>NC_056631.2:118864921-119209921 GCF_002870075.4 Lactuca sativa | reverse complement strand
TCTTCACACCTTTCCCATCAGTTCTTCAAATCATTCTTCAAGCCATTTCTATCACAAATTCTGTTAGAATGCAACAGTAAAATTCTGTTAGAATACATTCTCAACATATAAATATTAAAATTTTATCAAAATAAAACAGTAAAATTCTAGCAGAATTTATTATCAACATATAAATAATTAACCAAAACCATAATCGAAAGACATGAATAAAAAAAATTAACAGCTTTTATCCTCTCAATTTATTAAAAATCAAATGAATAAAAAAAATTAATAGATTTGATACTTCCATAGTCCTGCAAAACAATTTATAATACAATTGAAACAAAGTTGATTCAAGAGTTTTGTTAAACACCTTACTTACAACAAAAACCTTTATGAAGAAACCATTTATATTTGCCAAAAAAAAACTAGTTGAACTTATATAAAAAGATTGGATAGAAAATCCAGAAACCTGATTTAAGCATTTTATCGAGCAGTTGGTATGCAGCATGAAACTTTCTTTAAATTCTCAACAATGACAGCTTATCCTTTGGCCAATCTTGAAACCTGTGAAAAAAATGAAAAACATGAAAAACAAAAATCTTGTCTCTTAGGATTTTTAACAAATAGTTAGTAGGCTCTAAATAAATAATTGGTTGCTCAATGTCTTTTTCAAATTCAAGCACAAGGGAGCTCAAACCTTCTATCACTCCATCCTCCTTCTTAATTGGATTGTGAATGACATGATTAACCATTGGAGAACCAGCGATATCAGCCATAACCACTTTAGAAGAAATCTTTGATCCCATCACTTCTGATTCAAACTTATTGACAAGAAGAGTGACTGATTTGGATCAGACGTTAACTTAGAAGACTCACCAGAATCGATTTTCAGTTTGTTTCTCGGGTTCCCATTTTTCCCTTTTCTTTTCATAATAACATCAGGTTCCAAATCAGGAGGAACCTCCTCCATGAGAACAACACCAACAATATCCACGGAATAAGGAAGAAGATACGAACACATTAAGACCAGTTACGAGCTAATCCGCCACCGGAGGAACAAACGGCGCCGGAAAAACGAAGGTGAAAATCGTCTGATGCCTTCTTGATCTGATGAAGAGGGAGTAAGAAAAAATCGGGTCTCTCATGTGCCTGCCGATCGAAAAAAGAAAAGAGTAGGGATTAGGGTTAGTGAGTTTAACAACGATTTAAAAAGGATCTGTGATACTCATTTAATGATATTCGAAATTTACAACATTTATTTTTGGTTTATAAAGGTAAAATGACTATGTTACCCTTTATTATTTAATTAATGATTTCTTTTTTCCTAAATTTTGATTGGAGCATTTAGGCACACGATATTTGCTAAAAACATATGAACCTCTCTCTCTCTCTCTCTCTATATATATATATATATATATATATATATATATATATATATATATATATATATATATATATATTATGGAAATGAATCTTAGGAACAGTACATGACCTAGGTACTATTCATCAGGTTTATTTACTCAACTTGCGTTACTTTAATACGTTGTCATCCTTCCAAGCATCTTCAGGGGTTATCTGCTTATGTGTTGATTCCTTACACCACCGCCATTACCCTCCAATACGTCTCCTCCGCGTGCTTCTCCACCTGTAGCTCATTGGAGCTGATATCATTAAAGATCGTTCCTCTTTCATCGGTGCTTCTTTTGGGGTGTGATTTCTGTGATGAGTTCCATTTTGTACCAAGCCCCCATTCATGAACATAAGAGATATCGACGAAGATGGCGGTGTGCCTTGCACCGATCCGCACCGATCCTTGAAGATGGGGAGTAAGATTTTTACATTTTTCTTTAGTAAATCATCACTTTTACCATATCTTCTTCATCTATCGTCCAATCTTCATCACTAAAAGCTCAAACTTTTAAACCCCTTTTTGCTTTTCTGTTGCTACTGTCGGAATCTGAATCAGTAAGGTGGTTAGACCACCTGGTTGAAGGGAATGTGGCTTCTGAAACCAATGTTCAGGGATCAGATCAGGTCTGCACCACCATCACTCTAGTGGTTGAACCCTTGACCGACATCTGTTCATCTCACTGACTCGAAATTGGATCTGCTCTTATGGCCATTTTCACTGCCAATGTTAAAGCTTCTGCAAGTATAAAAACAAGGCCTTATTATTATTATTATCATTATTATTATTATTATTATTATTATTATTATTATTATTATTATTATTAAGTTTGCTTCTAAAGCTTTACATTTCATGAAATTGCAGGTGCAACAATGAATTTCAAGCATGATTGCTTCTTACGGGGGTGGTCAAATATGTGTTCAGTCCTTTCTTCGTCTTTGAAAATTCCATACTCCAATATAGGTAATCAAAATATGGTCTAACATGTTTCTTGTCACACCCCAAAACCAAGAACGGCGGAAACGTTCTGGGGCGGAGGACGTCATGTAAGGTAATCACAACACAGTAAATGTAAATAGGCAAACAACATCATCCATTGCATTAAATATATAAATTTAATACATGCGTGTTCTGTACAGTTTTAGACACCAAAAATATAACGTAAATCAAAATAATAAAATGATGAGTCTTGAGTACGCTCCATCATCTCAAAAGCTGGCATCGGTACCTGTCTACTGATGACCTGAGAATACATTTGTTATCGTATTCTTGCATATGTGATCAAATGTTTCTTGTTCTAGTATAGTTGTATATGTTCTCGTAGTATAGTTGTATATATTCTCTTCCTAGTATAGACTCATGAATGAACTGACTCATTGATCTAGCAGTTGTAATAGTATGATTCTGTGTTACCCCGATGGTAACTTGTTAACAGTGCGTTTAGTACGTATGATTATGGAAGTACTTTTATGTCTATATATGTATATTTGATATATAATTAATATGGAAACGACCTTCGGATGGTCACCCAGAATCCTATCAGACCACATCCAAATCGAGGAAAAGGAAACAAGGTGGATAGCCTTCCTAAGTCTTTTAAACATTACTTATATAACTACACATATACGGGCATGCAATTTATAATATAAAAGCATAAATAAGTATTTATAAGGCATTTGAAACATAAGTATTATTTTTAAAGAAAGATTGACTTGATGTCAATCTATAAAACCATTTGAAGGTGTAGATTTGATTAAAACAGTTTAAGTATAAGGAACATTTGTTTAAATCACAGTTGCAGTGTAAATTCGAAAAGTAAATGGGTTTGGAAAACATTTAGAAGTAAAACAGTTTGATAGATAGTTTGAATAGTGATAAAATCACTATTTCCCTAGTTATTAATCACATGTGATTAGTGCAATCATATGTGATTGAAACAATAACTATAAGTATTTAACTTGTATCCCCCCCCCCCCCCCTTTGAAAGCATATAAAAGCATTTAGAATATTTAAAAGGTTGATTAAGGGGTATGAAACTCACTTGATTGATTGAAGAAAGCGAGATGGAAAACCGGGCAGAGTTTCCTCTCGGAAAACGGATTTTTCTCGAGATTCTCGGGAATCTCGGGAGTAAAATCGACCCTCGGGACTTGAGCAAAAAGACCAGAGCTTCGGGTTATAACGGGCACGGAAAACGAGGCAAGGTTGTGAGAGAGAGGAGAGAAATGAGCAACATTTTAGGAAAGCCTCGCATCCTATTTATAGGAAGGCTGAACCGCCTCCGAACGCGGGGCGTACGCTCGTACGCAGCGCGTACGCGTACGTCATGCATGACCGAAGCCTCGACTGCCTCGGTTCGGATGTGACGGGTTGCTGGGTACGCGGGTCGGATGGGACGGCGGGTCGGACGGGACAGCGGGTCGGACGGGTTAGATTTCTTCGGATAGTGCGACGTGGACGATCCGAGACCCTAGATCTCAGTACGTGGGGCGTACGAAGGTACGCAGGGCGTACTTCGGTCCAATCCGATGACTCCCCTTCGGATATTACCGGGAATTTATAATTAAATTTATATTTATTATAAATAAACTTCAAAAATTCATATCTCCCTCATACGAACTCCGTTTTTGACGTTCTTTATATCCACGCGAAGGTGAGACCATGATCTACAACTTTCGTTTAGATTCCGCTGGCAAATTCCGAAATTATTTTTATTATTTATTTATTACAATGACGTGATTAAGGAATTTCTTCAAAAATTCATAACTTCCTCATCCGAGGTCAGATTTGGACGTTCTTTTTATGTACGCAAACCTTGATATGATTCTTACTACTTTATTTAATCCGAATAAGATTTTAGGAAGGTTACATTTTGACCTAAATTTGATCGGTTTTACATTACATTGACTCGAAATATCGGGTTGTCACATCATCCCCCCGTTAGAAGGAATTTCGTCCCGGAATTAGAATTTTAAGCAAGTTAGAAATTACAAATAACTAAGCAAAAAGGTGAGGGTATTTCAGTTTCATCTGGTCCTCACGTTCCCAAGTGAATTCCGGTCCTCGCTTGGCATTCCAGCGAACCTTCACGATAGGGATACGGCTTTGCTTTGTCTGCTTGACCTCACGGTCCATGATCTCTATAGGTTCTTCCACGAAGTTGAGGCTCTCGTTGATTTCGATCTCGTCGAGTGGGATTACAAGAGTCTCGTCGGATAGACACTTTTTCAAGTTAGATACGTGGAATGTAGAATGTACGTTACGAAGTGCGTCTGGTAGTTCGAGTTTGTAAGCTACGGGGCCGACTCTTGCAAGAATCTTGAAAGGCCCTATGTACCTCGGATTAAGCTTTCCACGCTTGCCGAAGCGTATCAAGCCCTTCCAGGGTGAGACTTTGAGGAGGACTCGGTCTCCCACCTGAAATTCCAAAGGTTTCCTTCGTTTATCAGCGTAGCTCTTCTGTCGGTCTCTAGAGGCTTTCAATCGTTCACGGATCTGAACGATCTTCTCTGTTGTTTCCCGAATGATCTCCGGACCGGTGAGAGTACTGTCGGAAGTTTGCCCCCTGGCTAATTGGGTATCACCCACCTCAGCCCAGCACAGAGGGGATCTGCACTTACGGCCGTAGAGAGCTTCAAATGGAGCAGCCTTGATGCTCGTGTGATAACTGTTATTATAGGAAAACTCGACAAGGGGTAAATGAGTATCCCATGCCTTCCCAAAGTCAATCACGCAGGCTCGCAACATATCTTCTAGAGTTTGGATGGTCCTCTCACTCTGTCCATCGGTCTGAGGATGGTAGGCTGTGCTCATGTCCAGCCTTGTTCCTAGGGAATGTTGTAGTGATTGCCAAAATCTTGAGGTGAACCTACTATCTCTATCGGAGATAATGGACATAGGTACACCATGTAGCCGTACGATTTCCCTAATGTATGTTCTCGTAAGTTTCTCCATCTTGTCGGTTTCTTTGATAGGCAGGAAGTGTGCAGACTTGGTCAATCTATCAACGATGACCCATATGGTGTCAAGTCCACCCGTTGTCTTGGGCAACTTGGTTATGAAATCCATAGTGATCCGCTCCCACTTCCATTCCGGGATCTCTGGTTGTTGCAATAAACCAGAGGGCTTCTGGTACTCGACCTTAACCTCTGCGCAAGTAAGGCATTTACTTATGAAGGTAGCAATTTCTGCTTTCATATTAGGCCACCAGTATAGCTTCTTAAGATCCAGATACATCTTATCTGAACCTGGGTGGACGGAATACCGAGTGTTGTGCGCCTCGGTCATGACCAAGTCTCGGAAACCACCATGTTTCGGTGTCCAGATCCGGTTCATGAAATATAAAGCTCTGTCACCCTTGGCTTCTAAATTCTTGTCCATTCCTCTAAGGGATTCACTTGACACATTTTCAGGTTTCATGGCCTCAAGTTGAGCCGCCTGAATTTGCTTAGTCAGGTGTGAATGGATGGTTATCGATAATGACTTGACTTTGCGACCAGAATATTCCTTCCGACTTAGGGCGTCTGCTACTACGTTGGCTTTACCCGGATGACAACGAATATCGCATTCGTAATCACTGAGTAGCTCGACCCACCGTCGTTGTCTCATGTTGAGCTCCTTCTGATCGAAAATGTGTTGTAAACTCTTGTGGTCGGTAAAGATAGTGCTCTTTGTTCCATATAAGTAATGTCTCCAGATCTTCAGAGCAAACACTACTGCTCCTAGTTCAAGATCGTGGGTCGTGTAGTTAACCTCGTGTGTCTTCAATTGTCTCGAGGCGTAGGCGATGACCTTACCTCGCTGCATCAGAACACATCCGAGCCCTTGATTAGATGCATCGCAATAAACTACGAAGTCTTCTATTCCTTCTGGAAGGGATAGTATTGGTGCGGTGCACAAGGCTCGTTTGAGCGTTTGGAACGCTCTTTCTTGTTTCTCTTCCCAGTCAAAGGCCACGCCTTTCTGGGTTAGGGTTGTAAGAGGCTTCGCTATTCGTGAGAAGTTCTGAATGAACCTGCGGTAGTAGCCAGCGAGACCTAGAAATTGACGAATTTCTGTAGGCGTCTTCGGTGCTGACCAGTTCTCAATGGCCTTAATTTTGGATGGGTCCATGTGGATTCCCTCTTCGCTTACCACGTGTCCTAAGAATTCGACTCTTCGGATCCAAAATTCACATTTCGAGAACTTCGCATAAAGTTTCTCTTTTCGTAATGTCCCTAGAACTTGTCGTAGGTGATCGCCATGTTCTTTCTTACTTCGGGAGTAGATTAGGATGTCGTCAATGAAAACGATGACAAACTGATCCAAGTAGGGTCAGCATACTCTATTCATCAGATCCATGAAGACTGCGGGCGCATTGGTCAATCCGAATGGCATCACCACGAACTCGTAATGTCCGTAACGAGTTCGGAAGGCGGTCTTCGGCACATCCTCCTCTAGCACTCGTAACTGGTGATATCCGGATCTCAGATCAATCTTAGAAAAATAGTTCGCCCCTTGCAGTTGGTCGAATAGATCATCTATGCGTGGTAGAGGATAACGATTCTTGACCGTCAGTTTGTTGAGTTCTCTGTAGTCAATACACATACGGAAGGATCCGTCCTTCTTCTTAACGAACAAGACCGGTGCTCCCCAAGGTGAGAAACTCGGTCTTATAAAGCCCTTGCTGAGCAGTTCGTTAAGTTGACCAGAGAGTTCTTGCATCTCGGCTGGTGCTAAACGGTAGGGCGACTTGGCTACTGGGGTAGCTCCTGGGACTAAGTCGATTCTGAACTCGACTTGTCGTTGCGGAGGCAATCCGGGTAGTTCTTCTGGGAAAATGTCGGGGAAGTCGCTCACTACTGGGAGGTTCTTTAGTTCTTTCGTTTCTAGGTTCGTGTCGACGACGTGAGCAAGGAATGCGTGGTATTCCTTACGTGGGTATTTCTGTGCTTGAATACTTGATATGATGCGAAGGCTTGCACCGGGTTTGTCGCCATAGACTATAAGAGTTTCGTTAGATGGAAGGTTTAGACGGACTACTTTCTCGAAGCACATGATGTCGGCACGATGAAGGCTTAACCAGTCCATGCCAATGATGACGTCGAAACTTTTTATTGAGACTGGCATGAGGTCGATTGGAAATGAATGGTTATCTAGAGTTAGGGTACAACCTAAGTATATGCTACTCGTGTTTTCAGTTTTTCCATTAGCCATTTCTACTATGAATAGTTCTTTGAGTGCGTGCGGTGGTTGATTAAGCATGCGAGCAAATTTATGGTTTACGAAGCTTCGCTCCGCTCCACTATCGAACAGAATGCATGCATAGGAGTTATCGAGGAGGAACGTACCGGTCACCACTGTCGGGTCAGCAACTGCTTCCCCGTGGCCAATAGCTAGTACCCTCCCTACTCCTCCCGCATTCCTCGCTTTGTGGCAGTTCCTCTTAAAGTGGCCTGCTTCACCACATCCATAGCAGGTTGGGCTCGCGCCAGAGCCAGGGACTTGGTTGATAGGTTGTGCCGGGAACTTACAGAATCGGACGGTGTGTCCTTTCCTGTTGCAGTTAGAGCACTGCAATTCACGGCAGGGGCCGTTGTGGTGGTAGCTGCATTTGTTGCACTTGGGCGAACTTCCAGCATACCGACTCACCGGAGCAGTAGTAGTAGCAGTAGGGGTTACTGCGGCATGAATTGCCACCAATTGCTGCTTTTTGGCAGCCTGCTGCTTCTTCCTTTCATCCCAGAATTTCCGCTTAGTATCGGCGGGTTTGGAGGGTTCCGGGATGGCTAGGGTGGTTGTGGTTGCAGGGGTTTTACCTCCATGGTTAATGAGCCGTTGTGCCAATCGTTTGGCACTGTCAAAGGTAGCGGGGTTTGACGCTAGCACATTCCCCTGATACGGAGGCACTAGTCCCCAAATGTACCTCTCGATCTTCTTCCCCTCGGTGGGAACCATATTGGGGCAGAGGGCCACTAGCTCGCTGAAGCGGGCAGTATAAGCGACCACATTGGTGCCCTTCATTGACAGGTTCCAGAGTTCTTGCTCCAGTTTCTGGATCTCGCCCCTCGGGCAGTATTCCTCAGTCATGAGGTCTTTCATTGTTTCCCAGCCCATGTCGTTGGCTACGACGAGAGTTAGGGCTTTGACGTGGCCGTTCCACCACGTTAGGGCTTTACCCTCAAAGGTGCATGCGGCATATTTCACTTTGCACGCAGCAGGGCATGAACAGATTTCGAAGACTGATTCAGTCTTCTCGAACCATTGCGAGAGAGCAATGACTCCGTCGGTGCCATAGAAAGGCTTCGGCTTGCAGTTTGTAAAATCCTTGTAAGAGCACTCCCTTGAGCGCACAGGGATTTCGATCGGAATAGATTCCACAGGGGTTCCACCTCTGCTGGCATCAGAAGAGTGATACTGAGTCATGGCAGTTGCCACTGCTGCAGCTACGACATCAT
Organism: Lactuca sativa; assembly: GCF_002870075.4. Classification (NCBI taxonomy): domain Eukaryota; kingdom Viridiplantae; phylum Streptophyta; class Magnoliopsida; order Asterales; family Asteraceae; genus Lactuca; species Lactuca sativa. Next base: position 119,201,095 of record NC_056631.2, on the reverse strand, counting down.
TCAGGGCTACAGTATCGATGACCGGAGGCGGAGGAGGTGGTGGAGGTGCAGGATTATTCCTATTCCTGGGAGACTTGCGAGGAGGCATCCTTCAGCTAAAAGTTTATAAAGATAAGAAAGATGGTAAGAATCAATTTGTAAGCAACGTGAGAGTGACACATGGACTAACTAAACATAGTCCAACAGTTGAAAGAGTGCTTGGAACCACAATAAGAAATATTAGAAGGAAAGCATAAGTGTATAGATTTTTCCCAGATAGATAGATCTCAAAAATACTGGCATTACTGATGTAACAAGTTCAGGGAAAATCGACCTAACAGTAGGTCATACATCATACCATATAGAAAAGTTTGACAGTTCTTAGATTTCAAATTTGAGTACGGAAGTTAGAAACATTTTACACACAAGTGCTACTTGGAGCACAGATGTTAAAGGCTATCCTTTAATTTAAAAGACGGAGATGTACTAGACATCAACCAACGGCGATGGGAAAGTCCCGGGCGAGTACTGCGGTCGGATACTTGACGAAACGCCTCTTGAAGGTGTCGATCCTGAGTCCTCTGACGAACTCGAAGCTCTAAGATTTCAGCTCGTGAGGCAGCCAACTGCTACTGCAGGGTTTTATTGGTCCTCCGGGTCCGTTCCATGTCTTCTTCAAGACGGCGGATGCTGACTGTGTTGATACCTGAGTCGGCATCAATCTCTATGACCCGGTCGACGGCTGCTCCACCTTGCTCGACAATACGAGCTATTCCGCGGATAATGACAGGCAGAGCCCGGTCAGTAGAGCCACCATCGCTGACGTTGTAAAAGGTTCGGTCCCCAATGTATGGTAAGGGTTGACCCTGATTATCACTCCAGCGGTTCAGGTTGTTTGCCCACATGGGTGTAGGACCTGGAAATGCCGGTCGAGGGTTGTTGTTCGGGGCTTGACCTACAATCGGTAGGTTGTTGACTTCAGGCTCGGAGTCGGACCCATCTGAAAAGCCTTCTGTGAGGTGATCATCCAAAGGGATTGGATGATCAACTTCGGGCTCTTCATCGATCCACCCGGCATTGCCTTCATTGGGAAAGTTTGGGTCGCCATGATGGATATCTAGCCATCAAGATCTACGCGAGAATAAAGGTATAAGAATATAGTATACGTGTAACTAGTAGCGCAAAATACTCCTATATTATTTTAAGTTTAAGTTCTATTGATCTTCTTGTGGTATTGTTGGTAAGTTTTTAGACTTGTTAACCTATCACAACCATTCTAAGGCATGTGCTAATCACTCCTAGGATCAGCATAGTTGATCAGGCTATGCCATTCCCAGGACTGACCATACATCCCCGAGCTCACTTGTGATATTTAACAATCGTAATACTTTTGTTCTTGTCATTATGACACTTATTTTAGTATGAATGCAGACTAGTATACTTAGTTAAATATTTTATTATTTTAAGTATAGACTCTTGGTCAGATTTTAATCCCTAATGGGTTTATAGTTTAGTATATATTTTATGGGTTGATATACTCAATTCACTATAAACAATGCTCTGATACCAATCTGTCACACCCCAAAACCAAGAACGGCGGAAACGTTCTGGGGCGGAGGACGTCATGTAAGGTAATCACAACACAGTAAATGTAAATAGGCAAACGACATCATCCATTGCATTAAATATATAAATTTAATACATGCGTGTTCTGTACAGTTTTAGACACCAAAAATATAACGTAAATCAAAATAATAAAATGATGAGTCTTGAGTACGCTCCATCATCTCAAAAGCTGGCATCGGTACCTGTCTACTGATGACCTGAGAATACAAGTTATTTTGAAAGAGTTTATCAGCATTAAGCTAGTGAGTTCATAAGTATTTTAGTGTCAATGTTCGTTGTCAAAAACGTTTGAACCTGTCTCAATGTATAAGTTTGTAAAAATGTAAGTAAATGTTTAAAAGTGTTTGCAAAAGTTTGAATCTCTCAGAAAATCCTGTATTTTCTATAAAAGTAACCTTCTACCGAGGCTTAAATGTTTTGTAAACTCGTCTGTTGTAAAAGTGTGTAATTACCCAAGTATAACTATCATTTGATAAAATATAGTTTGTACATTAATGCTTAAGTGAGATTATCACCAAAATATGTAATGGGTATATCATTTGTAGTACTATAGTTTTGTATAATAAGAACTACTGTTGTACTAATTACTACTACCTTAAACCGGATTTATATTAAGGTATAATGTGATAATTGCACCATACTATCGACTGATAACAACGACATAAAGAACGGTCGTAATAACGGAATGACGTTCGGCACCCGCAGACCTGCAGGTCCGGCTGTAGCTAGCAGCAAGGTGTAGGATAGTCAATCCAGTATAGATCTATACGCAAACTCAATGCTCTCCCTCCAAGAGAATTCTGGCTACAACTCGGGCCATGACATTTAAGGCATGCTCCGATACAGTGGATCACATTTGTTATCGTATTCTTGCATATGTGATGAAATGTTTCTTGTTCTAGTATAGTTGTATATGTTCTCGTAGTATAGTTGTATATATTCTCTTCCTAGTATAGACTCATGAATGAACTGACTCATTGATCTAGCAGTTGTAATAGTATGATTCTGTGTTACCCCGATGGTAACTTGTTAACAGTGCGTTTAGTACGTATGATTATTGAAGTACTTTTATGTCTATATATGTATATTTGATATATAATTAATATGGAAACGACCTTCGGATGGTCACCCAAAATCCTATCAGACCACATCCAAATCGAGGAAAAGGAAACAAGGTGGATAGCCTTCCTAAGTCTTTTAAACATTACTTATAGAACTACACATATACGGGCATGCAATTTATAATATAAAAGCATAAATAAGTATTTATAAGGCATTTGAAACATAAGTATTATTTTTAAAGAAATATTGACTTGATGTCAATCTATAAAACCATTTGAAGGTGTAGATTTGATTAAAACAGTTTAAGTATAAGGAACATTTGTTTAAATCACAGTTGCAGTGTAAATTCGAAAAGTAAATGGGTTTGGAAAACATTTAGAAGTAAAACAGTTTGATAGATAGTTTGAATAGTGATAAAATCACTATTTCCCTAGTTATTAATCACATGTGATTAGTGCAATCATATGTGATTGAAACAATAACTATAAGTATTTAACTTGTATTCCCCCCTTTGAAAGCATATAAAATCATTTAGAATATTTAAAAGGTTGATTAAGGGGTATGAAACTCACTTGATTGATTGAAGAAAGCGAGATGGAAAACCGGGCAGAGTTTCGTCTCGGAAAACGGATTTTTCTCGAGATTCTCAGGAATCTCGGGAGTAAAATCGACCCTCGGGACTTGAGCAAAAAGACCAGAGCTTTGGGTTATAACGGGCACGGAAAACGAGGCAAGGTTGTGAGAGAGAGGAGAGAAATGAGCAACATTTTCGGAAAGCCTCGCATCCTATTTATAGGAAGGCTGAACCGCCTCCGAACGCGGGGCGTACGCTCGTACGCAGCGCGTATGCGTACGTCATGCATGACCGAAGCCTCGACTGCCTCGGTTCGGATGGGACGGGTTGCTAGGTACGCGGGTCGGATGGGACGGCGGGTCGGACGGGACAGCGGGTCGGACGGGTTAGATTTCTTCGGATAGTGCGACGTGGACGATCCGAGACCCTAGATCTCAGTACGTGGGGCGTACGAAGGTACGCAGGGCGTACTTCGGTCCAATCCGATGACTCCCCTTCGGATATTACCGGGAATTTATAATTAAATTTATATTTATTATAAATAAACTTCAAAAATTCATATCTCCCTCATACGAACTCCGTTTTTGACGTTCTTTATATCCACGCGAAGGTGAGACCATGATCTACAACTTTCGTTTAGATTCCGCTGGCAAATTCCGAAATTATTTTTATTATTTATTTATTACAATGACGTGATTAAGGAATTTCTTCAAAAATTCATAACTTCCTCATCCGAGGTCAGATTTGGACGTTCTTTTTATGTACGCAAACATTGATATGATTCCTACTACTTTATCTAATCCGAATAAGATTTTAGGAAGGTTACATTTTGACCTAAATTTGATCGGTTTTACATTACATTGACTCGAAATATCGGGTTGTCACATTTCTATTTTAGATGCATATCAAGTGTTCTATGAAATTCCTATTTGAGCCTTCAGTTGATAAAAGTATTTTCCAATTCTTAAGAAAAGACATCATGTAGTGGTGTTTTAGAGGATTGTTATCATTGCATTATTAGCATAATGAACTAATCATGGGATCAAATCATCATCATAGTAAACTAGGATATAGGAACTACCCTACTCCTATAGTAAATGATAAATTCAACAACTACATATAGCCATTACATTCTTCCAATAGATCATACCCCTTTTAGCATCGCAAATATACAACTTCAAAAATGAGACATATTATGATTTGACTATAAAAAGTATCTACAAGAGTTATCTCTTCTCAATCCAAATGTGTGTGTGTGTGTGAGAGAGAGAGAGAGAGAGAGTGCGCTTGGATCTTGACGAATATGCACCCGGCAAAAATGATATAACTTTTTATTTATTTATTTATTTTCTTGATGTACATTTTATATTTTTTACATGTTTTTTTTTGTATTTTGTAGCGTGGATGCGATCAAGAAGTTTGAAGTGGAAGTTGGTATGAACATGACAAAAGTTGATGGACGTGTGAAGGCCCTACCACAACTCAAACTCAGTTCTTTAAATGGTAAAACAATGTCAGCAACGCCAACATATGCGATAGTTGAAATTTCCAAGAGAAGAATACAAGTTACAATAAACGTTGGATCATCATGTGCCCATTGGTTCTTTGTATTTGCAGGGGTAAAAAGGTAATAAGGTAAAATGAAGACAATATCATGAAATTCAGATAGAACTTGCATTATATATATATATATATATATATATATATATATATATATATATATATATATATATATATATATTCATTATTAGATAGACTAAAAAATAGGTTAACTTATGCTTATGGTACTTGGTCTTCTGATAGTTACATAGTTCATAATTCCCATATTCAAAGCATGAAATTATTGTCCTCAGGAAGTTCCATAAATCAAACATCTATTTATTTTGCAAGATTTAGCAGATATGGAATTAGCATATTAGTAGTTGAATCTTGAATGTAATATTAGTTTCTTTTTTTAGATTATTTATCATAACATGTTTACATACAGTAAAAAAATGGGAATCTAGAGGAACACATAACTAAGGTGTTGTTTCCTTTTTACTTAATGGGCTTAACGAGGACAGAAGAGTAAAATACTCACACTTACTGAATAGATCTGAAAACAGCTCAAATGGAATTGGTCATTTTCAAATAGGACTTAATCAAGAAACTTGATTGAAAAGGCTAAGAAGTTGATTTTTATTGCTGCTAATTCAAAGATTAAGATTTTATTACTACATCGCTTCATCCAAGATTTTTTTTATAAAAGTTTATACATTTGTTTTATGTTGAGCTTTTCAGTGATCCATTTTTGGACACCGATCGGGTGCACACTATTACACCTATAATTGTTTGCTTTTCTTTGACAATATGTGGTGGTTTTAAGGTAATTTCCATGGCCTTTACTTTCTATTTCATTTCTTTTTCTATTGCTATGCTATAATTAAAAAAAGTAAACAAAAAAATACTATTGTGATTTTTTCATATATGCCTTGGTTTTAAACATTTTTACACTGTTTGTCATTGCTTATGTCTTGGATCGTGTCAAGTCTATTAGAAGAGGGTAGCACCTCAAAGAAAATCCTTTAAAAGAATACTCGTTCATTATTATTTTTTTCAAGTGTTGGATTCTATAATAATCTTTACCAATTATATAATTCCATTTATTGCATAGCATTGAAGAGTCATGTGGAAATTCTTATTCATAAAAGTTGGTCATTGATATTTGTAATACTATAATAAATTTAAAATAACCACCAATGACCACTTCCGGCTACTGCGAAAGCATTAATTATAATACCCTAATAACAAACATTTTAGGAACAAAGCATACCACCTACAACAAATAGCAATGTACTTTCATTTATTTCTATTACAAAATTTATACTTTTACTGATGTAGTGATGTCTGGAGTTGCTTTCAGAATGAGCAACAAAATGCAGGTGGAATCCCTTACAGAACAACCTTTGGGGGAAGTCTTTTGCTTAGAAAAAGTCATGTTTATTTATGTTTCCTTTTAAGATAGCCAACCTATGTAATTTAATGTTTCTGTTTTCTCTTAGATTACCTGTGAAAAACAAGGTCTTTTGGTTGTACAATATGTATGTTTAAAAAAAACAATCTACAAAGAAATATGTATTGTTAAACTTGAACCGACCAACAATAAAAGAATACCTTCCCCGACCCGCAGCGAAGCAAGGGCTCATTTTCTAGTTTAAATTGTAGTTATCGATGGTTTGAAGTATATTCAAGAATTTATAATGGATGAAGGGATCACACTATATTATAAAGGAATCATTTTTCCTTTCACCACATTCATTTAAAACTCTCATGTATATTTCCTTATTTCACAATGTTCATTTGAAACTCCCATGACTTTTCAATAATAATTATAAGGTTAAATAAATATCAAACCTAAAGTGTAATCATATATAAACTAAATTTCAATATTAAAATAATATATTTACTTCTATTTATAAAGTTATGTTTTTTAACTTTTAACATATTATATTTAATTTATTAGTTTTAATATATTATTGGATGTAAACCATTATCATTTTAAAGATACAATTTTGGTACAATTTGTATAAAATATTTAAATTATTAATTTGAATATAACAATATAAGGTCAACTTAAATATAAATTTTAGTTTAATTTAAACAACCTAAAGAATATTTTGTAAATAGTTAAAAGTGACTAATTGTAGTGTCTTTCTAATAATGATTATAAGTTGGTTAATAAGGTTAAATAAATATCAAACCTAAAGTGTAATCATAAATATACTAAATTTCAATTTAAAATAGTATCTTTACTTCTACTTATAAAGCTACATCTCTAACTTTTAACATATTATACTTAATTTATTAGATTTAATATGTTGTTGTATGTAAACTATTATCGGTTTAAAGCTACAACTTTTGAACAGTTCGGACAAAATACTTAAATTGTTAATTTAAATATAACATTCCAATGTCAAGTTAAATATAAATTTCAGCCTCACTTAAAAAACCAAAGAATATTTTGTAAATAGTTAAAAGTGATAAATTATATTGATAAATGTAAAAACTAAATTGTAATCTCAATTTAAATAAAATATTTCCTAAAGATATTTGTATAATCGTTAAAAGTTTTCAAATAAGTAGCTTAAAATAACTTACAATAACAATAGTTAAAAATAACTTTATATAAATGATTATATTGTTACCTTTAAAATCAAAAAACAATGTTTGATGTTTCAAATAATTATAATGATAGAATTAAAAAATTAAGCAAACAAATTTGAAAAGAAATTAATTAACAATAACAACAACTAAAAATAATATTAAACCATATATCATATTTAGTTTTATTCATGTGTAACTCGCAGCTTGTTGCCCGTTTGACTTCAATCGATGTGTATTGAACTTTCATACCAAATAGAAAATTAAAGTTAGCTAAAAAAAATTAGTAATAACAAAATCAATATTATATCAATTTAGTATACGAATTATTATAACAAATTTAACAACAATGGTATTGTTATATTTAAAAAAAACATATATTTTTAAAGACTTCAACTATATAAGTATTTCTGCGCAACACGCGGACATTGCATAATATGTATTAATATATAAAATAAACATCAAATATAATGGAAAATTTAAAACGTAAAGTAAAATATCAAATAAAGTTTAAAAAAATCAATGTATATTTTGTAAAATAATTAAAAGAAAAATATTAAATATGACAAATGTAAAAGAAACTAAATCTAAGAGTCGAATTAACTAAAACATGTCCAAAAACTATTTTTTATAATAAATAAAATTCAATTTAAGTTGTTTTCAATTTAATTTATAATAATAATAATAATGATAACATAAAATTATAAATTAAATTACATTATGTTACAAATAGTGGTTGATAATTTACATAATCATCATGATAAAATTAAATGAACTGATTTTAATATATATTATTTTATCTATTATTCAAATTAATTATAATATTACATCAATTATATGTAACAGTTGGTATCTTATAACGAGTTATAATTATGATATACTTAGGGGTGTTTGGGATTGCTTTTAAAGCAACTTCTGTCTTTTAACTTTACCAAAAAGTTAAAAAAAATGGTTAAAAGATGTTTTGGTAATGCAAAAAATATTTTAAAATAACTTTTTATGTAGGAGGAAAAGTTAGTGTTTCAAAAGTCACAAAATCCTTTTTTTTTTTTTTTTACTTTTTAGACTTTTTAATATGAAAAGATGACTTTTATCCTAAAAGCAAATACAAACCCATTTTAAAGACTATCTTTTGGAAAAAATCACTAGCCAAAAAGTTATTTTACAAAAAGGACTTTTAACATCAAAAAGTAATCCCAAACACCCCCTTAATTTGTTGACTTTAATATAGTATTAGATGCATAATATATATTAATATATCAAATAAACTTAAAATATAATGCAAAATTTAAAACCTAAAGTAAAATATCAAATAAAATTCTAAAAAATTCAATATATATTTTGCAAAATAGTTAAAAGAAAAATATTAAATACGCTAAATTCAAAAGAACCTAAATCTAAAAGTTATATTAAGTAAAAGATATCCAAAAGCTATTTTTTGTATAACTAAAATTCAAATAAGTTACTTTCAATTTAACCTATAATAATAATAATAATAATAATAATAATAATAGATAGATAGATAGATAGATAGATAGATAGAATAACATAAAGTAATAAATTAAATTATGTTATACTACAAACAATGGTTGATAGTTTAAATAATCATCATGATAAAATTAAACCATCGTCAAAAAAATTTGAAATTTGATAAATCATAGCAGTAGTTAATTAAAATAGTTGAGAAATAATTAATATTATATATAAAAGTTTCAATAGAGACCATTAAATGATTTGATTTTAATAAGTGTTATCTTATCTATTGTTCAAATTAATTATAATATTATATCAGTTAAATGTAATAATTGTTATCTTATAACTACTATAAATAACATAAATATATATTCAATATCATTTAATTACCAAAAGTTTAACTTCATAATTTTATTTCACGCAAGGCGCAGATATTCGCCAAGTGATCCATAAAGAGAGAGAGAGAGAGAGAGAGAGAGAGAGAGAGTACTTGGTGAATTAGATGTAGTGGGGGAGTGTGGTGTTTATTTTCTTTTTCTTTTTTCTTTTTAAAAAAATGCTAAATAATTAATTTTTAATTTAAAAATGAAATACACAAGGTTATAACAGTCACTTCATGTATGTTAGAGACTAAATCTGAAACAAAACCAAACTGTATGGATGGTCCGAGTTAAAATAAATAAGTTAGAGATCGAATACATAAATTATGCCAAAACCACAAGGACCATTCGTGTGACTTACTCTTATATCTATTATAAGTTAGACAAAATTGCAAAAAATATCCCTGTGGTATGCATTTTGCTGAGGTGTAGTCCAGACCTCGACTCTTTTGGCTTCGTGGTCCTTTCAAACTAGTTCCATTGGGTATTTGGTCCTTTCGAATTTTGAAATTAATGTAATACCTTTGGGGTATTTATTTTCTACTTTTCTTTCATTTTTTAAAAATCTAATAATTACTTATTTGTTTTAATATTTAAAAAATAAAAAGGGCCAAACTCTCTCTCTATTTATCTCTCTTTATCTCTGTCTTTTTTTTTTGCACGAAGCCATCCTAAGTTCATCTTCTCTATCCAATTCACCCAATCGCAGCCCTAAAACATTAAATATGTTCATAAACCGAAAATGGTAAATGCCCAGATCGAATCACTCATTAGGTTACTACAGACGTGGGAGGAAGCATCTCGACATCGAAAATTAAGGAAACACTGTTAACCCCATTGTCAAGGTTTCTGTTGTTGGATAAAGAAATCACTAATTAATCGATGAAGAATAGAGGATCAGAATATAGCTTGGGATCTCAAGTCTTTGGAGGAAGCAACCCTAACAAAAACCTATAGAAATCGATTTGACATCCCTAACAAAACCACGTAGAATCCAACAACTGTAATGTTTACCTTTCCATGCCTCTCTTTTCGAAGTTGTATGCACGCTACAAAAAAAACCCATTCGCCCCTTTAATCGAAAAACCAGTCAACCTCTACCATCCTTCACTTTAGCCACAACGACTATTGACCATCGTTATCCACCACTGTGTCGCATCTACTATGTCTCACATCACCAACTATGCAGATTGATGTATCTTATTATATGTACAACCATAAGCCCCTAACTATGCCAGATCAACGTCGGTCTGACTTCACTGCTTCAAGACGATGGACTGAAAGGAAGAAGGAACGAATGAAAGGGAAAAAAGACGGAGACGATGAGGTGGGCCTCAAGAACATTAGTCGTCGATTGATTTTACAAGCATGTTAGCTTTATCAGCGTTTGATAAACCTCCACCCCTACATCTCTAAACCCTTGTGCATCGCACCACCGTCTCCATTATTTGCAGTCCAAATTGAAAGAGAGAAACCATGGGCCCGTGTTGTGAAATCATATGAAGCCACTAAAATCGTTGTTGTAGAAGACAATGAACAATACTCACTTTTGATTTCTAGATTTTGGGATTTAGAGGGTAAATTGAAGTTCATTAGAGCCAAACGACACCACCATAGCTTCATACATGAGAGAGAGAGAGAGCGAGAGAGAGAGAGAAAGAAAGAGTGAGAGAGAAAAAAAAAAGAGAAAAAGAAAGATATGTGGGCCCAAATTAATTAATTATTTTTTCCTTTAAATTAAATAGAAAAAATATATTTGAAGCACATTTTAGTATTTTTCTAATTTTCCAAGGAACCAAAATCACAAACAAACATGGTCAAAAGGACCATGAAACCAAAAAGTCGAGATTTGGACTAAAATAAAAAAATGCATACCACATGGAGCATTTTTGCAGTTTTCTCTATAAGTAAATATTACCTGGGACATCAAATTAAAAGCTAATAAGTTTATTACGTAGTTAAATACATTACAAGATGATCATAATTAATATTACATTAAATCAATTACGCTAGATATATCATATACCTCGTCGATTAATGACTTAATCGGTATGAGTTAATCATATGGACTCATAGAGATCCGAATAGAGTTGCTGCAACGTAAGAGCCATGAATCTCGGGCAGAGGAACTCATAACACTTGGATCGGTCTGTTAATTTCTAAAAGTCATTCCACATGATGTTCGAAAGATCAATTGCCGAATCTCGGCCACAGAAGATGTTATAGAAGAGGTTTAACCGATCTTTGTTCATCATGTTTGATTTGTCATGTTTTTCAGAGAGCCATTTCATGATAATATGCATTAACACAGTCCACATCCCAGGAACGGCTTACTTCTTGAAATCCTTGGATACATAGGTACCCTTTTAAACCCTATTTCGTTCAAGAATACTTGAAATTGATTTGTGTTCGGTTCAGAAACAACAAATCCTTCCTGATTTTCACCAACACCGACTTCTTTGAGGAATGTGCATATGGTAATAGTTGTGATTCTTTCATATGTGAGCATAACCTCAATATGATCATCTTTAACATGAGTTCTTTGAAAGGCAATAATAAGAAGTCATAGAGGAAATTTAGGTTTTCGGATTTTGGTGAATGGAACAACAATACAATGATGGGTGATGAACTCAATCATGATGCAAACAGATTCATCAAAATCGTTAGGATTTAGGGATAAAGTTGAGTTGTATCCCTGAGAATCATCTCAGATGAAGTTCATTCAACGGACGCTTTGGAAGATTTCTTGTCGTTTGATGATTTGGGTGTCATTGTAGAAAGTTAGAAGCTTTCGAGAGAGAGAATGCTACGAAAATTTCTAGGGCTCAAGAGATGAAAGTTTTGAAAGTGTAAAGAGGGAAATGATGATTTCAAAATCAATTTATAAAGGGAATTTGTTGGGTTGGGTTGAAGAATCAATAATGACACTCGGCTCAACAGGTTGCATTTAACATTAGGTACTCAATTACCCTTTCTAATCGTTACAAACACAAATTGGTGTGACAATGATTAACATTAAAAATGAAATTTGACGATTCGAAATGGTATTTGTGTTTTATTATTAAGTTTTCCAAAACACAATTTGATTGGGATTTTAAATGGATAAAAATCATTTAACTTATGGTAATTCATTTGATAGTTGTCAAGAAACGCATCGTTTAAAATATAAAAAAAAGTCCAAAAAATCATTTATTTATCTTATTGTTTTAAAATACAGTGTCGGTTTCAAATAATCTTAATGAAAGTGCATCTGACCCATAAGATATTTCATATAAACAAAACATCCTCGAATACAAGGGGTATCTGATGTTCGCCGAAGTATAAACAGTAAACGGATTTCGTAAATATTCAGTGACCTGTGGAAATCGATTTTCAAAAACCAATCCTGAACACTCCAAACCATAGGTATGATACGTATACAAACCCATATGATAAAGACTCTCCGAGTTATAAAAAAGGTTAAGGACCAAATGCGCAAAACACTCCAAACCATAGGTACGATACATATAACTTACTCCAATTTTAATGACTATACACTATACTAATTACATCTTCCAAGAAGATTTATACATAATATATGTTAACTAGTGAAGTATCCGGGGTTGGATTTGCATTCTACTATTTCCGAAACGAAGCAAAGTACAATGTTATAGCATATACTCCAAGGTAATTTTTTGGTTGTACATCATTGAAGGAGATGGCTAATGTAAATTGCATACAATACAGAGGGAAGGGTTCAATGGTGAGCTTTTGAAGAACATTATAGGTAATCAAGCATGAGATGTTGCATTAACACATGTGTAAGAACACCCTGCAAAAGACAAAGATATAGGGAAAAAAATCAATAAAGGGTAATTTAACCATTCAACATAATTACCTAAGCCAACACAGTTAAATACTTAAATGGCACGTTGACCTTCAATACACTAATTTTATGGATTCTCGAGCATTCAATTTTGAAGAAAATTATAAATTTACCCTCCATTTGTTGGGATTCAATGGTTGGTGCTGCAAATATTGAGGGTAAAACAATAAAAAATTAAGGATTAAGTTTACTCCTTTATTGCAATAATCTTGGTAGAAAGAAAATCCTGGAAAAGATGGATTCTATTTTATGATATGTGATCAAAGGGTTTAAAATATTACAGATTGAAGAAATGGTGATGGAAGAGGATGGACCTCTTGAATTGGCTCCCCAATTGCATGTACTATTACAGCCTGGGTTTTACTTTCCTTCTCCATGAATTTGCTAAAAAAAATTACATATCTAAGCATCAGAAGCAACAAATGTTTATAAAAATAGCATATATAAGACTAACCAACAACTGAAACATGATTTTTCTAGATAATCACGAATAATTACATGAAGAGATTAAAGAACGTGAAGAAGATTATGAAAATCAATTTATACTAGCAGCAAAAGCAGGAGCTTCCATGGAGAATCGAACCAATACGATGATTCACTTCCTAAAAAATCATAAAGTTTATAAATCACATATGATTTTGTTGAATAAAAGTGTATAATAAAACTTTATATAACACACGATAATAATCGGGTGTTTTACTTGTATTCCCCCCCCCCCCCCCCCTTGAAATCATATAAAAGCATTTATAGAATATTTAAAAGGGTTAATTAAGGGGTATGAACTCCCTTGAAAGATCGAAGAAATGCGAGATGAAAACCGGGCATAATTTCTTCTCGGGAAAACGGATTTTCTCGGGATTCTCGGGAATCTCGAGAGTACAAACGACCTTCAGGACTTGATCAAAGTGATCGGGGCTTTGGGTTAGCACGGGCACAGAAAACAAGGCAACAATGCAAGAGAAATGAGACAGAATGGCCCTTTTCTTCGGAACCCTCGCATCCCTTTTATAGGGGGTGGGAACCGCCTCGGTACGCTGGGCGTACGCGTGCGTCACGCATGAACGGATCCTCGACTGCCTCGGAGTTCGGATGGGACGGGTGCTAGCTTCACATAGGGCGAGACGTGGACGATCCGAGGCCTAGGCCTTGAGTACGTTGGGCATACGAGCTTACACTGAGCGTAACTCGGCCCTATCTGATGACTTGCCTGTGGATAATACCAAGGTTAAATAATAAAATTTATATTTTATTTATTTATTAAGCTTCTAAAATTCATATCTTCTTCATACAAACTCCGTTTTCGATGTTCTTTATATCCACGCGTAGGTGAGGCTATGCTCTACAACTTTCGTTTAGATTCCGTCGGCAAATTTTGAAATTATTTTTATTATTTATTTTTAAAATTACGCGTTTAAGAAAATTTCGTTAGAAATTCATAACTTCTTTATCAGACGTCTGTTTTAGCCAGACTTTTTACCATTGAAATACCATTGTCGAGACCTTCGATTCTCGTTTAGGTCATTCCGGTCAAAAGTCGCTCGATCTCTGATTCGAGTTTTTAGTTGTCTGTCGCTAAGCCGAACTTTCAAAAATCATAACTTCAATATACGAAGTCGGATTCGGGTGTTCTTTTTACGTACGATCAAGGTTTAATGACAATAAACATAGTAGGTAATTAAATAAAAACTTTTTGGACATTTTATTTTCGAAACTAATTTCATTATCACAAAAGTGGTTACAATACTTGACTTTTAGGTCATTACATAGAGTTGAAATATCGGGTTGTCACATCATCCCCCCGTTAGATTGAATTTCATCCCGAAATTTAAAGTAGTAAAGATACTAGTGAATCAGAGAAAAAGATGAGGGTACTTTTGTTTCATCTGATCTTCGCGTTCCCATGTGAATTCAGGTCCCCGCTTGGCGTTCCAACGAACCTTCACGATGGGTATGCGACTTTGTTTCGTTTGTTTGACCTCTCGGTCCATGATTTCTACCGGTTCTTCCACAAAGTTGAGGCTCTCATTGATCTCGATCTCGTCGAGTGGAATAACAAGAGTCTCATCGGACAGACACTTTTTCAAGTTCGAGACATGGAAGGTTGGATGTATGTTACTAAGTTCACGCGGTAGATTAAGCTTGTAAGCCACAGGGCTGATTCTGGCGAGAATCTCATAAGGCCCTACGTATCTTGGATTTAGTTTCCCACGCTTCCCAAAGCGTATTAAGCCCTTCCACGGTGAGACCTTCAATAAAACGTGGTCTCCTACCTGGAATTCCAAAGGTTTCCTCCTTTGGTCAGCGTAACTTTTCTGTCGGTCTCTAGAGGCTTTCAATCGTTCACGAATTTGAACGATCTTCTCTGTCGTTTCTCGTATGATTTCCGGACCGGTGAGAGTGCTTTCAGGAACTCGTCCTTTAGCTAACTGGGTGTCGCCAACTTCCGTCCATCACAGAGGGGACCTGCATTTTCGACCATAGAGGGCTTCAAACAGAGCAGCCTTTATGCTTGTATGATAACTATTGTTGTATGAAAATTCGACAAGGGGTAAATGGACATCCCATGCTTTTCCAAAGTCAATCACACAGGCTCTCAACATATCTTCCAAAGTTTGTATTGTTCTCTCACTTTGCTCTTCTGTTTGTGGGTGGTAGGCTGTACTCATGTCTAGCCTAGTCCCTAGAGAACTTTGTAGTGACTGTCAGAATCTTGAAGTGAATCTACTATCTCTATCGGAGATAATGGATATCGGAACACCATGTAGTCGCACTATTTCCCTTAAGTAAGTTCTTGTAAGCTTTTCCATCTTGTCAGTCTCCTTGATTGGTAGGAAATGCGCGGATTTGGTCAATCTGTCGACGATGACCCATATGGTATCGAGTCCACCCGTCATCTTGGGCAACTTGGTTACGAAGTCCATAGTAATCCGTTCCTATTTCCATTTCGGGATCTCCGGCTGTTGCAGTAATCCTGATGGTTTCTGATACTCGACCTTAACCTTAGCGCAAGTAAGGCATTTATTTACAAAGGTAGCAATTTCTGCTTTCATGTTAGGCCACCAGTACAATTTCTTAAGATCCATATACATTTTATCTGAACCTGGGTGAACGGAATATCTCATGTTGTGTGCTTCGGTCATGACTACGTCTCTGAAACCACCATGTTTCGGTGTCCAGATTCGATCCATGAGATAATACGCTCCACCACCCTTGATTTCTAGATTCTTTTCCATTCCTCTCAGGGATTCACCCACCACATTTTCAGGTTGTAATGCTTCCAGTTGAGCCTCCTTAATTTGTGTGGATAAGTGGGAATGGATAGTCATAGTCAGAGATTTGACTCTCCGCCCAGTGTATTCTTTTCGACTGAGGGCGTCAGCTACCACGTTGGCCTTGCCAGGATGATAACGAATTTGACATTCGTAGTCATTGAGTAACTCGACCCATCGTCGTTGTCGCATGTTGAGCTCCTTCTGATAAAAAATGTGTTGAAGGCTCTTATGATCGGTGAATATAGTACTCTTGGTTCCATACAAGTAGTGTCTCCAGATCTTCAGAGCAAATACTACTGCTCCTAACTCAAGATCGTGTGTCGTATAGTTCACTTCGTGTGTCTTAAGCTGTCGGGAGGCATAAGCAATAACCTTCCCTCTCTGCATAAGAACACAACCAAGTCCTTGGTTTGATGCATCGCAATACACTACAAAATCTTCTATCCCTTCGGGAAGGGATAGTATCGGTGCGGTGCACAAGGCCTGTTTCAGTGTTTGGAACGCCTTCTCTTGTTTCGCTTCCCAATTAAACGCCACGCCTTTTCTGGGTTAATGTAGTAAGAGGTTTCGCAATGCTAGAGAAGTTCTTTATGAATCTGCGATAGTAGCCAGCGAGACCTAGAAATTGGCGAATCTCTGTAGGTGTCTTTGGTGCCGACCAGTTCTCAATGGCCTTAATTTTAGAGGGGTCTACGTGTATCCCCTTCTCACTAACAACGTGGCCCAAAAATTCGACTCTTCGAATCCAAAATTCGCATTTAGAGAACTTCGCATAGAGCTTCTCCGATCGCAATGTTTCTAAGACTTTTTGTAGGTGCTGACTATGCTTTTCCTTACTTCGAGAGTAGATAAGTATATCATCGATGAAGATGATGACGAACTGATCTAAGTAAGGACGGCACACCCTATTCATTAGGTCCATAAATACTGTTGGTGCGTTGGTTAATCCGAACGGCATCACTACAAATTCATAGTGTCCATAACGAGTTCGGAAGGCTGTCTTGGGAATATCCCCCTCTAGTACTCGTAATTGGTGATATCCGGATCGTAGATCTATCTTTGAGAAGTAGTTTGCTCCTTGAAGTTGATCAAATAGGTCGTCAATGCGGGGTAGAGGATAACGATTTTTGACAGTAAGTTTGTTTAGTTCTCTGTAGTCGATGCACATGCGGAACGATCTGTCTTTCTTCTTTACAAACAGGACCGGTGCTCCCCAAGGTGAGAAACTTGGTCTAATGAATCCTTTTTGATGGAGTTCGTTAAGCTGACTGGAAAGTTCTTGCATCTCTGCTGGTGCTAGGCGATAAGGCAATTTCGCTACCGGGGTAGCCCCTGGAACTAAGTCGATTCTGAATTCGACTTGGCGTTGTGGTGGTAATCCCGGTAGTTCTTTTGGAAAGATATCGGGAAAGTCGCGTACTTCAGGAATGCTCTTGATGTCTCTTAATTCCTGACTCATATCGACGATGTGTGCAAGAAATGCATGACAGTCCTTCTGCAAACACTTTCGAGCTTGGATGCACGAAATGATGTGAAGGTTTGTACTTGATTTGTCGCCATAAATCACTAATGTTTCGTCGTTAGGAAGACTAAGATGAACTGCTTTCTCAAAGCACATGATGTTGGCGCGAAGAAGACTTAACCAATCCATGCCGACTATGACGTCGAAACTTTTAATTTGGACTGGCATGAGGTTGATTGGAAAAGAATGACCGTCTAAAGTTAATGTACAGTCCATGTATATGCAGTTAGTGTTTTCCGTTTTTCCATTTTCCATCTCTACAGTGAATGATTTCTCTAACTTGCTAGGTTTATGTTTAAGTAAGTGAATAAAGTTTTGACTCACGAAGCTTCTCTCCGCTCCACTATCGAATAATATGCATGCATATGAATTATCGAGAAGGAACATACCAGCAACTACAGTCGGATCAGCTACGGATTCATCGTGGCCTATAGCCAAAACTCGTCCCACCCCGCCGGTATTTGCTGCCTTTGGGCAGTTTCTCTTGTAGTGGCCCACCTCGCCACAACCGTAGCAAGTTTGGCCTACACCGGCGCTGGGAACTTGAGTGATCGGCTTTGCGGGATCCTTGCAGAAACGGATAGTGTGTCCCTTTCTGTTGCAATTGGAGAACTGCATTTCCCGATAAGGTCCATGATGGTGATAAGTGCATTTGGTGCACTTTGGAAGGTTACCCCCATAAGGCTTTGTTGGGTAGGGATTTGTAGAAACGGTGGTAGGTACAGTAGCAGCATTCACTGAAACCAGTTGTTGTTTCTTCGTGGATTCTTGGGAAGACCCACCCTTCCCTTTATTCCATACTCTCTTCCTGTTATTTTTGTTGTTGTTTCCCTTTTGTGGTTCTGGTGTAGAAACCGTTGAGTTCTGATGACCTCCGTAATCAACAAGAGATTGTGCCAGTTCCTTGGCACTTTCAAAAGTGTCAGGTTTTGAAGCTAACACGCTTGATCAAATTTGGGGTGACAGTCCCCAAATGTATCTCTCTATTTTCTTGCTCTCAGGAGCAATCATATCTGGGCAAAGGATTTCCAGATCGCAGAATCTATTGGTATAAGTTGCTATGTCGGTACCAATCATTCCAAGAGTCCAGAGTTCGTGCTCGAGTTTTTGAATCTCTCCTCGTGGACAGTATTCTCTCATCAGCATGATTTTTAAGCTCTCCTAGCTTATGGAGTTTGCCACTATCAGGGTAAGTACCTTAACGTGGCCATTCCACCAAGTTAAAGCCCTATCAGTAAGCGTGAAGGTTGCAAACTTGACTTTGTTGTGCTCGAGACAGGAGCAGATTTCAAAGACTGATTCTGTCCTTTCGATCCACTGCCTCAGAGTCATGACACCACCAGTTCCATTAAACATCCGGGGTTTGGCATTAGTAAAGTCCTTATAGGTGCATTCTCGGGATTGCCCATGACTCTCGCCATGGTTGGATGGGTGTGTGCCAATTCCCGAGCCAGTAGTACTCGAGTTATCTATCTGTGACATGGCTGCTGCTACAGCTGCGGTGACTGCTGCTTGGAACATGACAACATCAAATTGAGGAGGTGGAGGTGGTGGTGGTATAGGTGCTTCCCCACCGTTGTTTCGTCTTGGGTTCCTACGCGGAGGCATCCTTCAAATATAGGTTGAAAAGATAAAGATAAGAATTCCATAGCATAGAAACTGTATGTGTCTCATGAACTAAATTGCTATAGCCCAACAACAGATGATAGTACGAGTCTCAAAATAGAAGAATGAAAGTTATATGTAAGACTGAAAATATGAAACAAGCATTTGGTTTCTCCATAACTTTTTAAGGATTGAATGAAATACCCCACGTAGTAATAATAGTGTCACTTATATTAATATAATATTTGATACAATGATCACGAAAATTTGACCCCTATAAGGGTCTCCGGTTACAAAGTTTAAGAAATTTAAAAACTTTTAGCCGAGGTCCTAACTTATAACAAAATTCGAGATTTTGGAAAGCACTACTTGCGACGTAGGTTGTGCTTGGAGCTTGACTCCGCATCCGATTGCTTCGATTCCATTAGACGCCTGTCAAAGGCGGCTTGTTGTTCCCTTAATTCGGCGAGGGCTGCAATCATTTGTGCTTGGAATGCCTCGGTCTGGAGTTGGGCATTGTCCTGAATTCTGTCCAGCCTAAGGATGTCAGAAGTGTGAACCTGTACTTCCACGTTGACATCCTGAATCTGGCTAGCTTGAATCCGGATTGGTAGGACTGATTGGCTAGTTTGCCCACCATTACTGGGAATGCCCGATCAGCTGAACCTCCGCCGCGGACATCGTAGAAGTCTCGGCACATGTCGTAGGGAGGGCGTAGGTTTTGTTGTTGGCTCCAATGGTGGAGGTGACTTCCCCAGACGGGAGTCGTGTTGGATTAATGTCTAAGTCCATAACTATAATTGGTAAGACTTGACCCGACCCGGCATGGTCCATTTGGGTTGCATGGCATCATGCACTTGGATAAACTATAATGAGAGAAATAAGACACTTATGGTTATTAATATATTATAAGTTCTAGTATATTAATAATAAGAATAATAAGATTATTTAATTAGTATTGATCAAGAATTAATCTAGGATTAATTAAGTGATCAAAAGAAGACTAATTAAATATATGGGTTGATTGTGTAAATCATCCATACTTGTATAGTGGGCTAATGCTCCATGGATAATCAAGTTGGGCTAAAACCCATAGGATGGTCCATGGATGATCCATGGTGTATTTGAACCCATGGATCCAAGGAAATGGAAAGTCATGACAATTAGGGTTTACCCTAATTGTAACGCTATATAAAGATCTTATTCTTGACAAAAATCGGCAACTAGTGTGAGTAATAGAAGGGCTAGCCGATTTCATGAAGTGTAGATTTCTCTCAAGTTATTCCAAGTGTATTTGGTGTTGTGTGAACCATTTGAGGTGTCACACTTGGGGCACTAGGCACTCAAGCTTCATGAAGACTTTCTACATCAAAGAGGTATGTATTCTATCTTGTTACACTCATTGTTTTGTATGCTAGATTAGGATAATACCTTGGAAGTTCTTATTTGCATGTATAATAGAGAAAACATACATCCAAGGTATTTAGGGTTGCATGTACACTTAGGAGTGTTAGAATGCTCAAAACCCAACAGTGGTATCAGAGACTAGGCTTGTTTTCTTGTTATACTTGCAAAACTGCCTAAAAAAATCGAAATTGTTGTTGTCTGATCATCAGACTCGGAGAGTACATCAGGAGACTCGGCGAGTCCATGCCTAAAAAGTGATCAAATCGATCCAACTCGCCGAGTTGGTTCGTGCAATCGACGAGTTGGACCCCTAGACAGCATAAATTCGACTTTTTTTGGCTGGAATTGGACTAGGAACATTACCCTAAGATGTTTTTGAACTTATAAACTTGTTTTTGATGTGGTAATGTTCATGCTAATCCAATTTCAAAGATAATTGTCAATAGATTCATGTTTTGTATTAGTTTAAGGTTTAGACTAATTACATGAAAAAGTTTGATTTGAATTATCTTGTTCTTATGAGTTGCTTAGATTAATAGAAAAGTTGAGTGAAATAGTTGTTTTCAATCCAAATTAATCTAAGAGTTGATTCTAAAATGTGTTTTTGTAACTTGTCCTCAAGTTATATGAAAAGTCACATTTAAGTTTCATAAAACTCATAATAGTTGGCAAAGGTTACAAAAATGAAGAGTCTAGTTCTAATTAAATGGGTTTATGACTCCATAATTTGTCCTCAGGTTATGGAGGACCAAGAGTCTCTTCATTAAATAATAAATTAAAAAAAAAGTGTAACCTTAATTAATTCCATAAGTTATAAAATAAAGAAAAGTAATTATGTATTAGTTTAAAGTCTTCCATAACTTGTCCTCAAGTTATGGAACTTGAAGAGTTTTTGGACTAAAACTACTTTAAACACATAAATCATGGAATTAATTAGTTTTGAATAGTTTCAAAACTTGCCCTCAAGTTTTGGAATTTGTAAAGTTTTCTCTTATGAATACTTTAATTCCAAGTTAGCCCTTAGAATTTTAAAAGTTAAATTTCAACCCTTATACTTTATAATATTATAAGTTAATAATATATATATGTATAAGAGTAAAGTCAGTCTTATCGCTAGTAAGCCTCATTCACGAAGACAATCTATAAGGTGGGTATAAGGTTGTTGCCTATAAAATGGCAACTTAATGGGTGTCCACTCTCACCCACCGCTTGCTTGACTGGTGGAGGGTCGTTAGCCGAACGGGTTTGACAGGACTAGAATTCTCCCTTCATTAAAAGTATTAATGATAAATACTAAGTAACTAAACCTTTTATAAATACCCAATCTTAGTTACTTAGGAAAATGTGAATAAGGTGCTAATCCATGAAATTACACTTTGCACTTTGTTTAAGTCGGTTAGTGGAGCGTGTGTGGTTAACCGGCACACTAACTCGTATTTAACAAGGTAGGAAAAGGGTAACTTAATGTTTATCATAGTATCGATGGAGTGTGTGTGTTTAACCGGCACATCGATGGAGGGGTAAACACTTAAGGGTACCAAGTAATTTGCATGGTTACTTCACACCTTGTTTTGTGATCCTCGACATCCCAGTCACAAAACCTGAAGGGCACACTCGAGATTGAAACATGCCATTGAACAGTTCAATGAATCTCAAAGATCTAGGAGTTTCAAAAAACCAATTAAAACCTAATAATACATTTCGTTTATCTTGGTGGAAATTGGTGAATCGTCATTCACCTACCTTCAAATATTTTATAGCTTGGATTACGGCATACCTCTTCTAAGTTATAAAATAGTTTGTTGGGTCCTAGCCTTAATATTTCATATTGGGTGTCATATTAAGGACTTAAGATCAACTATCTTGAATATCTCCCAAAAGATGTCTGGTTTAGACATTTATGATCTTCCCAAATCTCTTGAAACAAGCTTTCCTAATGAAGATGATGTCCCATGGATATCATACTTCTTCACCTCTTCAAATTATTCTCCCTAACCCACAAGTTCTTGAAACGTTTAAGGTCACTCAGGCCCTATTGGCATGGCAAGGTCGAGGTGTGGTCACATCTTGGAGATGTAGTCACATATTGACAAGCCGGGAGAGTTGGGTGTCAAAGTCTTGAGAAAGTTGGTGGTTCAATCACTTTCTAAGTCACATAGTGAGTTCCTTTGGGACAGCTACGAAACAGACTATGACAAGACCCTTAATGATCTTATCTATTTGTTAAGATCAACTTCCTTAAAACTTGATGGACATTGACAATAGTGACACAGGAAATCCAGAAAAGCATTCTCTTCCCAATGGAAAGGGATCGGTCATAGTCAACTCGGTTGACCAAATGGTAAAAAGAAAAGCTAAGTTTGTGATAGTCCCGTGTACCATTACCAAAGGGTCCATATGTTTATATTGCCAAAGAAAGGGTCATTGGTTGCGAAGCTGCCAAAATTTACCTAAGTTTCTATTCTGAGATTCTTGATACATGATGTGACTGGGTCACATGGTGATGTTTTAAGAATCAAAGAAAAGTAAAGAAACTTAAAGAAAGAATATGTTGAATCTGATCGCGTAGATGGATTTCTATCGCGTAGCTTGAAGATCGGATTCTTGAGCTACTTCTTAGGAGTTATGAGATATTGCTTAGGAATAGATAACAACAAGTTTTCATATGGATTGTAAGGATAGTTTTTCCGCAAAGTTTTTAAAATAAAAGAAAAAAATGATGATTTTATTTATTTTAAAATATCCTTACAATGGCATTTGAGGAAAAATTGTTGCTTATATGATTCCATTAATAGCAAAAGTGGAAATATGAAATTGATTCTTTCATTTGTGGTAATGTCTAAATTTACCAAATAAGGAAAGATTCTCATCATCGAGTTTCAATTGGACTGGAACTTGGAATCATGCAAGTTGTATAGCATGATGAATGAGAACTTTCAAGTATTGGAAAAAGTAAGACTAATTACTTGTTCACATGGATGTGTGAGTCAAGTGACGGACTAAGGGATTGAGTACACATTCTTGTACACTGATTAAGTCCACCACAAAAGATCGATAAGATTATTCGTCATAGTTTACTAAAGCTCAGTAAATATGATTATACTTACAATCTTAAGTGTAACTCTGAGACATTGGAAAAGGTTCCAATGTATGGAAGAGCGAATAAGAAGAATCAAATTAGGCAGAAGGATAAAAGTTTCTCAAATCTGAAAAGATGGGAGAGTACATTAGTATCAGTTTTGTGATCATCTTAATGATTAAGAAACCATAGCACAATTAGTTCTCTAAGGAAATCTTAGTGCATTCTTATGACTAAGAAGAGGGATCTTGAATTGTTAAAATGGTTAAATCAAGAAGATGAGTCATACTTCGTTCCAATACAAGTCTTAGAGTCATACTCCAAGATTATAACTTGAGTGACATGTCTTAAAGAAGGTTTAAAACACTTGTCAAATGTAAGAGTAAAAGTTTTCTACTCTTGTACATTTGAAATTGGTAAGTTGTGATGTTTTGGATAAAACAAAGACCAACTAAGGCCAATTGTGTGAAGTGTTTGTCTTGATTAGAATCTGCACTATCTCTTGGATGTTTGACAAGGGAGTCTTATATGTCAAGAGGACAGTGGGAGTCTTAAAAGGTCTTGATAGTCTCAAGAACTAATCAAGAATAAAGCCCGAAGTTCTTCACTAGCACACGAATTGAGGTTTATAAACTATCATGTTGACATATTCTGTGCCCATTCCAGTTAAAGTTAGCTTTGCATATGAGTTCTTAGAGTTCTCAATTTGTTGCACAACAACTTAGAAGCAATGGTAGGCCCTTGAGCTGCTAGGTGGCAAGAAATTAAGATTGTGTTCAGTCCATATTAGTCTGGATTTGTCATTATCCTTGTCTTGTGACTATGATTTTGACAATTCACATGGATAAGAACACATACACCATTAAATCTAAGTGTCATAAGGTTTCTCTCCGATTCATGAAAATGATGGTGAGGAAACACTTTTACTAAGTAGATTTTAGCTAGATAGCAATTGTGATGTTTGCATTCTCAAAGTCGTTAGTGGAGCGTGTGTGGTTTACCGGCACACTAACTTGGACTTGTGAGAATTGGAAAAAAGCTCTAACCATTATGATTACGGCATCCCTCTTCATAATTGTTTAGACACACAAGTGTGCTATCTAAGGGAAGGTGTATGATTTTGATAAAGTCTTATCAAAACAATCTAGTATCAGAACTCTGAACTTTGGTAAGAAAGTCAATGAAGTATTAATTTCTAAAAGTCCAGCTGATTTCTGAGTACATGTCAAAGCTAGTGGGAGCATAAGTGTTATGCTAATAATCATCATGTTAGTGGGAGCATGATAATTATGATAAGTATTGCAAGTTAGCAATGTTAATTATAGAAAACAAAAGGTTTCAATTAGGAAAAGTTGTTTTGCTATAATTAAGGGAGAGGAAATTATACTTCATCTCAAATCTAAAAGCTTAGATTGAGGTTTTAATCATTTAGTCAAGGATATATATATGAATTTCATGTTGGAATGGCTCAACATAAGGAAATTTTGTATATGAGTCCATTATTTGCGTTCTAAAATTCGATTATGATTACGACATCCCTTTTCATAATCTGAATTATGAGAACTTGGCAAATTGAAATGGAAATGTTATAGCAAAAGACTGGTTTAGTCTTTATGTGAGACATCATGAATCGTGTCCCATATGCTTCGGATATAGGATCGATTACATGTGCTATGTTCATCCTTTCTAAAATTTTCCAAATGCTTGGGGCATTAAGAAGGGAAAAGGTTTAGAACTGGATATGACTAAAATGATTAAACAATTGTCGAGGACAATCTAAGGTTTACCAAAGATTGGGTGCTCAAGGATAGTTGGAAGTATAGTGATAATTTTGAAGGACCATATTGACATAATCTGTAAGGAGGCAACTCCTGTTCAGAAGTGATAGTCAAAATGGAATATGGAAACGTTTCAAAGTTAGAAATTATTCAATCTGTGTAAGATTAGGAAACTTAATGCAAGAAGGATGTTTCCAAGGAGTTGATCTCCTTTGGAATGCTCTGTAACGGTTGTTGTCAAGTCTCTCTGACTTCGTGCATAATCATTACAAGAGGATCAATGCATATAAGTTTAGAATCTAACAGATTTCAGTAAATGACATGAATTTGGAATTCTTGTATTTGCAGTAAGGATTTGGGAGTGTGAAAAGAGAATCATTGAAGTTATGTTCAATTGATCTAGTTCACAAAGTAAAGATCATAGACAAACATAGTATGCATACTTGGTGTATGGCATGACTAGTGTTTAGAAAACATAGTGTACATGCTTGGAGCATGGGACAACTATTGTTTTAAATTCAAGAATAAAGTTGATAGCTGAAACAGTATACAATGAATAATGTGTAATCATATGGTGATAAATAAAAGGTGTTTTATTTATGTTCATAGGTTTTGATACCATATTGGATTCAATTATTATTGTGTTTCATTTTGCATGTTTTGACTTCCCAAATAAAGTAGGTTATTCTTCCGGAATGACTAAGTTATTCAAACCATCCACAGTCGGTCATATGTTGGAAGTAGATATAAACTAAGACTGTCATGGGTTGGCTTGTAGAGGTCTAAGGTGTTGGACAAAAGGCTACAACACTCATCAGTGCTCATAAGTTCTGAGTATTGGATTCAACCCGCGCTCATTGGAATCACTTCATGGATTTTATCACGAGTGATCATGAGACGATAATATCTTATATTCTTCAAACCTAGAGATATGAGTTGTTACTATGAGTTGGTTGTACATTAATTGCACGAAAACGCATTTGGTAACTAGGTGCTATAAAACGTGTCTTTGTGTATGATTCAACAAGTAGTAGAACAAGCCATATGAGTCGAAGTTTATCCATTCCTTTTACCTTCAGGATAAAAGCGATATCTGTGGGCCCCTCGATGATTTGATGATGACAAATGGAAGTGCTCGGCCGGGCCAGGACTGATTTGATTTGTTCAGTTAGTCAGTCGTCATAAATCGGAAATTGGGAAACAACAAATGGACAGAAAGAATGATTATAATCCATGTCTCAGTCCATATGATATCTAGAATGGAGGAATATATGATCCCTTATCTAATGGAAAAGTCACTGACAAAGGTCAGAGTTCATCTACAAGGTCAGAGTTTGACAGAAGCTTTTGAGAGCTACTATTGCCAGTCGGTTCCTGAAGTCATACGCAATAATAGTTTTAGACTTATCCAAGTGGGAGACTGTTGGATTAATGTCTAAGTCCATAACTATAATTGGTAAGAATTGACATGACCCGGCATGGTCCATTTGGGTTGCATGGCATCATGCACTTGGATAGACTATAATGAGAGAAATAAGACACTTATGGTTATTAATATATTATAAGTTCTAGTATATTAATAATAAGAATAATAAGATTATTTAATTAGTATTGATCAAGAATTAATCTAGGATTAATTAAGTGATCAAAAGAAGACTAATTAAATATATGGGTTGATTGTGTAAATCATCCGTACTTGTATAGTGGGCTAATGCTCCATGGATAATCAAGTTGGGCTAAAACCAATAGGATGGTCCAGGGATGCTCCATGGTGTATTTGAACCCATGGATCCAAGGAAATGGAAATTCATGACAATTAGGGTTTACCCTAATTGTAACGCTATATAAAGATCTTATTCTTGACAAAAATCGGCAACTAGTGTGAGTAATAGAAGGGCTAGCCGATTTCATGAATTGTAGATTTCTCTCAAGTTATTCCAAGTGTATTTGGTGTTGTGTGAACCATTTGAGGTGTCACACTTGGGGCACTAGGCACTCAAGCTTCATGAAGACTTTCTACATCAAAGAGGTATGTATTCTATCTTGTTACACTCATTGTTTTGTATGCTAGATTAGGATAATACCTTGGAAGTTCTTATTTGCATGTATAATAGAGAAAACATAGATCCAAGGTATTTAGGGTTGCATGTACACTTAGGAGTGTTAGAATGCTCAAAACCCAACAAGTCGGTCCTTGAAAATTCCTTACGAAGACGGGAGGTTGTGCGGGTGGTGGGTTGATCACTTCCGGCTCTGAGTCAGTACCAGAGTCATCATCCAGTTCTATGGGTTCTTCGTCCTCCTCGGGATCCTCTTCGATCCATCCCCCGTTGCCTTGGTTGGGATAGTAGGGGTCGTCGGGTGGTGAAATCCCGCCATTTGTCTGTACGAGAATAGGGTTTATAAGAATCGAATAATGTTTGGAACATGTAAGACTAAACAGGTATGTTAAGCTATTCTAAGTAATAAATACTCCTATAGTATTCAAATTTGTGTGTTTGATTCTCGTGATGTTTTGGTATGTTTTGACTTGTTGTTTACTACGAGCAATCCTCGATATATATTGGTCCGATCTCGGACAAATGTAGTTGATCATGCTAAATTTGTCCCAAATCCGATTACATATATCGAGTCTTAATCGTAGTGTCCAACTTGTCTAAATACTTCTTGTATAGTTATAATCATGAAAATAAGTTTGTTGTATGCAAGTGTTTGTACTTAAATGAACTAACATTATAAGTTAAACGAAACGCGGCTTAGGCGTAAAACAAAAAAATGTTTTATCAGAGAGTATTAGTCCCTTAAGCATTTATAGTTTGTATATCTTATGTGGTTCGATATACTTAGTTCACTATAAACATTGCTTTGATACCAATCTGTCACACCCCCAAACCAGAACGGCGGAAACGTTCGGGGGCGGATGACTTCATGTGGTAGCATAACAAATGAATACATAATAAAGAAAGCAATACAACCATCATATATATAATTGAAAGTTTAAATTGTTTAAAAAGTACATGTTCAAAACCAATTACAATATGATGCCAAAATATGAAGTTAAACTGACGACGCAGCGTCCCTTCTTCAAAAGCTGTTTGATACCTGTAATTACTGAATCCATGGGACATACAAGTAGTTTTGAAAGAGTAGATCAGCATTTAAGCTGGTGAGTTTCATAAGTATTAAATGACAATGTTTGTATGAAATGAAATGTTTTGTTTTTGTTTTTTTGTTCCTAGAAAATCCCATATTTTCTACTAGTATGAATGTAGCCTTCTATCAAGACTAATGTTTGTTTCTAGAAAATGTATGTACGTATAAAATATCCAATATCTTTGAAAAACCTCGTAAATCAACGTATTTTTAATACCCCATGTGAGTTTTATAACCATGTTATTGACTCGGATTGCCTATACACAACGTTCTTCAGGCGTTGGAATGTTCTGACGTTAATTTTTCACCCCAAATGGTGGACTATAGCTAACAGTTAGTGCGCGGGTTGTCAAGCCCGTATAGATCTATACACAAACACCATGCTCCCCCTCCAAGGGATTCTGGTATATAATACAGGACTTGAAATGTGTACTCGAACGTACGTGAAGTTAATGTCTCACAAAACTTAGTATAAAAACAGATTTACGTGTTAAAATGCTCGTTTGTTCTTGTATGTGAAAGTGACTTCTTGAAAATCGCGGTTCTAGTATGTAAAAGTTAGTAATGTTCTCGTAAAACTATATCTATTATAGCTGTCTAAAAGTGTGTCTCGTTTGTTTAGAAATCCCTAGAAAATGAATCCCTTGTTATGAAAGTATAGATTTTTATGGTGCCTAAGTTGGACACATATACATGCAATCCAAAACAGAGTGTTTAATTTATACCTATATAACAACATTTTTCGTTTCAAAAGATATAATGTTATCGTGATATATTTTACATACGAAAGTTCCCTATAAAGTTTATAAATCAAATATGATTCTGTTGAATAAAAGTGTATAATAAAACTTTATATAACACACGATAATAATCGGGTGTTTTACTTGTATTCCCCCCCTTGAAAGCATATAAACGCATTTATAGAATATTTAAAAGGGTTAATTAAGGGGTATGAACTCACTTGAAAGATCGAAGAAAGGCGAGATCAAAACCGGGCATAATTTCTTCTCGGGAAAACGGATTTTCTCGGGAATCTCGGGAGTACAAACGACCTTCGGGACTTGAGCAAAGTGACCGGGGCTTCGGGTTAGCACGGGCACGGAAAACGAGGCAACAACGCAAGAGAAATGAGAGAGAATGGCCCTTTTCTTTGAAACCCTCGCATCCCTTTTATAGGGGGTGGGAACTGCCTCGGTACGCTGAGCGTACGCGTGCGTCACGCATGACCGGATCCTCGACTGCCTCGGAGTTCGGATGGGACGGGTGCTAGCTTCGCATAGGGCGAGACGTGGACGATCCGAGGCCTAGGCCTTGAGTACGATGGGCGTAACTCGGCCCTATCTGATGACTCGCCTTCGGATAATACCAAGGTTAAATAATAAAATTTATATTTTATTTATTTATTAAACTTCTAAAATTCATATCTTCTTCATACGAACTCCGTTTTCATTGTTTTTTATATCCACGCGTAGGTGAGACTATGCTCTACAACTTTCGTTTAGATTCCTTCGGCAAATCTTGAAATTATTTTTATTATTTATTTTTAAAATGACACGTTTAAGAAAATTTCGTTAGAAATT
Organism: Lactuca sativa; assembly: GCF_002870075.4. Lineage (NCBI taxonomy): Eukaryota > Viridiplantae > Streptophyta > Magnoliopsida > Asterales > Asteraceae > Lactuca > Lactuca sativa. The sequence goes on along the minus strand of NC_056631.2, from coordinate 119,170,600 downwards.
CATAACTTCTTTATCTGACGTCTGTTTTAGCCAGACTTTTTACCGCTGAAATACCATTTTCGAGACCTTCGATTCTCGTTTAGGTCATTCCGGTCAAAATTCGCTCGATCTCTGATTCAAGTTTTTAGCTGTCTGTCGCTAAGCTGAACTTGCAAAAATCATAACTTCAATATACGAAGTCGGATTCGGGCGTTCTTTTTACGTACGATCATGGTTTAATGACGTCAAACATAGTAGGTAATTAAATAAAAACTTTTTGGACATTTTATTTTTGAAGCTAGTTTCATTATCACAAAAGTGGTTACAATACTTGACTTTTAGGTCATTACATAGAGTTGAAATATCGGGTTGTCACACCAAGTCCTGAATTTAGGGTTTCCCAATTCAGACCGGACTCGCCGAGTCCACTCTCCGACTCGTCGAGTCGGTCACTTACTCTCCGACCCGGATCCCGCTTCGACTCGTCGAGTTCACCTATGGACTCGACGAGTTGACCCCCTTGACTTAGGGTTTTCCTTTCCTTTCTTAGTCTTCCTGACTCTGGGTGTTACAATTTCACAATTCGTTTCCTTCCAACCTACACACGTTTATGTTGCATATTAGGGTAAGTTTACCGATTAGAAATAAGGTTTACATTGTCTGTAATCATCATCTTCGGCGGTTAATTGATCAAAATCTTTGTTCATTGTACGTTTATGCACTGACTTTGGCGATATAGGTTGTCACTCATCTAAAATTTATTTTTATTTAATTTTCTATTGTCGTTATGATTGATCATTTTTTGTTCTCTGATCGTCATCATGTAAATTGGTTTTGATTGTATTCAATAGTTTGCATGCAAAGTAATGCCTTCATATATAATTTTTTTTTTGTTTGTGTCAGAAAGATGTCGACGTCGAAAGCAAAAGGATCATCCGGTGTAAAGCCAATTAAATTCATTGCACTTCAAGTTATGAAACACAACAGGATTTATGTTGCAAAATTCGTAAACAGACAGTTACAAGATGAAGAAATCGACTTCCTAATACCAACAACCACATCCAAAGCACCTATAACATCTACCAACAAAACCCCTAAACCTATATCATTAACATCACCCATGACTACCACTTCCTCAGCATCACTTATAACATCCACACCCTCCTTAGAAAAAACATTTAAATCTTCAGAAACTGGAACAATACAATCGTCAACACTAACATCGATAACCAAAACTTCAACACCTACATCATCTAAACCATCCTCAACACCAACACCCACCACCACATCATCAACACCTATATCTACTACCACAACCTCAAAACCTGCATCTACACTACCCTCCTCCACAACTACGATAACTACCACACCCTCTTTAAGTAAAGGAACTACCACATCCTCAACATATACATCTATCCCAACACCCACCCCAGAATATAGCCCATCAACAACACCTATCCCAGATTAATCTACACCATCAACAACACCTATCCCATAATCTACCCCATCAACAACACCTATCCTAGAATCTAACCCATCACCAATACAACCAACCATAAATGGATCTATCGTGGAAAGGGTAGAAGGTGAAAACAATTCCTCTAAAGATTATGGAACAAATGGACGTTTAAATGTTCATGTTTGGAAAAATACGTGAGTTACCATTCAAATTTTAATTACAACTTTTTCTATGTATTAAATTTTGGTTTACATCTACATATCAATTAACAACTTAACACATCACATGATTACTTGTAGGATAGTGCCACCAGGCCCTTGTGCACACTTTATTAGTCAGTCCTTTAAACAAAGAGTAGATCCAGAAGGGTATGCTTGGGCACAAGTAAGAAAAGAAATGCATGAATTATATTGGGAGGAGTTTTAGGTAATTAACTATAAGTGATAAATTGTTGTTTGGTAAACATTTACACTCCAACTTATGTTTATATTGTTAATGTGTAGAAAAAATGTTATTGGGATGAAACAATAGACTCGTTGGTGAGGCAATCTTGGGCAAGGAATTCGACACAAAGTTATGGTCAATATCTCTTCAACATGAGGAGCCCAAAAAGAAACAAACATGGATTTAAACTAGCTCATATTCCACATGAAGTCTGGAACTCCTGGCAATTAAAATGAAATACAGAAGAATACAAGCTAAAATCTGAGCAGAACAAGAAAAATAGGCGTAACGGTGTGGCTGATGGAATAGCAAAACCTACACATAACGCTGGATCCGAATGTCATTTAAAGATAGCTTCTGATTTGGTAATTTTTTAAATGGTACATCGTATCAATTTTTGCATATGTTTATCTGTATATTGGACTTTTTATATGGTATCTATACAGAAGAGGAAATTAGGACATGAGCCACCTCATAGTGAATTGTTCCTGTATATACACACTAAGAATCTGTGACAACCTGAAATTTTTTGCTTTTAAAGCTCAGTCAGCCAACTCAACTCAGTTTCAGACTCAGTCCTGCTATCGTTCAGCACAATTTAGAGTTTGTTTGAGTGTTCTGAGCCTAGTACATTCAAGTTATGAGTGTTAGGAGATTCCTGTTAGCTTCACTGTACAACACTAAAGCCCTAAACTCCAACATGTGGAGTTTACGGCCGTAAACATGGAGTTTACGGCCGTAAACTCAACCTTGGCCGGAAACTCCCCCGATAAGACTCCATCCCTTCATTTTCTTTCATTATTTCATTTCCAACTCAAGAACACTTCCAAATCCTCTCAAATATCATCGAGTTCATCATCTTAGATCATCAAAAACGTAAGTGTTCTTTCCTTGATTTGTTGTTACACTTCATATCCTAGTTACACTCTTTGATTTCATCCATGAAAATCAACTTTTCTTAGATCTTCAAGTTTCACCAAGAACAGCAAGAACACACACTAGTGTTCTTGGCCAATATCGACCATTTCAAGCCTCTATATAATAAGTACTCTTCCCTATACGTGATACCTAGTTAAGACTCATGCTTAGAGCCTTGAAAACATCAATAATGCAAGACCAAAAGGAGTTTACGTCCAAGCCATCTCCCATGGCCGGAAACCCCTATAAGCATGCCATTTTGGCCATAAACTCTTCCTAAGGCTTGGAATTGAGGCTAGAACACTCCCTTGTGCTTTGTAAGACCTTAAATCATCACCAAACTCATCATTTAGAGAGTTTACGGTCCAAGAATAAACACCCTTGGTCGTAAACTCCAAGTATGGTCAAGTTTTGGACCTTAAACACATCTATGCTCTTGCTAAACCTTAGAACACTTGAACCCTTGAGACTCCTTACCTTTAGGACCCTAAATGTGACCATTTAGAGAGTTTATGTCTAGGAGTAAACTCCCTTGGCCGTAAACACCTCAACACTCTCCAATGAGTTGGTCTTTCTCATCATTGTGTAGAACAAAAGTCCCTCAAGCTTCCCTAGTCTTCAAACACCCTCATATGCATCTTAGACCATGAGTTTACGTCTATAAACTCCCTTGGCCATAAACACATGGTCGTGAACACCAAACCATGGCCATAAACACCCTTTAAGTCAATCACATGTGATTCCAACACTTGGTCAAAGTGTTTCCTAGTCCCCTGAGGTGTTTCCTTGCATTTGCTTGCTTCCAAACACTATATTCATGCCAATATATGTCATTATATGTCATTCAGGACTTGTTGTGTCTCGAGAATTCATTCATGGAACTTCTCATCCTTACACGCGTATACGTTGAATCACCCACATCAGGTGAGTTCATACCCCGTAATGAATCATTTAAACTGTTTTAAATTCTTTTAGGGGGGATACAAGTCGAACACAATGATAATTGTGTAACTGTTTTTTAACACATCTTTCAAATGATTGCTTACGTCTTTAATAAGTGATCAAAGTATTTCAAAAACTTTTTTAAAGTTATGTTGCTTTATAGTTTAGCAAAACTCCGTTTTTAAAGCACAAACATAACTTAGTAGATAAACGAGTCTTTTCAATAATAGTTCAAGTAAACATACTAGTAAACTATAATGGGTATAGTTTAGAGGTTCGGTTCATATTAGATACAATACACGATAACATAAGAGAATACATAATAAAAGGAAACAGGGAGGAACATACTATAAGAAGTACAGAGATAGACATACTATAACAAGTACAGAGATAAACATACTATAACAAGTACAAAGATAAACATACTATATCGAGTATAGAGAGGAACATACTGTAACAAAGTACCGGGAAAAACACGTTAATATATCCTTTCCGGGTCTGCCATAATACTTGTACGATTACACATACTTGTGTTAGCAGGCACGAGGTTATAAAACTTAATAATATATCTTTCCGGATCTGCGTTAACACTTGTACGATTACACGTACCTGTGTTAGCAGGCACGAGGTGATAAAACATAATAATATATCTTTCCAGATCTGCTTTAACACTGGTACCATTACACGTACTTGTGTTAGAGGCACGATTACACGTACTAGGGTTAGCAGGCACGAGGTGATAGCAATATATTAAATCGATATTATTTATATATATATATTTACATAACTTATTCATAACATGAACGTTTAGTAGAAGGGGACCATAATGCTAACCTTATGATTCCTTAATGTATACATCAAAGGATATATATATATATATATATATATATATATATATATATATATATATATATATATATATATCAATATGATCTGGAAGATAATAGGATGTGTGCTCTCCGCTTCACTTCCTGTTCCTTGCTTGGTTGTGGGCTTGGAACGGATTCACCCAATCTATTATGTATTCGATTCTATATATATATATATATATATATATATATATATATATATATATATATATATATATGTTTTGTATACATTAAGTCATCATAAGAGTACCAGGTATGGGTCAAGTCATAGGACACAAAGTCAATGCACAACTTTCTAGTTCAAATCATACCTTTCAAATCAAAACTTTTGGTATTCAAAACTAGAAACCTCCTAGTAAAGGGTTTAATCCATTTTATTAAACAAGTATAAACTTAAACGACCTTAGGTGATTAACTCTATAATACCTTCGTTTATACATCATGGTTATATATCATTAATACCCAATAGGTAGTTGGATGTGTGCTTTCCGCCTTACTTCCTGTTCCTTGTTTGGTTGTGGGCTTAGGACAGATTCATACAATTAACTATCTATTCGAGATTAGATTATATAAATCCAGTATAAACTAAGTTATTATAGAAGTAATCACTGTGGTCACCATTTTATTATAAGAAATAAGGGTTTTCTTAAAGAATCTTTTTATTAAATACAAAGGAACTATTACAATTAACTCCATGAGTAACAAGTGAATACACCAGGGTTATATACCACAATGATCAAACAAACAATGGGATGTGTGTTTTCCGCCTTAGGGAAGATGCGCACAATTGATTGTTTATTTACTCTGTGTCTTATATAATTTGTATCCATTTAGTATTCATAGAAAGGATTGTAGAGTCATTTTTACTTACCTTTTATTAAAGTAGGAAATATAGGATTTTCTGGAGGAACAGGCGAACTTTTCTAAACATAACTCAAAACTTACTACATTTTCAACTGCATCTTACAACAACATTCTACAACTTACTTACATCACTAAAATCTTATGAACTCACCAGGTTAATTGCCGATCAACTCTTTCAAATAACTTGTATTCTCAGGATACTAGTAGACAGGTACTTGTGCTGGGAATTCAGAAGATGGAGCATAATAGCTTCAAGTCTTGTTTTGTTATTTGCTTATGTATTTTATGTTATGTGAACGAACACCTTGTAAACACTTTCTTTCTAATGAAATGGTTGTTCATTACTTGCTTACTATGATGCATGTCTTGTGATACTAAGCATGACGTCCTCCACCCCCGAACGTTTCCGCCGTTCCGGTTTTGGGGTGTGACAGAATCATGATGAGGTCACTTTCACAAATGAAAAAGATAGAAAAATTCATGTAATATTCATTTCATTTTTAATTAACTTTTATATTGTAGCTACTCCATAATATCATTCCTAAATTTGATATCTTTTAAATTATAATATTTTAATTTTGTAGCCGGCCTATACAGAAAAACAGGAAGATTTGGAAGCTGAAGGTGTTGAATTTGAGGAGGACAAGCTATTTTATTCTATAGTTGGTGGTCATGATAAAAAAAAGACTTTATGGATTAGGCTCTTTTGCAAATGTGGTTCGAAATAGGAATGGTAAAACGTATGTATCTTACATTCCGGCAAAAAATCATGAAATAGAAGAAATGAGGGATCTTGTTGCTAAACAAAAACAGCAAAACGAAGAGCTTAAAGAAATGATGAACGCCTAACAAGAGGAAAACAAAGCAAGGATCGAGCATCTTGAAAAACAACTTCAAACGACATTGAATTTTATTAATGTCTTTACAAAACAAGAGTAGTAGGTTGATGTATGTTTATTGAAGATTATGTATTTTAGAGTAGCACTTTCTTTTTTCCATGTAATAAATAATTATTTTGTTATTTTATGATATAATGGTTATGATTTTTTTGTTTTTTTTTTTGTTTTTCATATATTACTACACAATTATTTGGATATAATTTATAAATCAATTATCCATCGGTCTATATTGAATCTGGTATATAATATATACAACACTAAAATTGCTAGGGATTCATGACCATGTAATTTTCTAGGAAGTGATCAAATGGAATTTGCTAGGGATTCATGACCACAAAATTTGCTATGAGTTCATCAAACGGAATTTGCTAGGGATTCAGCACGACGAAATTTTCTACTGAATCACCACCACAGAATGTACCAGGGAATGACCACCATGGAATTTATTAGGGAATGACCACCATGTAATTTACTAGGGAATCACCACCACGGAATTTGTTATGGATTCATCACCACAGAATTTGCTAGGGAATGACCATCACGGAATTTGCTACGGAATCACCACCATGGAATTTGCTAGGGAATCACCACCACGGAATTTGTGATGGAATAACTACCACGGATTGTGCGATGGAATCCTACTACAGAATACACGACGGAATACCACTTACCACAGATTTCATTCCGTTGACACATTTGCGACGAAATTATCTTTTCCGTTGCAAACCCTCGCTACGACGTTTTTAGGGACAAAAATAGGTCGTTGCAAATTCTGTCGCTAATCGTCATTTGCAATGGAATTTCAGCTTTTAGCAACGGATTCCTTCTGTAGCAAAATCACGTTTTTCTTGTAGTGTGTGTGTGTGTGTATATATATATATATATATATATATATATATATATATATATATATATATATATATATATATATATATATATGTGTGTGTGTGTGTGTGTGTGTGTGAAAATAATCAAATATGGACACAAATTTTGAAAAGAGAAGATAAGTTAGATAAGCAATAAGATGGATGTTCAAGTTAAAAGGAAATATGGCATGGTTAAATTCGTGAAAATATTGACACAAAAATTGAAAGGAAAAGATAAGTTAGATAAGCAATAAGAAGGGAGAATGTAAAGCTTTCTCATCCCATATCGAGGAAGGGTAGGAAATATAGTTATGCACCTTTATCTGAGGCCTCCCGGAGTGGAGGGAGCTCCATGCATGACTTGCTTACGTGGAGCCTCTCTCTACGCGTGAACACCGCCCCCGAATTCGGTGGGTTGGTGGTGGTGTGGCTACCAGGACGGAAGAAGCTGCGTAAGGTTATTGGTGGATTACTTTTTGACCGTTTGGCATTAAATAAAAAATCTTTTTTCCTTTAATTTAATTTCTCTCTATATATACATCCATTTTTACACAAATTTTTCAAAACAAATACACAAACTCTTTCAAATCAAACACACACATTCAACAAAAAAATGGATAGCGATTCTGATTACGTGTTGGTTTTGTGCACACTACTGTCTGCGACACAAGACATGATTTATGAGAGAGGCGAAAGTTCACACCGCGAGAAGAAGCATAGAAAATAGATCAACCAGGATCGAGAGGCGGCAAATGAACTTTTTGTACGTGATTATTTTGCCCTTGATAGTTTATATGACCCATCGAAATTTGAAGAACGTTTTCATATTAGTAGAAATTTATTCTTACATATAGCTAGAGATTTGGAATGTAACTATGAGTTTTTCCAATTACCATGGGATGCTAGAGGTAAATGTGGTTTTACTACAATACAAAAATGTACGACCGCTCTTAGACAATTGGCATATGGCATAACTGCAGGCGCTTCAGGTGAGTATTTGAAAATGTCTAAGAGGACGCGTCGAGAATGTACATATCTTTTCTGTGAGTATGTTATAGAGCTTTACCGTGACATATACTGTCAACATACGGCTAAAAGTGATGTCAAATAGTTGTATGCAGCGTATCGAGCAAAACATGGTTTTCCAGGGATTCTTGGTAGTATTGATTGTACACATTGGGAGTGGGCAAATTGTCCTAATGAATGGCGTGGTCAATTCACGCGAGGTGATCATGAGGTCCTGACTGTTATATTAGAGGCGGTTGTTTCACAAGACTTGTGGTTTTGGCATGCATTCTTTGGTATGGCGGGGTCCAACAATGACCTGAATGTGCTTCAAGCTTCTCCATTATTTAACAATATTTTACAGGGTAAAGCACCAGACATGTCATATGTTTTGAATGGAAATGAATATAAGTATGAGTATCACCTAGCTGATGGGATATATCCAGAGTATGCTACATTTGTCAAATCATATTCATTTCCAGCCGATGAAAAAAGAAAATTGTTCAAGTTAGCACAAAAGTCTACACGGAATGATGTGGAACGAGCGTTTGGAGTCCTAAAAAAAAGTGGCATATAATAAAACATCCAGCACGAACATGAGATAGGGCAAAACTGACGACCGTGTTGACTACTTGTGTTATTTTACATAATATGATGATAGAAGAAGAGGGCATGACTATTTATTTATATACCCAGAATGATATACTTAAACCACCTGTAGTAATACAAGTTGGCAGCCCGTCATAGTTCTTTAGAGTTTTGAAAATACAAAATCGTAAAACACATCACAATCTATGTCATTATTTGACCAAGCACATATGGGGAAGACAACTCCAAGGGGGAAATGACGATGAAGACGAAGAGGATGAGGGCGATGATGGCAATGCGAATGCAGACGGTGACGATGAGGCGGATGAGGACAATGAGGATGGTGACGACGATGAGTAGTATTTGTCTATGATTTTATGTTTTAATTTTTTATGTTTTTTAATTTATTAGTGTAATGTTTTGTTTGTTATGTTTTATGTTTATTTTAGTAATTTAGGTTTTAAATTTCTATGTTTTTAATTAATGAAATTTGTTTTTTTTGTGTGTGTGTGTTCAAAAAAATTATTTATGTTTTAAATTATGTTTTTTTATTTAATATAATGTAACAAAAAATAAAAAATAAAAAATATTTATTAACGTTATAAATTATGTTTTTTATTTAATATAATGTTACAAAAAATAAAAAAAATAAAAATATTTATTTATGTTATAAATGATGTTTTTTTATTTAGTATAATGTTATAAAAAAAAAAGTAATATTGTTAGTGGTAATCATTTCCTATCTTTAATGAGTTGGTGGTGAAGATGACATGGCGTAGAGGTGACATCACTTTTTCGATCGGTTGGTGGTGACCAGTCCCCATAGCCTGAGAATGGTATATCACCGAAACGAAGCGGTCTATAGTCTCGGCGTTTCCAATTACAAATGGCCCATGTTTTTTAGTATTTTAGAATTTTAAAATCCATTTTTGATTGGTTGAACCACAACGGTTTTGATTAAACCGGTGGATTTTTCTGGTTTTTAAAACAGGTGGGTTTTTAGGATAAATAAACTGGTTTTCTGACGGGTTTCCGGTTGAACCAACTAGTCCGATCTGATTTTTAAAATAGTGCATGTCAGCAATAGATCCTAATCAGCGCACATCTGGCTTGCCACCCGTACATAAGACCGACTCAACCCATAAAAATGACAAAATATGAACTTTTTTTTACAACTTTGCAGCATAAACGAACCTAAATTCTGTCGTAAGGTAAAACCGACATTTTCCACAAAACTTAAGGCTTTTTACTTGAAACAAACAAAACCTCCATATATGAAAAAACGAAATTGACCTAACATACAGAAAAATAATGATAGCAATAAGAAGCTCAAATCCAGATCTTCTGCTAAAAATGAAAGCTCTTGAGGAGAAAATGGCCCATACGGGTTAATTTAGAAACCAACGGAGATTCAAAAAAATGAATAGCGCCTTAATCATCAAACTAGAAGGTCCACATTAAAAACATTAAAAAAATAAAAATAAATAGTTGAATTTACAAACGGAGTATTATTAATTACAGAAAAAATCACTAATCCACAAATTCCCATCATTAAAATCACAAAAACCGATCAAAAACAGTCAATCAAACTTCTCCAGACTTCATGTTTCCTTTCATGTGAGTTGTACAGATCTTCATTCATATCCTTAATCACTTAAATTAGCAGTCTTTTAATAAACTTTTGCTTACAAAACCCATCTAATATATATCAACACAGTAATCGTTTTACCCGAAAAAAATCAAGAAAAAAAAAAACTTTCTTGGGATCATCTGGAGTGTGTTGATTGATCTTCAGATCTTCCTTTATCCATAGAAGTTTCCTTTTGTTGAAAAGAGCTTTCTTTTCCTTTATCTGATGATTGTATGTGAGATTCATCAGGTATTGGAGGAGATTCTGACCATTTTTTACTCCCTTTATGCTGCTGTTTATGAGTTTTACAATCTTTGTCCACATTCTGCAGATCATCAGCTATTTGTGTTCGTTTTTCTTTCAGAAAATTGAGTCGGTTTGTTATTTTGGACAAAGCTGAAGTTGTATTGGCTGCCTGTCAAACACATACAAACATGTTTAAATTTAGTCACTGAGTATTAAATGAAATTTAATTTTAGAGAGAAAAATATATAAAATATGTACCTCAGCTTTTGAAGGGGGCCTTCTGGAGCTTGTACACTTGCTTATACTCCGTTCAGGATGCTTACTTGAAAATGAATGAAATGGATTTTTATCAACGTGTTCCTTGCTAGAATGTGTCTCCTGTTACAAACAAATTAAACAAAAACTTTATAGGGTTATTTTCGATGTCACCTTTTAGGGTAGGGCAAAAAATTGGAGTTTGTGTCCCATTGGGATTCCTCTTCGTTCAAGTTTAATGTAGACAAATGGGGTCTAATTAGATATGCTGCTAGTATTGTTACCTTTCTCCTATGGGAAGTAGTTTTAGATAAACGATCCTTCTCTTTATCTTTTCTGTAACCAAAAAAAGTTAGGTGTTGTGAAAATAAAATTTGATACTTTCACAATAACTAAAAGATATATAATATTTGATACTAATACCAGTAACAATAACATAGTGAAACTGGCAATCACAATATCTGTGACTGTGACCGTGACCGTGACATGTGACAATATGATAAAAAGTTGTAACATAAAGATAGTGACAGTGACATAGTCAAAATGATAGAGACTGTGACTATGAGTGTGACTGTGACTATGACCGTAACCATACCGTGACATGTGAGCATATGATAAAAAGTTGTAACATAAAGACAGTGGGAGTGACAGTGACAGTGACATAGTAACGATGACAGATGAGCATATGATAAAAAGTTGTAACACATAAACAGTGATGGTGACAACCGAACATATGAACATATGATGAAAAGTTTTTTTTAAAAAAAAAGTAACGAACTAGAGATTACACTTTTCCAACATCAGGAGAAAGTGGTTGGGAACCGGAGCTTTGTTCTCGAGGTTGATTTTGTAATCCAGAATCATCAGCCACTACCTGATGGGTATCGTCTGGATCTGCATTTGTCTTTAGAACATCTAGAAGTTAATGATATAAAGAAAATTTACAACTAATAAACAAGAGAGTACTAAGAAAATAAACTTTTACATCAACAGAAGATTGTATAGCTCCTTGTGACGCTTTCTCCTTCTGCAACTCTTCCTCTAATCTTGACACCTATGAAAACAATTGAAGAGATGTTAAGAAGTAACAAAATTCCAAGCTAATAAATTTTAATTGACAAAACTGCAAAATTAGTCCATGTCGTTTGCATTTTAGGTAAATAAAATTTTGTTATATTTATATAATGTTTCAGATGAAAATATAGAAGCGAAGAGATTTTCAATCATAAATCAGGTAAATACCCCTTCTGCTAAAGAGACACGGCGCGCCTCTAAAGAATTCTTCTTTTTCACCAAATCTTCTTTCAAAACTGTATTTCTTTTGGCCTACAATCAAAAAATAAAAACGTAAAAAATCAGTGTGAATATCAGCTTTTTTTTTTTTTTGAAAAAAAATTAATCTTGGTTGAAGAGTGATCAAGAATATGAAAGTTACTACCTCTGCTTCAATTCTCTCTTTCAATTTAATTTTGGCAGCCTCAAGCCTCAAAATTTCAGCTCTAATTAGCGATAGAATTTAGAAAGTCAATAAATCATGGTTAGTATAAACATTTAATATTAGAACACTCAAGTCTTGATTATTATGCTGATCATAAAAGTGTTTGCTTACTGTTGTTCGGTTACTAAATCAATGCTTTCCAAGGGTGATCCCTTCTTTATCTGCATTATATAAATATTAAACGCTATTAACATGCAAACACTAAATGACCAAAAAAAAATTACAACTTTTGTCTTATCAACATTTACGTTAGTTCGTTTGGGTTTCTTGATAATGAACTCTTCATCCTCTAAAAGACTATCTTCTACATCATCAGTAGCTTCATTGGAAACAGAATTTGAGCTAACAGAACCCTACAATGTATTAAAACATTCCATAAATCAATGGTCGAGAGTATAATTTTCTTTTTCATCCCCAAGAAAGAAAAAATTAGTCAAAAATCCAACCTTGCTGTGATCATCATCTCCACTCTCACTATAACTAACACTCTCGGAATCTTCATATGAACAAGAATGCTCGGATCTATTTTCAACATCCACATCCTCATCGTCTTCATCCTCTTCATAATACTCATCACTAACCTCTTCACTCTCACTTCCATATTCATCTGAGTCCGAGTATAGATCACTTAACATGTCTTCTTCCTGCAAATACATCTAGTTTGTATAAACATCATAGATCTATATTGACAAATAAAAAGGATATTTAAAGAGTACCCCGAATATTTTATCGTATTCCTCTATGAGGATGATAACAATTGCTTGAGCATGATTGGCGGCTGCAGCCGCCTGTAGAAGTTGAACAGACCCATCGCCACCCATGTCCGGTCCCTTTCCGAGGTCAACTTCACCGGCCAAAAGCGGTCGAAGAAGTAATGGTGACATACAGGCGGCAACTGCCGAAACACTCATTCGGTTCACCGTCTTGTTTTCAGCAACAGCTTCCATCATTATCAATATCCTGCACAATTTATTTACTAGGTTGATGTGACATGGGGGGGGGGGGGGGGGGGGGGAGGGGGGGTGCAGTAGTGGTTTTTTGAAATGTAAGTTATGTAATATGGCAAAACTTCAAAAGTAAGAGGGGCTAAGCTGCCACAATAAATAAGTCAATTGTCAAAACTTCAAAAGTAAAAAACTACACTGTTCTTAAGCACTTTCTTTTTAATATATATAAGGCAGTCCGGTATGTTTGCAACGGACGGGTTCATGGTCTAGGTGGTCACGAACCACGACCGTACACACCATCCCAGTGGCTTGTGGTGGTTCGTTGTCGTGTGGATTCGTGGTCGTGACAACCGATGGAAACGGAAAATTTATTTGGCTGTTGAGTAACGGCCATATTAAGGGTTTAAATTATTTTTTTTATATCGATAAAGTAATTTGCAATTATATTGTTAACTACCTTTGTAATAACCGACGATTTGGTTCTGGGAATGTGTCACAAATGGCTGCACGAATGGCACCGACTTTAGTGGCTCGATCGGTTCCTAACCATAACCACAAGAAAACAACTTCATAATTATACTTTACAATTCCTTTTAGGTAATTAAGTATCACGAAAATAACTATATAACATTATTTTTAGCAAAAAAAAACCATTTGGACCCGAAAAAATATTTTTAGTAAAAATAATCATTTGGTCCGGAATAAGACAATATCCGGACTAAGCGAAAACACTTTTCTGACAAAAAAACTACATTTCCAACTTAATTCAAGACCAACATTCAGGATTCCACACTGAAAATTTGGATTTCGAAAAAAAAAGGAGTAAATTATTGAAATCGTCCCTATGGTTTGGTCAAAATTACACGTTTGGTCCCTAACTTTTTTTTGCACTCGGATCATCCTTATCATTTGATTTTGTTGCGTTTTTCGTTCCTATCGTTTGGTTAAAATTGCACGTTTGATCCTTAACTTTATGTATGTAAAAAACGAAAAACACAACAAAATGAAACCACATGGACGATCCATGTGCAAAAAAAAAAATGTTAGGGACCAAACATGAAAGTTTGACCAAACCATAGGGACGATTTCAGTAATTTACTCAAAAAAAAACTCTGAAATTTCAAAAACAAGTCAAAAATCCGATTAACAACTTCAAAATTTCGAGAAAAAACCTTGTTTTTTACTTAAATCTGACAAAATATTAAACAAACATTTAGTGCATACAATTAAACATTTTATTTAAAAACGGTGACATTAAACACTTTGAAATATGGATTTTGGACATAAGTAGGGATATTTTCTTTCAAAAAAGAAATTGGAAAAAAATATAAAAAATAACTACGAAATTTGAAGATCAAATCCAGAATGGCACATTAGGAACCCAAAAAAAAACTCTTTGAATAAAAAACAAAAAAACTCCGGAAGATGAACAATTCCAGAATAAGGGCATTCCGGATAAAGTTGTTATTTTTCAAAAAAATGAAAAAAAAAATTGGTTATTTTCTTTGAAAAACCCTTTTATAATGGTTAGATTACTTAATTTCCCTTTCCTTTTCTATTATAGCGTTGTACTTTATATTTTTTCTTATTAGTTAATCGTAATTTAAGAATGATCTACTCATCTACATTAGTGAAATAAGCTTTATGTTTAATTGCACAGTTTTTCAAAGTATTTTGCTATTTCTTGCATTTAATCGTTGTAAATATACAGTGAGAAATCTTACGATATGCTTCTAATAAAGCAGCACAACAAGATGCCGGGACTGGTGGTGATGGCATCTCACGGAGAACATACTGAAACAGTATGGTAAAAAATTAACCATAGTTACATTTTTACAAAATTAAATAAGAAATAGAAAGTAAAACAATTATAAATAAAGGTTAATTTACATAATTGCCATACCTTTATACAATCACCTATAACATGTCCATCCTCATCTGCAGTAAACTCCATTTTTCCTGTAACAAATTTGAGAAAATGACTGGCATGAAAAAATAAATAACAAAAACTTTGTCAAAAGTTTGTACTTTGCCTTACTTTCTACACTATGAAACAAAAAATAGCTTCCTAGATTATGTCACTCACCTTGTTCATATTCTCGAATGCGATGCTCAACATCATCAACATCTGCAGCTTGTCGCAAGATTCCTTCTACATTGACACCTGACATCATGTAAAAAAGGACAAATTAACAAATCAATTTAACTGAAAAATATTAGTTTTAGAAAAAAAATATAAGATTATAAAAAGGATGTATAGATTGTTCTCACCAAAGTCTTCTACGTAACAAAGTGCTTTCTCTAAGAAAGATGGAGTTCCATCTATATCTTCCAATGCAAGTAAGATGGGTCGACCTAGTACGATTGATTTTGTTTTTTCGTCTTTTGCTGTTGGATATATAAATAATTAAAAAAAGCATAAATATATATATATATATATATATATATATATATATATATATATATATATATATATATATATATATATATATATATATATATATTTCTACAATTATTCTTCTTTCAACGTTTTTCAAATACACAACAACCCTTAAGCTGACCCACATTGTAAATTAGATATCAAGTCACATGTATAAGAAGAGTCTTACACTGTTCCTGAGAACCATCATGGGTATCACCCTTTTCGTTTTTTGGTGTCCCAGTTTGTCCTTGCTCTATCCCTGCACTTGGGGCATTTGACAAAGCTGCTTCCAATGCATCTTTCCACTCAAATAAATCCTCAGAAGTTTCCGCCTAGAATTAAAAAATTAAAAAAAAAAAAAAAAAGTTGAAGCGATTTATGACATTAGAAATCCCTATATGTTTAAAAGGGGTTCAAGTACATAACTATTAATGTCATAAATGCGTAACCAACTATTTTTGTTTTTTTTACAACACCAAACTATTTGCTTTTGTTCACAAAATATCATTTAAAGACATTCAAATAACCGTATTTTGTGCACACGGAGCTTCGGTTGATTATTTTCTAATATAGTATTTTTTTTTTAAAACAATGGTGCTCTGAAAAAAAAACAAATAGTTAGTTTTACTCATTTACCACATTAACCCTCAATGCAACGAGTAATATCATTAAAAAAAAAAAAAAAAAAAAAAAAAAAAAAAAAAAAACCTTGAGAGTAACAGCTCTTCCATCACCACCATCAGGGAATAGCACTGTCAATAGTTTCTTATCTGCTTTCACAACAACACTGAAACATGAAAAGACAAATAAGACTCGGTGTGAGTAGTCTGATGTCAATTGGACAAAAATTTGCAGGCTTTTTTAAGGTGATTTAATGGGTGTAATAAATGCTGGCCAACCTGCCTGAACTGTTGAGGTCTATGCCACCAAGGGTCAGATTCGAATCCCCCGCCTTTTGAGGTGATGCATTCTGAATATTAACAAAACAATTAATGGATGAATTTCTGACATTACAAAAGTATAAACGTATGCAACTTACTGGATCACTTCGGAAGAAGACCAATGAGGTTTCGGTTAATATAAACCACCTTTTCTTCCAAGAAGTCCAACCAATCCCTATATAAGATGTGTAAAATCGATAATTAAACATGCATAATCAATAATATATATGAAACAATAGTGGTCAAAAATAAAAGAGAAGTCTCTTATTATTATAATAGGGTTAAATGCAAGAAATAGCATTGTATTTTTATTGAATAATTTATCATATGATGCTACTTTCATTTCTTCTTATTAAAGCATTCTAGGTAGAAAAAAATCTAACAATTATATTGATATCATCTAAATGCAACAACATTTTTCACTAACTATAATTGGATATAATTTTCCAAGTTGAAAAAAGGGTGTAAGCATAATGCTATAAATTGATCGATTTTTCAAAGTACAACACATGATAGAAGAAAAATTGGAAGTACCATCTTCTAATAAAAAGCAATGAAAGTAGGTTGGTATGATAGAGAAAAAGATTAAGTGCATTGATATTGCTTGCATTTAGCTTTAAATAGGAATGTTTAATGTCCCCACAACAAGAAAGATCATGTCACTGATTGAACCTGAAACCTTATTCATGGATTTTCACTTTTTTACTACTATAGAACAAGTATGATGGAAAATATGATGATGATGAAAAAGTAAACACATGAAAATAAATAGTGCGACACTTAATAAAACTTAAGTACGAAAAAAAGATAATAATATCACACCTTTTGATGACAAAAATAACGGGCCACTCTTGTAAACCTGCAAACCATCAATTAATTCATTTGTTTAAACATAACCAACTTAGTTTTCCAATTTTAAAGTCACAATAAATATTTCAAATGAGAAAATTAGAAGTCTTTTCAATTTCTGAAACATGGTGATAAGTAACAAATAAAATACATGCCTTGTTGCCATTATGAGATGGTTGTCTCTCCGGTTGTTCAGAACCTGCAGGAAGCGGTGGCAGATTATCACCACCACCATCTCCCTAAAACAAGATAAACATGGAAAATGACTTATTATTGCAATATTATGTCAGAATAATATTAATAAAAATATATGATCATGATAATATTGAAGATAAATTATACCGGAGGATGAGGATCAGCATTGATTTTGGAATCATGGTGGTTTTTAAAATCGGCATAGTTTTTCTTCGAATCAAGTCTGTTCATTTTCGAATTTGTTTTACGAATCAACGTTATGAGTTTTGGTATTAGGCATTAATCCATCCGAAATTGCATCCGACGATGTCTATTTTCATTCAAATTAAATCAGTCGCCTGCATTTCAACCACAACATCTCTTAATAAATTTATTGACGATAATTAAACAATCAATTATCATCCGGATCACAAAATCAATGATACAAATCAAATGTGTTGAAGAATCAAGGCAATAGTTGTAAAGACAAGATATAAAAGAAAAACATAGCTGAAACATGTACCCTTGTCGAAGAAATTATAGACTTTTAGAAGAAATTTGGGAGATGATGGGAATGGGAAAGGGTGAAAAGAGGAATGAGATTTGGATTTTCTAATGGAAACCGAATGGTCAAACAAAAATTGGGACCTCGTAATCATTTCTTCCCAATTTTAAGGGTTTATTTTCTTATTCCACGTTGATTTTACACATTACATGCACCCCGTATAAGACTCTTTTTAATCTCTAGGGTGTCAAGATCTTAATTTTACATATGATTGCATGGGATCCTAAAATCCCACGAAACATTACATAAAAAGATAACTATCAAAATTTTTTGGTATATCACTGATAAATAGTTCAAAAAAAGAAAAGTAATTAGTTATGTAGTGGTTAATGACATGGTTAAATAGCTAAGAAAATATTAATACTAATTATTTTTCATACAAGAATAGCAACTCACAACCTTCATCTTATTTGCTTTAACTATAAAAGAAAATCAATAACAATTTCAACTTCTGAAACTCAATTAAAAACTACAAATTTTCAAGTTTTCAAGAAAAATGCTTGAACAGTAAAAGGAAATAAACTGGAAAAAAGACTCGCCTTTATTGTTGAGCTTTTAGTTGAAGGAAGAAACTAATAACAAGTTAGTTCTAAATCTAAAATTTTACCATCGATGAGGGTAAAATATAAAAAGATTTTTTTTATGGTTATTGATCATTTAGAATTCAAAAAACGGTACAAGAATAGGGTTATTCTCAATTGTACTAATAACGAGACCACGTCAATCAGTAAATGTGTAAAGATAATAAAAATTGAATCAAAATTTGGCAATTTTCATGGAATGGTAGGGTCGGATCGGATCTCGATTTTACAATCTCGATCCTGATCCTACGATCATATATGCAATCTTACATATAAAACGATCACATTGCGATCCAAGAAGGTTTTTATAGGTAGGATCGTAGGATCTTACGATCTTACGATCAAGATCCCGATCTTGACAACCTTGCTCAATGCTGATGTTTGAAGCAATTTGCGAAAAATTCAGTTTGTTTATTTTTGTCAAAAGTTATGGTGTTTATCAAGCGACATATACCTCACAAACCGATTGCACTACATCATACCACACCTTACGATTTAAGTTATTTGATAGTACGATTTGCAGTTTATAATTACAAAACTATGTTTCGAGCCTCACAAACTATACAAGAGTGGACTTAATAAAACCGACTCCACCACATCATACCACACCTTACGATTTAAAATTTGTATAGTGCGGTTTGCAGTTTATAATTACAAAACAGTGTTTCAAACCTTAAAAACCGATTCTGTGCACCATACCGCACCTTACGATTTATTTTTTTTTATTGTGTAGTTTGTAGTTTATAATGACAAAAATGTATTTCAAACCTCACCGCCTATATATGAGTAGACTTAATAAAACTGTTTGTACCGCATAATACCACACTTTACGATTTAAAATTTTTATAGTATAGCTTGCAGTTTGTAATTACAAAATTGTGTTTCAATCCTCACCACATGTACATGAGTTGACTTAATATAGAACTCGGGCTAGCCCGAGCTAGCACGACTTACCCTCAATTTTTATGCTCAAATGTAAATTTAGTCTAATTTGTTATAATCTGTTGGTAACGTATCTTTAATGGTTTCAATGATGGATTTGTCACAAACTAATGCGTATAAAATTGTTAGCATATACAACCCTTGGATTTTGTTCTTGATATATATATATATATATATATATATATATATATATATATATATATATATATATATATATATATGCGAAAAATTCAGTTTGTTTATTTTTGTCAAAGTCATGGTGTTTATCAAGCGACATATACCTCACAAACCGATTGCACTATACCATACCACACCTTACGATTTAAGTTATTTGATAGTACGATTTGCAGTTTATAATTACAAAACTATGTTTCAAGCCTCACAAACTATACATGAGTGGACTTAATAAAACCGATTGCACCACATCATACCACACCTTACGATTTAAAATTTGTATAGTGCGGTTTGCAGTTTATAATTACAAAACTCTGTTTCAAACCTTAAAAACCGATTCCGCGCACCATACCGCACCTTACGATTTAATTTTTTTATTGTGTGGTTTGTAGTTTATAATGACAAAACTGTATTTCAAACCTCACCGCCTATATATGAGTAGACTTAATAAAATCGTTTGTACCGCATAATACCACACTTTACAATTTAAAAATTTTATAGTATAGCTTGCAGTTTATAATTACAAAATTGTGTTTCAATCCTCACCACATGTACATGAGTTTACTTAATCGACTTACCCACAATTTTTATGCTCAAATGTAAATTTAGTCTAATATATTATAATACGTTGGTAACCTATCTTTAATGGTTTCAGTGATGAATTTGTCACAAACTAATGCCTATAAAGTTGTTAGCATATACAACCCTTGGATTTTGTTCTTTATATATATATATATATATATATATATATATATATATATATATATATATATATATATATATATATATATATATATGCAAAAAATTCAGTTTGTTTATTTTTGTCAAAAGTCATGGTGTTTATCAAGCGACATATACCTCACAAACCGATTGCAATACATCATACCACACCTTACGATTTAAGTTATTTTATAGTACGATTTGCAGTTTATAATTACAAAACTATGTTTCAAGCCTCACAAACTATACATGAGTGGACTTAATAAAACCGACTGCACCACATCATACCACCTTACGATTTAAAATTTGTATAGTGCGGTTTGCAGTTTATAATTACAAAACTGTGTTTCAAATCTTAAAAACCGATTCCGCGCACCATATGCACCTTACGATTTAATTTTTTTTATTGTGTGGTTTGTAGTTTATAATGACAAAATTGTATTTCAAACCTCACCGCCTATATATGAGTAGACTTAATAAAACTGTTTGTATCGCATAATACCACACCTTACGATTTAAAATTTTTATAGTATGACTTGCAGTTTATAATTACAAAATTGTGTTTTAAACCTCACCACATGTACATGAGTCGAATTAATATAGAACTCGAGCTAGCCCGAGCTAGCACGACTTACCCACAATTTTTATGCTCAAATGTAAATTTAGTCTAATCTGTTATAATCCGTCGGTAACCTAATGGTTTCAGTGATGGATTTGTAACAAACTAATGCCTATAAAGTTGTTATCATATACAACCCTTGGATTTTGTTCTTGATATATATATATATATATATATATATATATATATATATATATATATATATATATATATATATATATATATATATATATATATATATATATATATATATATATATATATATATACTAGATGTGTGCCCGTACAAAGCAACGACGATAAATAGTTTTTTTATGGGAAAATAATTATTAGATTTTGTTATTAGTTATTATCTAATAAGAAAAATTAACATTTTTAATTAAATATTTATGTTTATAATTTATATTTATATTATATGTTTATACATTTAATGTAAATTTATTATTATCTATATCTAGTTTAAGAAATGTAATTAATTTATATTGATGAATTTAATATTTTAAAATTTTTATTTTGGTCCAAATTTATTTTTTAATTACCTTCCTTAATTCAAGTATTCAAAATTTTGGTAAGTATTAATGATTTTGTTTTGCATAATTGATTTGTATAAAAAGTTTTGTATCTTGTACCTCTTAAAATTCAAGATATGACTAATTTGTTTTATATATAGTATAGGATATATCCCTTACACACACACACACACACACACACACACACACACACACATATATATATATATATATATATATATATATATATATATATATATATATATATATATATATATATATATATATATATATATGTTAAATCAAGAACACCAAAAGGCTGAGAATACGAGAACAATCTTGGACCGTTTCAATACTAGGATCTATTGCTTAGATCAAATGGACCTTTTATATTAATAATGAAAGTTAAATTGTAACACACAATTTTTGGTTTCTGGTTTATCCCTTTATTTTCTTTAAGATAAGTTTGATTAGGATTTTTTTTTGTTGCGTCACAACTCAGTTTCTTAGTCTTCGCGACACGATAACATCAATTACGTTGCTGCGTGGTTAAGTGTGTTCTCATCATGGGTCATATATGATAATTATAGTAATTGTGCCTGGATATGAGGTAGAAATGGTATAAAAGACTGTGACCAGTTCATAATAATTACATGAAGAAGTAAGGGCGGATCGTAACATATAGATAAAGGTCGTAGTTAGTCCTTGATTCTTACTTGAATAACAGGACGCATTGGGTAGTTGACAGGTGTTAGGGGGATGTTGACTAGGTTCCTGCATGTTAGTGGGATGATGGTCGCATGCCTATAGGCCCACGGAAGTGAAGACATTGAGTCTTTAGGCTCGTAGGGGAATGATAGCAAGGACAATGTTGTGTCATGAGCCTATCATTCCAATGGTTAAAAGGTGTCATTATATATCATGAACCTGTGTATTTGAGACTTGTGTTGGTGGAACCTGAAAATTGTGTTCGAAGCTTACATATTCGTGTTCGATGTTTTTTCCTCGTCATAGTTTGACTGTTTAGAGCCTTGTTGAAAGCTATTAGTGGCTTAGCGACTGACAAGTTTTGTTCCATGTTAAAAGGAAATGTTGACTTGTCGGAAAAAGTCATGGTTTTGCGTCAGAAGTTCCCCGTTGAGCTCTACATTTATGGACCCTTGTTTGTTTATAAAAGTCGTTTATTATGAGTTTGGTTATCGGTAATAGAGTAATGGTTTTGGAAATTTTGAGCCATAGCTTTCATTGTAGTACCCTTGGATGATCTATCAGGTGGTCATGCTCTTAAGCAAGAATTAGAGTTTAGATATGACAAGAGGTTACAGTTCGCTCATTGTTATGCTTGTGGGAATAATAGTGTAGCAGTGACTTGTTAGGAAGTCAAGTGAGCATCTGAAGCCCTTTTTGGTCATGTTTTTCGGATTTGAGAATTTGTTGAGTTGAGTGGTTAGAATGTTTTTGAGTACTCATTTCATTAGTGATGGGGGTGTTCCTCGTCGAATTGGGGGGGGGGGGGGGGGAGGGGGTGTTTTTTATGTAAATCTGGAAGGTGGTCATAAGTGTTATGAAATGTAATTGTTGTGGGTTGTGTAAGTTAAAATAGATAGATTGGAAATGATGATGTTGACTAGGTTACTAATGGTCTCGAGATCTTATTTGTTATTAGGCCAATTTAGTGAGTAGTTTTGGGAAGAGCATGGAGGATTTACATTTGGGCTTGTTATATGCTTTATAGCAAAGGCATATTTCAAGGGCAAAATATAATTCAAGTGGGGGGAAGAGGTATAACACACGGTTTTTGGTTTGTTGTGTATCCCTTGATCTTCTTAAAGATGAGTTTGATTTGGGGTTTTAGATGGGTCATTGCGTGGTTGCTTAGTGTTCGTGTCACGGACACGTCAACTAAGTTATGATGTGGTTAAGTGTAGACTACGGAGCGGTGCATAGACCTCGGGCCCCAAGCCCCCATCTTTCTTGTTAATGATTTTACGATTTTTTGTGGAGTTTTCGAAGAATAATAAATCTTCAGATCTTGGAAAAGTTGGCTTCAGTCATGTTTGAACCTCCTTGTTACTTCGAGATCAATGTCAGTGGCAAATTTTACTTCTTTACTTGAGTTTGTGCATAGATCTAAGGTTTATATGATTTTTTGGTAACTTTTGGTCATTTTAACGAGCTTTTGGAGTTTAGACAACTCCAAAACTTTAGTTGGCAATTGAGTATGTATTTTGACTTTTGAAAGAAGAAAAACATGTTTTCTTGTGTTCTTATTCAACCTTGAAAGGAATTGTTATCTTTAATGAACTTAATCAAGTAAGGGTTGTAGATTAGGATATATCTAACCCTTGGAATGGATAAAGTTGGAAACTTTATCAATTAAGTCACTAGAATGAATCAGATCTAAAGATATAAGCCTTGATTTGCAGAGATTAAGTGTTTAATCAATTAATTGTTATGTCAGGAGAACCGTAACACGGCTTGGGAAAGTCTACGATGCGAGATTTTGATGGTATACACGACTATTTTGTCGTGGCATGACCGCATCGCATTGCCAATTGACTTTTGTTCGGCGATGATAGATTTAGGACTTGGATGATTTTTTGAAGAGCAAAATGGCATTTTCTTCAAAAGTGTGTGAGTAAATAAACGAAGACTCTAATAGAAAGGAACGTTAAGAGTTGTACCTTAATCACTATATTAAAGTTATGTGTGTGTGTGTGTGTGTATATATATATATATATATATCAACGCCACCTAACTTGTTGTATGGATGTATCTTAGCCGATATTCAGATGAATTCTCACAAACTTCCTTATTATATGGATTATGTGTTGGATAAGGTGTTTAAGCTAATAACTAATTATTATAATCTTGAATTATTATCAAAGTCCTTTTGGCTTGCCCTCAAACGTAATAATGGACTGGAATGCTATTTGGAGAAAGACACTAATTTATTAATTTATTATATGATTAATAAATTAATTAGAAATCAAAATTAATAATTTATTAATATATTATGAGAATAATATATTAATTAGAAATAGTATTATTTAATTAAGAATTAATTAGAAATTAAATGGAATTAATTTGGATTAATTAAAAGTGGAAGGACTAAACTTGACAATGTTCAAAAGTTGACCATTGACTAATTCTAGAACCTCCAAGAGGAGTATGAAATTCTAGATGGTTATAGGGTTTCTAGAGGTATTCTTGGGCTCTAAGGAAGCTTGGAATGCTTTACTGAGCAAGAAAATGGATAAGGGCTTATCTAAGGAAACCTGCCTTATCCTTAACCTCTCTATCACCTATATAAAACCCCTTGGGTTATAAATTTCGAAATTCACCTCATTCCAAAGAGAATTTCGAAAATTCCCTTCCTCATCCTCTCTCCTCTTTAGCCTCTAACTTGCTAGGGTGTGGGTGTGAGCCATCATAGGCACGGGACTTCTGGTGCTTGCTTTGTAAAGACCAATAAATGAAGGATTACTAGTTTATTTACTGTAACAAACTAAGGTATGTATTTTCTAATAACCTTTTAGCATCTTTGAAAATAGAAATGTATTATTAGGGTTATTGATATTCAATAGTTGTTTTTTGTAGAAGTGTTTAATCGAGTATGGGAATCAAATCAGAGTAAAACGATGAAATATGAACACAAGAAGTAAATAAGGTCTGGTTTACCTCTTATTACTTTCAGAGAACATGGGTACAAAACAGATAGTAAACATGAGAAAACACTTCTATCTAAATCAATGTTCAGCTCCTATTTATAGGATGCTGAAAGTACAAAAGATACTAAGGCTAGACATTACGCTTCGTTAAAAAAAAATGCCTTAGCAAATACATAGAGAACATACGAAATTGACTAATACACATACTTCGACATATTACAAGATATTTTGACTCTACAATCTCCCCCTTTGTAATCATGTCGAACTTCTCAATTTGTGAGAATCCGTGCAGCCAAGTGCATCATCCTTCATATCTTCGAGTACCATGTCGTTATCTTCCTTAACTCAACTTTATCTCCATCATTATTCTTCTTGCAATTATTCATACGAACAATGAAGTTCGTATATTGCGAAGTAGTATATCTTTCTATCTCTGAAAACTGGAATAAAAACCTCTTTGCTTTCCCCTTCTTGTCTTTTCCCAAAAACACAATCCCGAATGGCTTCAAACATATCTCTCCATCCGAACACTTCTTTAGTTCAGCTTGAGACTTCGTTGCTTTCATTTCAACTTTCACTTCTTTTCCTAAAGCTGATGCCAACTCTACATCTGTTAATGCTAGACAATCAAAGTAATTGTCTATGAAGATTTTGATGTGGCCTAGTCGAAGCCTTAAAACCTCTTTGTTAGTTCGTTGGAGTTCCGAGGAATCCATATCTTTTAAAATGAGGGCAACTTGAATCAAATCATTCAGATTCATCAAAGGAAAGTCAGGCACTAAGAAATCACAAGCTTGATTGTTCGCTCCTACAACATGATACCTAAAATTCTGTATCATATTCTCAAACATCACATCCTTTGAAATATTGATAACTCTTTTAATCTTCACAAGTGACCATAATTCTTCAGGGTCCTTTACAACAACTGCATGAAATCTGATTTTCATATGAAGAAAATCATCTTCATTTGAAATCTTCTTAATGATCTTATACTGTGCAGTGATGATCATCATTTCATTCACTAGAAAGTCAAGTTGACTCATATCTAAATTTTCGATAGAATAACTTCTCTTCGGTTTCTTCTCAAAAAAATTCATTGGATTGTACGAAACACTGGCTTCAATATTTTCATAACTATATAATTTCTTCGGATCTCCCTTTTCCATGAATGTGATGGGTTTTATGCATAAGAACAATCCTATGTGCTCATACAAACCCTAATGCTTGGATCTAGGTTTCTCTATTGTACATGCTTTGAATCCAAGACTTACAAACCTAGATCTATCATATATAATTCGAAATTATCATAAAGAAAACAAATCTAAGTGTTTTACCTATTTCAAGTAGCTTGAATCCTTGTAGTCTTCTTGATCTTGAGCTTAGAGTCACAATTGTAACTCCTCTAATGGTTCACAAACCCCACAAGTAAGAAGGAAATATGAGAGAGGGTGAGAGATGCTAAAATTGGCTCTAGGGTTTCTTTGGAAGCAAGTGTAGCCGATTTCCATAGCCTAGGGGTATTATTTATACTTGCAGGTCGCTAGGGTTTAAGTCTAAACCCTAATGGACAGCTTAGCCACCAAGCAGCCCAAGGAACCTTCTGGAATAAGGCCCTTGACGAAAATATGATGGATCCCCATCATAATTTCGTTCCTCCTTAGTCTATTAGGTTCGCCAACCCAAAACTCAACTATCATGCATTTGACAGTTTATACCCCTTTATTTAATTAATCTCTTTTAGTCACGAAGTTAATTCCTAATTAATTTATGACTAATACTAATTATATAAATATGATTTCTCCTTTAATATATTATTCTTATAATATATTAATAAACCATAATATTCTCTCTTTCTTCTTAAATTACCTTTTTAAGTTTCTTTGGAGAAGGCAACCCAAAAGGACCATGCACAAGCGGGTCAAGTACATACCAAATATAGTTACGGGCTTAGACACTATTCCAACAGAATGGTGGGTCATTTTCATGAAGTCTCCTTATTCTTTGAATTTGCCTTTGTTTTTCCATTTCCGCCTCAATTTCGCCTGTCTTCTCCTACTTCGTCTTTTCAATTGTTATTCCTTTCCTTTTTCCTTTATCTGCTTTAGATGGTTTTGAACTCGAACTTCCTGTTCCAGTATTCGACCCAATAACAATACCCTTCTGAATTGGTCTTGAAGTAGTTTTGACTGCTTGAGTTGGACCAACTTTTGAAACAATAGGAATTGGAATATGTGTTGATATCACCTTTCCCACAACCTTAATCTTCTTATCCCCTTCCTTATTTTCCTTCAAACCTTTTACTCACCCAACTTTCTCCTTTTCTCCCCCTTGCACCCTGTGACAACAGGCGGGGCACCAGATGGTAAAATTTGGGCAAATTTCATGATTGGAGCAATAGCCTTCTAAATCGCTTGATCAAGAACATGTAAATTCTAAGTTAAAAACCCATGAGTTAAGAAGGACTTTTGAGAAGGCTTTGAGAGAACATCTTTAAGTTTGCCAAGTAACACCTTCAATTGGTCAAACTGAGCCCTATATTCTTTACCCTTGGCTTCGACAAAAAGAATAGTAGACTGAAAAGTCTGAATGAAGTTTGTAACTGCTCCTGCTATGATGTCTACCTTTGAAAGAATGGATGAGTAATTAGTACTCAAAGTGTTTATTTCTTTCGATACATCAAACTTTAACTCTTCGGTCTTCTGGTTGACATCTTCACGAACTGTCTTAACATCTTGTACAAAAAGAACATGGCGTTCTTTGGCAACATTTCGAAGCTCCTTGATTTCTGAATCAAACGAATCAGCTTGAGCTTTGACTCGTAACTCATTATTCTTATCAATTACATCCAACTGCCTTTGCATTCTGAGTTCGACAGCCTTGAGCATCATATCAACTTCTATCCCCAAAACCGAATTCTTGGCTCCAGAATCAGCTTGTGATTGTAAAATAGAGTTGACTTTTTGATTAAGAATCTTGAACTTCTTCCTCGACATCAACATATGATCCGGTATGTTCTCCTCTTAGGTATCAAATTCCAAATCAACAAATGTTCCTCCGAAACCTCCTCCATCAGTTTCATCATCAGAGTTTGGTTTTGGTGGATCAGTGGATTATGATTGGAAAAGTGTAGCAATGGGTTGTTGTAATACTTGATCGAAAGTGGGTGAAGTAGTGGTAGTTGAAATGTATTGAATAAAAGGTGGAAGTGAAAGAAAAGTACTTGAAATAGGTTCGGAAGAAGATGTAATAGGAGTACCTTGAGATATTGGATGAGCACTCACATTAACATGTGCACCCGTATTAGATACGTTTGTAGCAATGTTAGAAATTGGAACCTCCTCATAAACTGACTTGGTTACAACAATTTTGAGTGGAACTATTGTTGGTAACGAAACGTTTGTTAAAATTAATGGTTGTGAGTGTTTTAGAGAATTCGAACCCAAAGGTGTTTCTGGGACGATCTCACTGTTTGATGACTCTTCACGAACCACCAAATTTCGTTTCTTTCTCTTTTGTGTGAGCTGTTTTGCCATATCCTCAGCTCTTCGCTTCTTTGAGGATCATTGGACTGGTGCTGGAATCTCACGAACTATAACACCTTTTCGACTAAGCTGTGCTTTACGAAAAGTCGGTGAAACATCACCTGAGGATGTTCTTGACCTTTGAGACAATTTCCTTAACCTTTTTAACACACCAGATTTCGAAGGGATCAATTCCTTCGAATATTCATCAACAACCTTCTCCTTAGGCTTCTCATTTTCCTTTGTAGACTTCTCCTTATCAGCAACAATCTTCTTAGGAGACTTAGACTTAACTTGTTTCTTTAGGCTTTCGTGAACAACATCATCAACACCCTTCTTCGACTTCTAATATTTCTTGGATGATCCTTCATCACTGGATTTCAACAAAATCCAAGTCTCCACTGAAGGATTAATATGTTTCAAATATCCCATCAACACTGAGTTTGTTGGATCAATCTTCTTAAGCATGCCATCAGGAATTCGAGCAACATTAGGGAATACTTCTGAATCATCTTCAACAATCTTTGGAAAATGATACTTCGTGAACTCTGCCTTAGCCTCATCAGCAGGAAATTGAATTCCTTTTTTTTCATAAATCTTCTCGAGGATTAAACTCCAGTAACGGGCACATGAAATCCCTTTCACCATGTTTGTGGTTTCCAAGCTTTTAACGAACTCCTTCCACATCTGAGTAGAAAAATCCACTTTCAATTCGTAATACGACCCTGCTACCATAGCATAAACTTCCATTCTCCCCTTGTCAAGCCCTACACTTCGCCCGATTAAGCAACAAAGGTATATCCCAAACAAGAAATTCTAGATGCAAGGTAGACCATACTTCTTGAAGTTACTGATCTTAACGAGTGGTGGTTGATGACCCATCTCGTTAAACATGAACAGAATCTGAGCACTAGAAGGTTGAAAGAATGGAGGTGAATTCGGTATCTCCAAGATTTGAGTAAACATCTTCTTCGTGAGACGAATTCTCTTTTCATTCACCAGATTAAATGTGATAACATCAGTGGCTTTGCTGTAAGAAGTAGTAGAACCAGCCATGGATAACCAGGTCATCGGAACTTCAAAGGAGTTAAACATGGCAGTAGCAAAAACAGAGTGTTCAAGAGCAACAACCAACATCTTCAACTCCTCGGGGTATAGTGAGACATCACCCTCGACCTGATAATTTGTGCTTTGGATCTTCATGATGGGTTGCGATTCAACTTCTTCAGTAGTGGTATTTTGAGTGGCAGCCATTGTTGAGGACTTGAAAGTAATCTTGAAGAACAAAAAAAATAGGGCATTTTAATCGTCTGAGAGTTTGAAAGTGTAATGAACAAAGGAAAAAGTATTTCCTTTAAACTGTTCGTGAGTACTTTACGGATAAGATCAAAAACCTTCGGCATAGAGGTTAAGATCTTTCGTTTTTGGGCTTAAAAACGAAGTCATATGCAAGACTTGCTAAATCTTTAGCCTGAGTTGGTAGTACTCAGAACCTCAAGGATTTTGTGAGTGTAGTGTGCCAAATAAAAATGAGATAAGAAGCAAAATAATGAAAATTTGGGATCTGTGACGTCGAAAACCAAAATTTCGACATAAATGCAGTTAAACCCCGGGCAAAAATTGCTTCGTTAATTATCAAGAGAGATAATCAATAGCTTGTGTGGTTTCCTGTGAATTACAGTTGAATACTTGTAGAGAAGTATCGAAGGGCTTCTTTTATATGGCTTCGTGGGTGGCTTAAAAATTTCGTTACATATTATCCTAAACATAAGGTGAGTAATTGTAACAGAAATTACTCGTTTGGGCAGTGTGGTCAGTGACAAGTATGCTTTAGAAAACTTTGACCTTGACTAAGGATAAGAATTGATATTCACACGGAAATCATATTCAGGAAATAAATTTTAGCTGGATCCTATTGGGAAACAAATGTCGTAGGCTTCGAACATTTGATCAAGACCTCTCATAACGAAAGAATATGATTTTGAGTATCCAAAATTTGGTACTGAAAAAAATGTTTTGTGAAAATTTGGAACATAGTTCGCCGTTAGTTCCTTGAAAATTTAGAAAATTGGATTTCACTTTCATCATAGCCTCATGAATCAAGATCATAAACACAGAGTTTTGATATGTCTAAGTCATGATTGGTTTGATCAATGACCTCTTGGACATATGTCATTGTGTGTGAAATGTGTTAGAAGTTTGAGATGAAAAAAGTTGTTTCACAAATTCAATTGTACCTCTGTTATGTTTTGACCAAACAGAAAACTCTTAACTCATTTGAGAAGAGTTAGGTAGCTAAGTAGACTAATGTGAATACAAGCCTGATTGGGAAGAAATTTTCGTAATGAAAAATTTCATTAAGGCTTTCGAAATCTCATATTGAGTCAATGGAGGCTTGGGTCGACATGCTGCAGCATGCTTCTAGGGACATTATAACTAGTACAAAGTTTCAAAAATTTACCTTACCCTAGAAACGCAAGCATGACACTTGTAAAACTTATTTGGAATCTGCACTAAGAAAGAAAAGACAAAGTACAAAATAACAAAACTTTTTGGATTTTATATTTTTGAAAAGAAGAAAAATATTTTTGTGATTTTGAGTTTTGCGAAAAGAGAAACAAAAAAAAATATTTTTGGTATTTTGATTTTTCGAAAAAGAACACAACTAAACGAAAATATTTTTGGATTTTTCAAAATTTTTCAAAATGAAATATAAACGAAAATTTAAGAGTGTACCAAACTAACAAAAATTATCTTTCCCAGTTGTCGAAAACGAAGCGTATCGAAGCGCTGAATGTGAACAATAACCTCTTAATGGTTAATACTATCAGCCTCTGAATGAATCATTATTGTCTCTGAATCGACACATTTTCTTATCACTTCTTTGTTATTCTTTCAAAATTAGTCCTAGAACAGAACTTGCTTCAAGCATTCCCACCCTGTCAAAATTCTAACAAATGATTTTTCGTCCAATGGTTTTGTAAAAACATCAGCAAGCTGATCAGTTGTTTTTACATAACGAAGTGCAATGTGTTTTGTTTTCGAATGTAGTACTCGATTATGACAAATGCGTATAACACTTTGTGAATCACAATACAATGGAATCTTTTTCACGTTGATTGCATAATCACGCAATTGGCTTTGGATCCATATAATTTTCGAAGTGCAAGCGACAACTGCAACATACGTAACTTCAGCAGTTGAAATTGCAACACATGTTTGCTTTTTCGATTACCAGCCTACAAGCTTCCCATCCAACAACTGACATCCTCCACTTGTACTTTTTCTATCAAGAGTACATCCTCCCAAATCAGAATCTGAAAATGCTTGAATGAAAAATCCTGATTTCGAAGGATACCACAATCCTAACGAATTTGTTCCCTTGAGATAACGAAAAATATTTTTCACCGCAGTCATGTGTGATTCTCTTGGATTTGCTTGATACCTTGCACAATTACATACAGAAAACATAATATCAAGTCTACTTGTAGTAAGATAAAGCAATGAACCTATCTTGCTCCTATATAAAGTAAGATCAACAGCAGGTGTATCTAACGAAGGTGTTAGCCTTGATCCAACGACCATTGGTACTCTTAACTTTGTGTTATTCGTCATTCCCAATTTTTTGAGTAAATTCTTGGTATATTTATCTTGCTTGATGAAACTTCCTTCTCTGCATTGATGAATATTCAGACCTAAAAAGTTATTTATCTTGCCCATCATACTCATTTCAAATTGGCTTTTCATCAAATTTTCAAATTCACTAGACAAAGTAGGGTCAGTAGAGCCAAAAATAATATTATCGACATAAATTCGAACAAGCATTAGATGATTCCCAACATTCTTTCGAAATAATGTGGGGTCAACTAATCCTTGTTTAAATTTCGACTGTTTTAAAAATTGGTATGAGTTGCATACCAGGCTCTTGGCGCTTGTTTTAACCCATATACAACTTTATCTAAAATATATACATGATCAAGATATTTTTCAAGTACAAAACCTGGGGGTTGTGCAACATAAATTATTTCTTCAAGTTCACCGTTGAGAAATGCGCATTTAACATCCATTTGAAACACATCGAAGTCCTTGTGAGCTGCATAGGCTAAAAATATTCGAACAGCCTCAAGGCTTGCGACAGGGGAAAAGGTTTCTTCGTAATCGATACCTTCTTGTTGGGAATAACCCTTAACTACAAGCCTAGCTTTATTTCGTATGATATTTCCTTCTTTGTCAGCTTTATTTTTGAAAATCCATTTTAAACCAACAATCGAAACATCATCAGGCTTAGGAATGAGTCTCCAAACCTTGTTTAGTTCAAATTCAGCAAGTTCAGATTGCATTGCAACAACCCAGTCAGAGTGTTCCATTGCAATTTTCACTGTCTTTAGTTGTATTTTCAAAATAAAAACATTAAACATGCAAAATTCTTGATGAGTATTCAGTACCTTATTTTTTGCACGAATTTGAGCTCTAGTCAAAACTCCATCTTGTGGATTTCCAGTGACT
Organism: Lactuca sativa; assembly: GCF_002870075.4. Taxonomy (NCBI): domain Eukaryota; kingdom Viridiplantae; phylum Streptophyta; class Magnoliopsida; order Asterales; family Asteraceae; genus Lactuca; species Lactuca sativa. The sequence goes on along the minus strand of NC_056631.2, from coordinate 119,136,998 downwards.
TGATCTTTTGGATGATTTCTTGTCCATTTTTTCAATGGTGGATATGTTGGATCAAAGTCCAAGTGTGCATCTTCGTACATTTATTCATTTTCGGATCCTGTAACAGAATTATTATCATTTAGTTCATGAAATTCATCGTTTTGATCAAGATTTATGGTTTTAGTATCATTATGCTCCCCCTCGAAAACATCATTCATACTACTCTTCTCCCCTTCAAAAGGATGCCCCCCCTCAACATTTGAGGGTATGTGCAAGTGCTCCCCCTCCACTTGTGCATCTAGCATACTTTCGCCATTAGCAGTTGTATCTGATGTGATTGTCGAATCATCAGTATGTTTCGAAGATTCAGGAGTTTGATTATCAACAACATTTACTTCAGCATCAGTAGCCCTATCTGGAACACCAAAAATTAAATCATAATTAAAATCAAATGAATTATAACTTTCAGACTCATCATTTGATTCATTAAGAATTGGTTTTTGTTCAAAACTTTTTTCAACTTGTTTCACATAGTAATCGTCAAATGTGAGATTAAATGTTTCATCAACTTTTCGTGTTCATTTATTTAAGACTCTATATGCAGCCGAGTTATTTGAATATCCCAAAAGTATTCCTTCATCAACCTTAGCTTGAAATTTCAAAAGAGTATCTTTGAGATTCATGATAAAACACCTGCAACCAAAAACATGCAAGAATTTGACATTAGGTTTTCGGTTATTTATGATTTCATACGGAGTTATATTAAAACGAAGATGAATGAAAGATCGATTATGAGTAAAACATGTTGTCGATACTGCTTCTTCCCATTGATATTGAGGAAGATTCGCATATGTCAACATTGTTCGTGCTGCTTCACAAAGAGACCTATTCCTCCTTCCAACCACACCATTTTATTGTGGTGTATGTGGTGAAGAGAAATTATGCGAAATTCCTTTTTCTGTTAAGAATGAATCGAGGACATTATTTTTAAACTCTGAACCATTACACTTTTGATTTTTTGAACTTTCTTCTTTAGGCTCATCTCAATTTTATTGATAATTTCGATCATTATTTGAGCGACTTCATATTTTAACCTTAGAAAATACCCCCAAGTGAATCGTGAAAAATCATCAACAATAACCAAAATGTACCGTTTTTTGGTAAGTGTTTCAACAGTTGAAGGTCCATAGAGGTCAATACGATGAAGTTCCAACGGTTCAACAATTTTCGAATCTATGACAATCGGATGCCCTTTCCGATGTTTTTTTCCTTGTTCGCAAGCTGCACATAAAGTATCATTATCAAACTTTAAAACAGGTAAACCTCGAACAAAATCCTCTACCACCAATTTATTCAGATTTTGAAAGTTTAAATGAGATAAACGTCGATGCCACAACCAGCTGACATCAGTTGGAGCTTTCGAAAGTATACAAACTGAGGGTTTCCCAACAATTGGTTTGATGTCAAGGGTAAACATATCGCCATATCTTTTGATTTCAACAAAACTTCCTTCGTTTCAAGATCAGAAATGGTACTTCCTTCTTCATTAAACACAACTTGATTGCTAGTGCCCACAACAAGTTGTGAAACACTTATCAAATTATCTTGAAGACCTTCGACATAAGCAACACGATTTACAGTAAAATGTCCATTCTTTACTCTCCCATATCCTTTTACTTGACACTTGTTTTTATTCCCGAACTTCACAACACCAACATTTTCGAAACTTCTAAAATCTCTCAAATTCTCCTTCCTTCCAGTCATGTGACGTGAGCAACCACTATCAATGTACCATTTCTCATCATATTGCTCGTCACACAATACCTGCAATCATTAAAATAATTTAGGTACCCACGGTTGTTTGGGTCCTTGGTTATTAGCTTGAAAAAGTGAATGGAATTTAGAACCTAAAGCCTAATTTCGAAATTTGCTCTTGAAAGTATTAATTATGTCAACATCATTAGTTAAAGATATCGAAACATAATTTTTCGATACTTTTGGACTTTCACTGACTTTCACTTCATGCTTCTCAGTATGTTGTACTTTTGAGATCAGTTGCTATTTATCAACTGCAGTATTTGATTCTTTCGAAGATAAACTTCTAGATGAAGAGTCATTCAAATACCATTCATAAGCATTTTTTATTTGATTTTGAGAAAACTTTCTCGATTGATACTTTTTCTCTTTTTCCTCAAGCCAATGATTTATAGTTTGCATGTAACATCCCAAATTTCTAGGCCAAAAATTTCGTTAATAATTATATGATTTATAAAATAGTTTATCAAAACATTGCCAAAATCACGTCAATACATGAAGCCATAGTATCATGTCTCAAAACCATATTAGTTGAAGGAAATAAATATCAGAGTACAATCCCATAAAACTATATGCGGAAATCATGTGTGCGTGTGTGATGCATTGCTACCCCGTCGATTCTTTCCCCTTGGACGAAGAGGTACCTGAAACCAAGACTGAAACTGTAATTACAAGGCTTAGTGAGTTCCCTCATCTTACCACATACTATACAATCACATAGCATATATACTATCAGACAGTTCTGGGGTGCCCGTCATACCCTTGTCAAGCCATTCTGGGGTGCTGACCTACCCATGTTGAGCTATTATGGGGTGCTGACCTACCCATGTCAAGCCATTCTGGGGTGCTGACCTACCCATGTCAACCCTTTCTGGGGTGCTGACCTACCCATGTCAAGCTATTCTGGGGTGCTAACCTACCCTCCAATCTATCTCAACCGAACACAGGGACTATTTCACCCCTACTACTAACACATAATATCATATCATAATCATGTTGTCAGACATATCTGGGGTGTCCAACCTACCTATTGGTCCTAACGACTGAATCGAGGACCAGTCCCCTTCTACTAATACTATTTCACATAGCATAGTAACTAGCAAACTAGCATACTCACTTATCCAATAATCCAACATACTTTCATATCCAACAATAACAGACCAGACGATTACCACAAATATAATCATCCCAACCAACAATAACTAGTGGGCCGGCCTTGGTTCCTTAGACCCACTCCTACTAGAAGGTAACTCACCTCGATGTCGTGTAGCGTCTGAACTCTCCTCGGCGTGAAGGTCGACTCTCCTCGAATCCTCAATCCCTACAAGACAATCCTCAAGTCATCAAACATAACATATGACCCTAACCAGGCTCAATACAATAACCAGTCAATGTCAACACCTAGTTTACCTGACTCGTGAAGTTGGTCTACCAACTCGTCGACTCCATACTCCACTAACCCAATCCAACCCGACTCCACTCGTCGAGTCTAGCAAGAACCCGTCGAGTTCTCCTTCATTCAAACCATCGGGACCATCTTCATCCGACTTGTCGAGTTCTTCCTTCAACTCGACGAGTTCATCTCCCTCATAAGAACCTGTCAAGTCAATGACTCGCCGAGTTGTATGAGCAACTCTTTGAGTCCATCTTCAAAGATTGGGAGATTGCCTTGGACTCGCCGAGTCTGCTCATACACTCATCGACTCCCATGATTCCCAGGTCCCTTTTCGCGTCTAAACATCTACGGGACTTTCCTCCCAAACAACTGGTCCATCCACAGAAAGGATTTTGTGGTCCCAAGAACAAGTCGGCGAGTCCATGCTTTATCAACACTATATAGTCGATTTAGATGAGCCTTAACACTTCAAAACCATAGATCTGCCCCCCCCCCCTAATGTCCATTTCACACATAAAGCTTCAAACTAGGTGCACATGCATGGGGGATTTGGCTCAAAAATCCATAAACGATGCTCTATTAGTTGCATGGGGCTCTCATGGCCATAAAGTTGGCATCTTTATGCCATAAGACCCTTACAATGACTCAGATCTGAAGTCAGGACCCCAAATAACACTCCACAAATCCGAAAATGGCTTGGAAAGCCCTAAATGTGACCAAAAACCCAAGTCTAAGGATGAATACACAAATAGAAGACCAAGACAGGGGCATTTTACCTTGATTGTGCTGAAAATGGAACTAGATCTCTAAATCTCTAAGCCCCAACTTGAACTCTCAAGCTTCTTCTTCTTCTTCAAGCTTCACAAACCACCAAATGCACCAAAAAAGGTCTTAGAACACTCAAAACAGCTAGGGTGATGATACACAACTTTCTGGGAGTGATAAGGGCAATGGAGGCCGAGATAAGGTGTTTAAATAGGGTGCAAACCCTCAGATTTAGGGTTTCACTCACCCAGCACCTACTCGTCAAGTAGGTCACTTAAACTGTCCGCGAGTCACGACTCTACTCGACGAGTTGGGCCTCCAACTCGTCGAGTCCTAGAGAAAAACACAAGATACATGAATAATTGGCATACAAGGAATCAGGTGTTACAAATCTCCCCTACTTATGTTAGACTTCATCCTCAAAGTCTGATGCTCGATCCTGAAAAAGCTCGGGGTAATGCTCCCTCATCTCGTCCTCAGGCTCCCATGTCCATTCCGAGCCCTTGCGATGCTGCCACTGCACCTTTACCAACTCCACCCTCTTGTTCCTCAGATCCCTTGACTTCCTGTCAAGGATTGCCACTGGCCGCTTGATGTAGTTCAGGCTATCATCAACCTGAATATCCCCTAGAGGCACCACTGTCGAATCGTTTACTAGACATTTCCGCAACTGGGAAACGTGAAAAGTGCTATGAATCTGACTGAGTTCGGCTGGCAGATCCATCCTATATGCTACCTTGCCCACCCGGACTATAACCCTAAAGGTTCCAATATACCTGGGGCCCAGCTTGCCATGCTTCTTGAATCGAATGACGCCCTTCCATGGCGACACCTTTAGGAGTACCATATCCCCGACCTGGAAATCCAGGTTTGATCGCCGCTTGTCGGCATAACTTTTCTGCCGACTCTGATTAGTCTGAAGCCTGCTCCGAACCTACTGGATCTTCTTCGTAGTCTTGAGTACCACTTCGGTACTCCCCATTACTCTCTGCCCAACCTCTCCTCAACATATCGGGGTCCTGCACTTTCTCTCATATAACATCTCGAAGGGAGGACGGTCGATACTTGCATGATAGTTATTGTTATAGGAGAACTCAGCTAATGGAAGGTGAGTATCCCAACTACCTCCAAAGTCTAAAACACATGCCCGCAGGATATCCTCCAGAGTCTAGATGGTCCGCTTGCTCTGACCATCCGTCTGTGGGTGAAAGGCGGTGCTAAAATGCACTCAAGTACTCAGCTCATCGTGAAACTTCTTCCAAAACGTGGAAGTGAACCGCAAGTCCCTATTTGAAATCACCAAAATTGGCACCCCGTGCCGCACCACTACCTCTCGGATGTAGAAGTTGGCCAACTTTTCGGCCGAAATACTGTCCTGAATCGGAATAAAATGGGCGCTCTTGGTCAATCGATCAACGATAGCCCAAATCGAATCCACCCCTCGCACGGTCCTGGGAAGCTTTGTAATGAAGTCCATGGTAATATCCTCCGACTTCCACATCGGGATATCCAACGGCTGGACCTTTCCATGAGGTCTCTAGTGCTCAGCCTTGACCTTCCTGCAGGTTAGGCACCTTTCCACAAACCAAGCTATGTCCCTCTTCTTACAGGGCCACCAATAATCGAGACGAAGATCCCTGTACATATTTGTCGCCCCGGGATGGATAGAGAACCTGGATTTGTACACCTCTGCCATCAATATCTGGCACACACCCCCATGATAAAGGACCCACACCCTACGATGAAGAGTCAACAATCCCCGACTATCATAGTCGAAGGAGGAAACCTGACCCACAATTCTCTCACTCTTCTGATGTTCTTCCTTAGGGGTGTAAGTGAGACAAGCCAACTCGCGAGAAACTCGAGACCGACTCGGAAAATACTCGAAATTGACTCGACCTTAATCAAGCCCAGCTCGAGCTCGAGATACTCGAGTACCTTATCGACCCGAGCTCGAGTACAAAAATACTCAGCTTGTATGGTCCGCGACCTTAGTCGAGCTTAGTGTAATTTACTTATATGTCATTTCTTTATAATTGTTCATTTATAAGATATATGTCATTTCTTTATAATTATTCATTTATGACATATATGGTTGATGTTATATTGATATTTGGTGATTAATAGTGGTTTTTTTTGGTAGTTTCGACATTTACATGTGGAATATTTAATATTTCTTACTCAATTTAGTGATTTTGATTGTTTTAAAATATTAGTCGAGCCAAGCAGAGCCGACCTCGAGACTATCGAGTATTTCACGAGCCCAAGCTTGAGTTTAAAATCAAGGCTCGAGTCGAGTTCGAGCCGAGTTTCGAGCTCGAGTATTTTAGTCGATCCAAACTTCGAGCTTGGTAGTATTCGACTCGACTCGGATCGTTTACACCCCTATTCCTCCTTCATGGCCTCCTGCTGGGCCTCCCAAATATGCTCCAATAACTGAGTCACAAATGTCAACCTCAGACAGATATCCTTAATCGGTGCTGCCTTGCAGCTAAGCGCATCGGCCATGACATTGGCCTTCTCCGGGTGGTAGAGGATCTCGCAATCATAATCCTTTACCACATCAAGCCACGACATTGGCCTTCCCCGGGTGGTAGAGGATTCATATTTGGCTGGTCCAAGAGATACCTCAGGCTCTTGTGGTTCATGTAAATGGTACAACGAACCCCATAGAGGTAATGGCGCCAAATATTGAGGGCGAAAACAACAGCCCCCAAATCCAAATCATGAGTCGGATAATTCGCCTCGTGAGGCCTCAGCTACCTCAAAGAGTAGGCTAGAACATGCCCTCTCTGCATCAATATCGTGCCCAACCCGAGATGGACGAATCGCAGTATACCATAAAGTCCTCCATTCCCTTCGGCAGGGCTAAGATTGGTGCCTCTCACAATCTCTGTCTCAACGTCTCAAATGTGGCCTACTGCTCAGGCCCCCAACGAAAGACCATGACTTTCCTCGTCAACCGGGTCAGGGGCACGACTATCTTGGAGAAGTCCTGAATGAACCTTTGATAGTAGCCTGCCAGTCCCAGGAAGCTCCGAATCTCAGATGGAGACCTCAGAACCTCGCACCTCATCACGTCCTCCACCTTGGCTAGATCGACTAGAATCCCATCCTGGTTGACAAGGTGCCCAAGAAATTGCACCTCGTGTAACCAAAACTCGCACTTGGAGAACATAGCATACAAGCTCTCCCTCCTCAAAGTATCCAAAACCTCTCGTAAGTGCTCCTCATGATGCTCTCGCGTCTTGGAATAAACCAAGATGTCATCGATGAAAACTATCACAGACCGATCCAACATCGGTCTGCACATGCGGTTCATGAGATCCATGAACGCGGCAAGAGCATTGGTGAGCCCGAAAGGCATCACCACAAACTCATAGTGGCCATAACGCGTCTGGAACATAGTCTTCTATACATCCTCCTCTCTGACCCTCATCTGATGATATCCTGAACGCAGATCAATCTTGGAGAACCAAGATGCTCCCAGTAGCTTGTCAAAGAGGTCATGAATCCTCTGGAGTGGGTAATGGTTTTTCACCGTTACCTTATCCAGCTCCCGATAGTCTATACACATCCGACGCGACCCTTCCTTCTTCTTCACAAACAGAATCGGGGCTCCCCAGGGTGAACTGCTCGGTCTAATGAATCCCTTGTCTAACAGATCCTGTAGTTGCGTTAACAACTCAAGCATCTCTAGAGGAGCCAACCGATATGGTGCCTTGGGTATCGGAGCCGAACCAGGGACTACGTCGATCCTGAACTCTACCTACCTCTCCAGAGGTATCCCAGGAAACTCCTTAGGGAATACATCCACAAACTCTCGTACCACGGGCACATCACCCACCATCGCCTTACCCGCCTCCCAGGTATCCATAACATAGGTGACAAATCCTGTGCAACCATGCTCAACGTAGCGCCTAGCTCTCGCTGCTAAACATAGAGTTGGTCCTCACTATGGCCTCTCGCCCTGAACTACCAACTCTCCCCCACTTGGGGTCCTGATCCGCACCAATTGTTGCGCACAGTCAATCACTGCCCCATTGGGGCTTAGCCAATCCATACCAATAATAACCTTGTTCCCCCGTTAAGGTATGAGAACCAGATCTACCAGGTAACGCTCCTCGAATAGCCTCAAAATACAATCTCGGTAGACCTCTGATGCTCGCACTAACCGATCTTTCACAATCTCGACCTCTAGAGGGTAATCCAGCATGCCCGAAGACTTAGGAAACTTCATGCTAAGCGCAAGAGAGACAAACGATTAGGTAGCACCCGAATCAAACAATACCTGAACTGGGATACCGTTCACATGGAACGATCCTAAACATAGCAAATACACAACATATCAAAATCACAACGACATAACATAAAAGCATAAGAAAGAAATCGTACCCGTCACCACATCGGGTGCAACGCGTGCCTCTTCGGCTGTTAACTGAAATGCTCGACTCTGCACCACTGGAGCCTCTACCTTGAATCTAGGGTGACAGTCCTTAGATGTATCTCTCGATCTTCTTGCTCTCTAGAGCAACCATTCCCGGGCAAGGTATTGCTAAGTTACTGAACCTATTGGTAGAGGTCGTGATGTACGAGCCTACCAAAGTAAGGCCCTAAAGCTCTTGCTCGAGCTTCTGTACTTCGCCTCTCGGGCAGTACTATTGCATGAGCATTTGTTTCACGTTTTCCCATCCCATGGAGTTAGCCACTACCAGAGTTAGTGACTTGATGTAGCCATTCCACCACGTTAGGGTTCGTTCGGAGAAAGTACATGCAACAAATTTTACTTTGCTCCCTTCTTGGCATGAGCAGATCTCGAATATTGCTTTTGTTTTCTCTATCCATTGGGATAGAGCCATAACTCCTCCTTTCCCATTAAAGGATATGGGTTTGTTGTTGGTGAAGTCCTTGTAAGTGCATTCCTCGGAACGACCGTGGTGTTGGCCATTAGTAGAGCTATTTATTCCTCCTCCCGACGCGATGTTACTCATTTGGGCCATTTTTGCTGTAACTGCAGCTGTTACGACAGCCTGGAAAACAACATTCTCCATTGATGGGGGTGGTGGTGGAGGTGGCGTTGGTGTTCCTGTAGTATTGAAGTGTTAGGGATTCCTTCTTAGAGGCATGATTATGCCATAAGATAAAAGACGAATTCTTGATAACTCTTCAGAAATGATTATGAAAATTCTTAGTATTATATGCCTTATGTTCCGAACATTACCGAATTTGTAAGTTAATTTCAAAATGGAAACTTAAACTAATAAGTACATGATTTCCTTAGTATTTTAAGAACTTAATGAAATACCTAATGAAATAATAAATGCATTTCAATCTCATTGATATTAGTATTCGATACATCGATCAGGAAAATTTGACCTTAACATAGGTTTAGAGTACATCAACGAAAATGGGAAAATTTGACAGCATTCACGCCCTCGAATTGTGTACTCACAATCCGTCGGGTTTACATACATAAACGAAAGAGTAAAACTAACGCTCACTCGATAAGTCTATACATAGGACAAGAAGTACGCACTCTACTCCGAGCGGGTGGTACGCTGCGGACCATGGTATGTTGTCGTGGAAGTTCGAGCTTGGGCTACTTGACGTTCAACCTCGATGACGCGCCTCTCCATTGCGGCTTGGTTTTTCCGGAACTCCCTTAGCTCGGCACTAGCAACAGCAATGTCTTTCTGAAGGGAAAAGGTGTGCTCTATTGTTCGATCGTGTTCTTCGTCCAGGCGACAAAGATGTACCGCCGTGATTTGGGCAATGACATTAATGTCCATGATTTGGTTGGCGTTTACCCTTGCTTGCTCGCATTAATTGGCGATGCGATGAACCATGACAGGGAGTGCTCTGTTAGCCGAACCTCCACTACTGAGGTTATAAAAGCCTTGTCCCATGCCGTAGGGTGGACGTTGTCCTTGTTTCTTGCTCCATCATTTCAGATCTAAAGCCTAGAGGGGTTCAAGACCCTGAAAGTCCCGTCGGAGATTTGGTACTACCTGGGGTGGATTGTAAACCTCAGGTTCTGAGTCAGTGCCCTCATCATCAACTTCCTCTTCCTCTTCTTTGGGATCCTCTTCTAGATCTTCCTCGGAAACCTCTTCGGGATCCTCTTTTGGATCCTCCTCGATCAAACCTCCATTGCCCTAGTTTGGGTAGTAGGGATCCCCGAGAATATGAAATCCTGCCATTTTGTTTGATCGAGAATAGAGATAAGAGAATTATATATATATATATATATATATATATATATATATATATATATATATATATATATATATATATATATATATATATATATATATAAACTTGAGTGTAGATAGAAAATTCTATGATAAGGCCTACACCGAGTCCTCCTATAATTACCTAGTGTATATAAATTACATACAATTGGGATCGAATGGGCCATTGGATAAATAACTTCACTTTAAGCCCACATCCAAACAAGGAGAAGGAACTAAAGCGAAATCATAAATCCTAAGCCCATGCAACCTCACTCATGTGTAACCTTAAAGTATGCACTTTGCAATTATAGATCTGTCAGTGAAGGTTTTTAGTTTTTATAAGCTTAATTTTTTTATTTAATTGACGATCCTTGTCCTTTCGAAATGTCGGGTTTTACACGCTTGTTATGGCTTTTATTGCGTCGTAAATACTCCTATAGCATTTAAATTTGAAAATTTGACTCTAGTGTTACTTTGGTAAGTTTTTGACTTATTGCTGCTCACTATGACTATTCCCTTACATACGTTGGTGATATCTCGGATAAATATAGTTGATCAGGCTATATTCATCCTAGATCTGATTATATATGCCGAGGCTTAGTCATAGTGTCCAACTTGTCTTAATACTTTTGTATAGTTCTAACTATGACATTAAACTATTGCATGCACATATTTGTACATTTATGTAACTAACATTTTAATTTAATGAAGTATGGTTGGTGTGAAAACGTTTTGTCAGTGAGTTTTAGTCCATTTGCATTTATAGTTTGTATATCTTATGTGGTTTGATATACTTAGTTCACTATAAACAATGCTCTGATACCAATCTGTCACACCCCCAAACCAGAACGATGGAATCGTTTGAGGGCGGATGACTTCATGTAGTATCATAACAGTTGAGTAAATAGTAAAGAAAGCAAACACAATCATCATAAATATAATTTAAAATTTTACATTGTTGATTGTAATAAATGTTTGAAAAGAAATTACATTATGATGACATAATAAGTTTGAAATTGACACCTTAGCGTCCCTTCCCAAAAGCTATTGTTTACCTCTGTTACCGAATCCCTGAGAAATACAAGTAATTTTGAAAAAGTGTCAACAATTAAGTTGCTGAGTTCATAAGCATTTCTAGAAAATCCAATATTTTCCATAAATGAATAGTAGTTTTAAAAGTTCCAAAAACCGGAATGCATAAGTATTTTCCGTACCTAAAATAATGTAAGTAGATTTATATATGTATATATAACCACTAAGGCGTTCGATAGCCTCGTAAATCAAATGTTTTAATACTTCATTTGAGTTTTATAACCGTACCATTGACCCAGACTTCCTATAACAACGTTCTTCAGACGTTGGAATGATATGACGTTTGTCACCCCACACCTACCGGTCTAACTGTAGCTAACAATTTAGGTGCGGGATTGTCAATCCAGTATAGATCTATACACAAGTATCACGCTCTCCCTATGAGAGATTATGGTTTATAATACAGGACTTAAAATGCGTACTTGAAAGTACGAGAAGTCAAATGTCTCACAAAAGTTTGTATCAAATAGGTTTACGTATGAAAAGTCCCTTTTTCTTGTAAATGTAAGTATTTCCTTTCTATATTGTTCAGAGTGTAAAATATCATGAATATCTCGTAAACTATACCAATTATAGTTTTTCAAAAGTGTGTTTCATTTTAATGACAACCTTAGTGTATTACCAACTTTGCATGTAAAGTATAACGTTTGTATAACGTTATTTTACTTATTTAACATATATACACAAAATGTAGATAAAGCATTAGAAACTGTATGTAACGATTTGCATTTTAACTTACGTTTTTCTTGCATTTCACTTGTATTTTTCCCCTTAAAATATAGTAAAAACGTGAAAATATAGGGGTATGAACTCACTTGGAAAGTGTGATGATTTGACGAAAACAAGACTTTAGTCGGGCAGCACTTCAACTGGAAAGTGGTATATTACTCGGGAATCTCGGGGCTTCAAACTTTCGTCAGAGCTTGGATATGAAACCGGGATGTCGAGATAGTCTCGAGAGGGTAGAAGTATGAAATTTGGGAGAGAAGGTGGAAAATTTGCAACTAAAAGTCGGAACCTTCGCATCCTTTTTATATGAGGGGTGCCTGGCCTCATACGGTGGGCGTACTCCGAAGTACGCGGGGTGTTCATCGTACGCTGGGCGTACTTGCGTACGTGGTGCGTACGTCATGCATGACGCCTTCCTCGGTCGCCGGTCTTTGGATAGGACAGGGTAGAGGGGTATAGGGGAGACGTGGCCGTTCCGAGGCCCCGAATAGCGTACGCTAGGCGTACCCCCTCAATTTGAGTGCCCCAATCTTCTAAAATGCGTAACTTTTGCATACGAGCTCCGTTTTTGACGTTCTTTATATCCACACGTAGGTGAGAATATAATCTACAACTTTTGTTTAGACTTTGTTGGCAAATTTTAACTTCATTTTTAATTATATATTTTTAATAAGTCGAGACAGGAAAAGACCGTTAGAGATTCATAATTTCTTCATCCGATGTCCGTTTTCGTCTGTCTTTTTAATGTTGTAATATTATTGTACATATCTTTAATTCTCGATTAGGTTGTGTCGGCTAAATATCACTCGATCTCTATTTCGAGTTTTTAGCTGTCTACCGCTACTCAGTAACTTTGAAAAATCCGAACTTCCTCATACGAAGTCAGATTTGCACGTTCTTTGTATGTACGTTCATGGTTTAATGATATCTATGACATTCATTAAGGTACCTAAGGCTAAAAAGTATTTTATTGAAATTTTGTGTTGTACGCTTAACAGTGTTCTACCGGTTTTGTTGCGGATTTTCGTTTGGTCATAGCTTCTTCGTTATAACTCGGATTTTGGTGTTCTTTATATTTTTCAAAACCTTGTTACGATATATATTATTTTATGCAACCCGATTGAGACATTTGAACATTTTATTTCGGACACTATTTTTATTATATCAAAAGTAGATTACAAATCCTTGACTTTTAGGTCATTACATTGACTTGAAATATCGGGTTGTCACACCCCTCAAAGAGACTCTGGTTATAACTCTAATAAGACTTTAGGCTTACACTATTATATATAAATATATGTACTGTGAAGATTTGTCTAAATAGAATACTAAATTTTTTTTGAACAATCGTGAAATCCATTATTTACTAATTAAATAATAGTAGTTGTACTCGTTAACTGGATATTTCATTTCGTTTTGTTTCGTTTTGTTGCACTTCGTTTGATGAAAATAATCTACTTTGCGTATTTATTAATCGATCCATTATTAGAGAAGTCAGAAAAATGGCTCTTCCCTTTATTAATTACTAAGTGAGACCCCATTTGTCGGAAAGTGTCAAGTTATGATTTGTGTAACCTATGACTTGTGTGAAGTTATGACAGTAGCTTTATGACATGTAAAATTTTTTGTCGTAAAAGCTCTATTTGTATATTTTCTTGGTGAAATTATTTATCTCAAATATTCATAAATAATAACTAATAGTTTGCAAAAAGTCACTAATATGACATAAAGTTCCAATTTTCAAAAGAATTATAGAAACAGTGTCAACATATCAAGATATATTTCAATAACTTTTACTTCTAGACAAGAAGCCATGGATAAAGGGGGTATGCTAGACATACTCAAAAATTTGGGAGGCTCCTTTTGTAAAAAAAGTATTCCTTATGTGGTGATGAGAATATTTTCTGAACTTCATGAGATTTATGAAATCTCACGTTCATGAAAAATTAAAATAAAATAATAATATTTCTACACCCACATTGCAACATATGTATACATGCAATTATTCAAGAATTTAGAACAAGGGTTGACTTGTACTCTCCCCCCAAAACAATAAAAACTTAGAAAATGGTGGGGTATGAAGCTCACCTTCATTTAGCTTGTTGGGTGATTTGAAGAGTGTTAAGGAGTTTCCAAGTTTCAACACTTGAGAGGTTATTTGAACTTTAGAAGATCCTAAGAATAATGTTATTTGTAAATATAATGAAATACTAGGAACAATCTGGAGAATCACAAATCAAAGAAGATGAAATACTTACAAAAGAAATCTGGGACTTTTCCTTGAAGGAGTGGGACTTGAAGTTTGAATCAGTTGAGAGCACTCTTAGAAGTTTACTAGATGTAACAGTGAGAAGTGGAATATGGGGAGGAAGTTCACGTATCTAAATGGAAAGGATAAGAGTGACATGACATTTTCTTGGAGATCTTTTTTACAAGGCTTAGTTATCCATGGACATTTTGTATTTAACTGGGATTTTCATGGGAAGTGAAGGATTTACATCACATCACAAGGTGAAACCCTTTATCTACATAGCATCCCTTAAAAAAATATTGGGTATTATTTTATATAAGGATGTTTAAAATAATTAATTGTGGCATAAAATAGGGATTTAAGGGGTCCAAGATATGAAAAATACGAGTTTGGAGGAATTCCCAACGTCAAAATATCCTAAACTAAAGAAAAAGTCTGAAATGGACAAAAATCTGGAGTGTAGCCTTGTTCCTGCGAGGGTACGAAGTGTTTAGGGGAGTTCTGGAGCCTGCTAGCAAAATCCGAAGTCAACTGGGTAATTTCCGAAGCCATTTGCTCAAATCCGGAGGTCCGGACTGGAGGTGCGAAGCCGACATAGATTTCCGAAGTGAGACTAGTCTTCCGGTGCGAGGTTCTGAAGCAATCGTGAAGACTCCAAAATGATATGGTCCGGATGAGCGGCTTCTCCCTAGTCCACAGAGGGTCCGAAGTAGAGAGGGTTCCGGACCAAGACGGTCCTTTTGGGTTTTCTCATTAGGTTTTGAGCTGTTTTCGATTGAGGAAGGTACATAGAGAGATTTGGGAGAGATTTCACGTACTTGGAGAGATTTGGGAGAGATTTCATATACTTTGAGAAATTTGGGAGAGATTTCACATACTTGGAGAGATTTGGGAGAGATTTCATATTCTTGGAGAGATTTGGGAGGGATTTCATTTTCTTGGAGAGATTTGGGAGATATTTGATATTGTTGGATAGATTTGGGAGAGCTATAGATACAGTGGGAGAGATTGAGAGAGACTTTGTCGGGGGCATTTATTAATGTTTTTCTTCATAGTTCAAAGACTGTAGACTTAGTTACATCCCATTTTGAGTGTTATACACCCCCGAAAGGCACGTAATCGTGTTTTATAGAGTTGTTATTTCCCTCAATCTGATTAGGGTTTAGAATTTTGAACATTTGAAGCTTTCAAGTGTTACTTTGCATTAAGATTTAGAGTCATACATTAGTAAACATAAAGTAATCCATAACATATAAACACTAGTTGAGTTGTCCAGATTGACTCGT
Source organism: Lactuca sativa (assembly GCF_002870075.4). Lineage (NCBI taxonomy): Eukaryota > Viridiplantae > Streptophyta > Magnoliopsida > Asterales > Asteraceae > Lactuca > Lactuca sativa. Next base: position 119,121,452 of record NC_056631.2, on the reverse strand, counting down.
TGACCTTGACTTGCCTTTGACTGGACTAGAAGCTTGCCGGTTGTCACATCATCCCCCCGTTAAAGGGAATTTTGTCCCAAAATTTAATTTGTTCTGAAGTAGCCTTCAAGGGTTAGCGAATAGGTGGGGGTACTTCTGTATCGTTTGATCTTCACGCTCCCATGTGAATTCAGGCCCGCGCTTGGCTCTCCGACGAACCTTTACAATCGGAATGCAAATTTGTTTTGTACCCTTCACTTCTCTGTCCATGATTTCGATTGGTTCATCAACGAACAAAAGATTTTCGTTTATCTCAATCTCTTCTAGCAGAATGACAAGGGTTTCATCTGATAAGTACTTTTTCAAATTTGATACGTGGAAAATGGGGTGTCTGTTGATGAGCTCCGAAGGTAGCTGCAACTTATAGGCCACTGGACCAATTCAAGCAAGAGTCTCGAATGGCCCAATATATCGCGGGTTTAATTTTCGTCGTTTCTCGAAACGGATTATCCCTTTCCACGGAGAGACCTTTAATAGCACTCGATCTCCGACTTGGAACTCTAGAGTCTTTCGTCGTTTGTCAGTGTGTGACATCCCCAAAATCTCGGCCAGAAAAGACCGATTTTATTTATGCTTTTAAATATTTTCAGAGTAAATCCTTTTGATTTGAAAGAGTTGCGGAATTTGTTCCCAAAACAAAACATGATAAAATAATATTTATCAAAGCATTTCATCAAGAGATGCATTTCATTATATAATCAAAACTCGGGATGTCATGTTCCGATACAGATCATAAAGCATAAACGATAAACATTACAAGTCATTCAACAAGTATATACATATACAGACTTGTAAACAAAACAACAAGATGATCCATCCATCTTACGCCCTTGTGCCACTTCCTGTAATACAAATAAAACTGAGTGGGTTAGGCTTGGGAGCCTGGTGAGCATATAGGGTTTTCAACCCACAATAAATAAGTTATATTTAATTTCACCAACCAATCACTATCCCGATTACCCATTCCAGTTATCCTCACTTTACGTCCCTAAAACAACTATCTCAAGGGACCTAATCTAGGATTTTCATCGGGACGGACATCATTGCGAAGGGGTTTCCTCAACAATAGATATCCTAAAGGCAACCATGAGGGGGATAGAGTACACCGGTAACCACATCGTTCACAACACCTACAGGTTATGAACCTGCTAGCGTTCCACTGGACTGTCTAGAAAGAGTCCGTGGTCGTTATCCATACTCCGCTGAATAACTAGATCAACAACAACAACAACAACATCGAGGCCTCTCATCTGTTTATTACACACCAACTATCTACCCATGTTCTACCCAACATATTAGTAGATAAAAATATACATTTGTATATGTAGTTTAAAGAAAACATGTATAACATGCTTGAATCAACACATATATCACATAACAGACGAGGCACACACACACATAACACATATTTCATAAAGAAATAAGCAGATCTATAAGATAGAAGAGATTGAATACTCATTCACACATAACACAACCAAATATATACACATAGCACGTATATTTTGTTTTTATATAAAATACTTCGTATTATTGTATTAGAAGAAATAACTACACACTCACTTGATCAGAAGACGATCTGACAGCACTACGGCTTATAGAAGTAGTATTCCTCAGCAGATCTGGAAGATCTCCTCGAAAATCGAACTTCTCGCGGGCAGAGCTTCGACTCGGGAACTGCACTTTTCGGGATCTTCGGGATCTCAGGACTTGCCTCGGGGCTAGAGTATGATACCGGGACTTCGGGATAGCTTCGGCACGAAAAACGATGCAAAAGACTAGAGAGAAGAGAAGAAAATGAACAACAAAGAAGGCTGTCTTCGGATCCTTTATATAGAGGCTGGAAGCCTCAAGTACGCGGGGCGTACAGGCGTACGCAGCGCGTACGCGTCCGAAATCGTCATTGCATGCGTCATCCGAAGTGTCGACACTATCGGAGTTACGCGATAGCGTAACCTCGTACGCGGGGCGTACTCCGGATTACACCGGTGACACGGCTTCGGATAATACCTTCGATTTTGAATTAAAAATAAATACAAAATGATTAATAAACTTCGGAAATTCATAACTTCTTCATACGAACTCCGTTTTCGACGTTCTTTATATCCACGCGAAGGTGAGACTACGCTCTACGACTTTCGTTTAGACTCCGTCGGCTAATTTTGACTTTATTTTTATTAATTATTTTTAATAGGCCGCGACAGAAACTTTCGTTATAAATTCATAACTTCTTCGTTTGACGTCCGTTCTTGCCTAACTTTTTATCGCTTCGATACCAACAATGAGATGTTCGGTTCTCATTTAGATTGCTTCGGCTAACAACCACTCGATCTCAATTCGAGTATAACAGGCTGTATACCGCTAAGCCGGAACTTCGATAAATCATAACTTCCTCATACGAAGTCAGATTTGGGCGTTCTATATATATTCGGAAACCTCGTTTCGACTACTACAACATTAACCCTAGATATTAAGTTGATTTTACACTTAATTTTTGACGCTTATTTTTATTCTTAATTATTCAGACCACATAATTAAGCAATTAAGCACAAAACACATAATACTCAAATAATACATTCTTATTATTTCAAAACGGGTTACAAAGGTTAACCTAGACTATTATATTGCTAAATATGGCAAGCCCGGAAACACAAGCGTTACAATTCTCTCCACCTTAGAATGATTCCGTCCCCGGAATCACACATCAACAAACAAATGCGGATAGCGACCCATCATGTCACTCTCCGTCTCCCAGGTGAGATTCGGCCCATTCGTGTGTTTCCATCGGACAAGCACTAACCCAACCATCTTGCGTCGCAATTTCTTAGTCTTTCGGTCAACAATTGCCTCTGGTTCTTCAACCAACCTTTTGTTCTCATCAATCCTCAATTCAGAAATTGGAATTATATCGGGAACTTTTCCCGTGAACTTCCTCAAATAACACACATGAAAAGTGTTATGAATTCCATTCAGTTCTTCGGGTAATTCGAGCTTGTAAGCTTGGTTCCCAATCCTCTGAAGAACTTTAAACGGTCCAATAAACCTTGGACTCAACTTTCCCCTTTTACCAAATCTTATAAGTCCCTTCCACGGCGAGACTTTAAGCAAAACCGAATCCCCAACCTCAAAAGTTATCGGTCTCCGCTTCTTGTCAGCATAGCTCTTTTGACGATCCTGAGCCGCTAACATTCTTTTCCTAATTATTTTCAACTTTTCAGCAGTTTGATGAACCATCTCTGGTCCCATAAACTGCTTTTCCCCAGCCTCAAGCCAACAAGACGGCGTACGACACTTCTGTCCATACAAAGCTTGGTAAGGTGCCATCTTAATGCTCGAGTGGAAACTATTATTATAGGAAAATTCTACCAACGGTAAATGTTCATCCCAATTACCTAGGAATTCCAAGGTACATGCTCTCAGCATATCTTCAAGCGTTTGTATCGTTCGTTCGCTCTGACCATCAGTCTGCGGATGGTAAGCTGTACTTAAACACAACTTGGTACCCAATTCCTCTTGTAGACTTTTCCAAAACCTCGATGTGAAACGGCTATCACGATCCGAAACAATCGTTAACGGAACACCGTGAAGCCTCACAATTTCCTTCACGTAAGAATTCGCAAGCTTCTCCATAGACCATTTCTCCCTGGCCGCTATGAAATGCGCACTCTTAGTGAATCGATCAACGACCACCCAAATCATGTCGTGACCATTCTTTGTTCTGGGCAGTTTAGTGACAAAGTCCATAGCAATGTCTTCCCACTTACCCATAGGCACAGGCAAAGGTTCTAAACTCCCGTAAGGTTTCTGATGTTGTGTCTTGACTCTCGCACAAGTCACACACTCGGCCACATACTTTGCAACATCAAGCTTCATCGTCGGCCACCAGTAGTAGGGTTTCAGGTCCCTATACATTTTAGTGCTACCTGGATGAATCGAGTACTTGGTCTTGTGAGCTTCTTCCATCAGAAGATCTCTGACTCCTCCTGTCTTAGGTATCCAAATCCGATCTTGGAACACCTTCAGTCCATGACTGTTTACACCGAACACCAACGTTTTGCCCAAACGTTCCTCCTTTCTGTCATTCTTCTCGGAAGCTTCGCTCTGAGCTTTCTTTATACTTTCCAAAATAGTTGAGACAACTTCAATTCTCAACGCTCTTGGCCTTTTCCTTTCGGGGTTGACTTTCCGACTGAGAGCATCAGCAACAACATTAGCTTTACCGGGGTGGTAAAGTATCTCGCAGTCATAGTCTTTAAGTAATTCTAGCCAGCGTCGTTGCCTCATATTCAATTCTTTCTGATTAAAGAGGTATTGGAGACTCTTATGATTAGTGAAAAGTTTGCACTTCGTCCCATAGAGGTAATGCCTCCATATTTTCAGAGCGAAAACTACCGCTGCCAACTCCAAATCATGAGTCGGGTAGTTCTTTTCATGCTCTTTCAGCTGTCGAGACGCATATGCTATCACCTTTTCTCTTTGGGTCAAAACACAACCCAAACCAACACCAGACGCATCGCTATAGACAGCAAAGTCTTCAACTCCATCGGGTAGAGAAAGTATCGGTGCCTCGCATAGCTTCTTCTTTAGCTTCTCAAATGCTTCCTGATGCTTCTCACCCCAAGCATAAGTAGCTCCTTTGTGGGTCAAAGCTGACAATGGACTAGCGATCGAAGAAAAGCCTTGGATAAACCTTCGGTAATATCCGGCTAATCCTAAAAAGCTTCGAATCTCCGTGGGACTTTTCGGTTGTTCCCACTTCGTCACAGCTTCGATCTTCGCTGGATCAACCATTATCCCTTCTTGGTTGACCACGTGACCCAAGAATTGGACTTCACGAATCCAAAAATCACATTTGGAGAACTTTGCATACAGCTTCTCCTTCTTCAAAACTTCCAACACTTCTCGCAAGTGTCTGCCATGCTCCTCCTGACTTTTCGAGTAAATCAGAATGTCATCTATGAACACTATCACGGATTTATCAAGAAAAGGATTACAAACCCTATTCATCAAATCCATGAATGCTGCCGGAGCATTGGTTAGTCCAAACGACATAACCAAGAACTCGTAGTGTCCATATCTTGTTCTGAATGCAGTCTTCTCGATATCCTGCTCTCTTACTTTCAGCTGATGATATCCTGACCTTAGATCGATCTTCGAGAAATAGCTCGAACCTTGCAATTGATCGAACAGGTCATCAATCCTCGGCAACGAATATCTATTCTTTATTGTTGCCTTGTTCAGCTCTCTATAATCGATGCACATTCTCATACTTCCATCTTTCTTCTTTACAAATAACACCGGAGCTCCCCAGGGTGATGAACTAGGTCTAATGAAACCGTTGTCCAATAACTCCTGAAGTTGCATCATTAGCTCCTTCATCTCCGTCGGTGCTAATCGATAAGGTGCTTTTGCAATTGGCGTCGTTCCTGGCAACAAGTCAATACGGAATTCCACTTGTCGATCAGGCGGTAATCCAGGAAGATCTTCGGGAAATACTTCCGGATAATCACACACCACTGGAATGCTCTGCATCACCTTCTTTTCTTTCTTAGCATCAATCACAAATGCTAAATATGATGTACATCCCTTGGTCAAACACTTTCTGGCTTTCATTAGAGAAATGATCCCAGAATTCACTCGCCGTTTGTCCCCATACACCATAAACGAATCTTTTCCAGGCGGGTTTACTTTAACTATCTTTTTCTTGCATAAAATTTCGGCATCATTGGCGCTAAGCCAATCCATTCCCAATACGATGTCGAAACCATTAAGTTCGATAGGCAATAATTCCTCGTGGAACTTATTCCCATTCAGATCAATTAAGATGTTTTTCATGCAATAGCTAACAGGTACAAACTTGCCACTAGCAACTTCGACTAATAAAGCATTATCTAGTCTATCAACAGGCAAAGCTAGCTTTCTACCAAATTCATGCGATATAAAGGAGTAGTTGGCTCCAGAATCAAATAAAATTTGGGCAGGCAATTCGTTAACGAGAAAGGTACCTGAAGCGACATCAGCTTCATCTTTAGCAGCTTCCAGTGTCATCTGGAATGCTCTCGCCTTTGGCTTTGGTGGAATGTTGGGTCTAGCTGCCTCCTTCTTCTTCGGGCAGTCCCTCGACATATGACCCTCCTCACCACAACCATAGCAAACTTTCTTTGTGAGGTTACACTCATTGGCATAGTGCCCTGGCTTTCCACACTTGTAGCATGTGTTCGCCACCTCACATCTTCCATGATGGTTCTTCTTACATTTGTCGCACCATTTCGCTTTACCTCCACCTCCCCTCGAACCAGACTTCGAGAACTTGTTTTTCTTGTTGGACCCTGAAGTTCCATCGAACTTCCTCTTTTCTCCAACATCTATCCTTTCCAGACCCCTTTCCTTTTGCTGGGCCTCCACATTCTTAGCTGCACGAACAGCCGTTTTCAGAGTGGTTGCCATTTTGACTGTCGGACCAAAGTCAGCAGGCAGTCCGTTAGCAAACCTCTCAATCTTGGAGAGTTCCGTCGGCACTAGGTACGGAAACAACTTCATATTCTTAGTAAATGCAGTAGCATAGTCATCTATGCTCATCTTTCCTTTCTTCAAGTTTTGGAACTCATTGTTCAGATCAATCAGATCTATCTCCGAACAATACTGCACCCTTAACTGTTCTAAGAACTCCTCCCATGACATTTTCAGAGCCTCTCCTCGTGGCATAGTATCTGCCAACAACTTCCACCAACTCAAGACCCCAGTCTTCAGTTGTCTAACCGCAAAGACGGTTTTCTGTTTGTTGCTACAGTCGCAACTTTCAAATACCATCTCCATTTCGGAGATCCAATCCATTATCTCAACAGGCTTTGGGCTCCCAGAAAGACTTGGCGGTTTAGCGCCCAAGAAATTCTTGTACATTCGCCCATCCTTGTTGTTTTTCCTTTCTGGATCGTTCCTTCGTTCCTCTTGAGTCCCAACTTGACTCACCATGCGACTATTGTTCCCTTCCTCCGATTGCTCGGGAATCAATTCCGGTTCCTCAATAGGTATGATAGGTTCATCCCTATTATTATGCAACATTTGTCGCATCTCCTCCCTTTGTTCGGCTAGCATAGCCCGAATCATGGCTTGCACCGCAACCATTGTTATTGGTTCTGGTGCTGCTGCTACAACAGGTATCTGCTCAATCACTGGCGGTTGATTCCTGTTTTCATCCGCGTTTCCAATGCCACTCCTTGTTCTCACCATTTTTGATCTACACACCGAATAAGGTGAAATTAGATCCTCATTCACGATAGATATTCAAATCACCCTTATCACTCCGAAACGTTTACATGCTAGTTCTAATAACGTAGGCATACGCTTAGAATCCTACACACATAAGGTTTCCAGATCCGGTCGGCAACAGACCGTAGATCCAAACAAATAATATCATATATGGCAACATATAACATTTAGCACATAAAAGCATTTTAGGCAACTTTCCTAAAATAAACTAGTGCTCGTGTCAAAAATCCAACCGACACACATCTCAAAATTCCACTTAGCATTCTAAGTTGAAGTCTAGAAATCCTTCAAATTTCCTAGTTCGCTTAAACTAATGCTCTGATACCAACTGTGACATCCCCAAAATCTCGGCCAGAAAAGACCGATTTTATTTATGCTTTTAAATATTTTCAGAGTAAATCCTTTTGATTTGAAAGAGTTGCGGAATTTGTTCCCAAAACAAAACATGATAAAATAATATTTATCAAAGCATTTCATCAAGAGATGCATTTCATTATATAATCAAAACTCGGGATGTCATGTTCCGATACAGATCATAAAGCATAAACGATAAACATTACAAGTCATTCAACAAATATATACATATACAGACTTGTAAACAAAACAACAAGATGATCCATCCATCTTACGCCCTTGTGCCACTTCCTGTAATACAAATAAAACTGAGTGGGTCAGGCTTGGGAGCCTGGTGAGCATATAAGGTTTTCAACCCACAATAAATAAGTTATATTTAATTTCACCAACCAATCACTATCCCGATTACCCATTCCCGTTATCCTCACTTTACGTCCCTAAAACAACTATCTCAAGGGACCTAATCTAGGATTTTCATCGGGACGGACATCACTGCGAAGGGGTTTCCTCAACAATAGATATCCTAAAGGCAACCATGAGGGGGATAGAGTAAACCGGTGAACACATCGTTCACAACACCTACAGGTTATGAACCTGCTAGCGTTCCACTGGACTGTCTAGAAAGAGTCCGTGGTCGTTATCCATACTCCGCTGAATAACTAGATCAACAACAACAACAACATCGAGGCCTCTCATCTGTTTATTACACACCAACTATCTACCCATGTTCTACCCAACATATTAGTAGATAAAAATATACATTTGTATACGTAGTTTAAAGAAAACATGTATAACATGCTTGAATCAACACATATATCACATAACAGACGAGGCACACACACACATAACACATATTTCATAAAGAAATAAGCAGATCTATAAGATAGAAGAGAGTGAATACTCATTCACACATAACACAACCAAATATATACACATAGCACGTATATTTTTTTTATATAAAATACTTCGTATTATTGTATTAGAAGAAATAACTACACACTCACTTGATCAGAAGACGATCTGACAGCACTACGGCTTATAGAAGTAGTATTCCTCAGCAGATCTGGAAGATCTCCTCGAAAATCGAACTTCTCGCGGGCAGAGCTTCGACTCGGGAACTGCACTTTTCGGGATCTTCGGGATCTCGGGACTTGCCTCGGGGCTAGAGTATGATACCGGGACTTCGGGATAGCTTCGGCACGAAAAACGATGCAAAAGACTAGAGAGAAGAGAAGAAAATGAACAACAAAGAAGGCTGTCTTCGGATCCTTTATATAGAGGCTGGAAGCCTCAAGTACGCGGGGCGTACAGGCGTACGCAGCGCGTACGCGTCCGAAATCTTCATTGCATGCGTCCTCCGAAGTGTCGACACTATCGGAGTTACGCGATAGCGTAACCTCGTACGCGGGGCGTACTCCGGATTACACCGGTGACACGGCTTCGGATAATACCTTCGATTTTGAATTAAAAATAAATACAAAATGATTAATAAACTTCGGAAATTCATAACTTCTTCATACGAATTCGTTTTCGACGTTCTTTATATCCACGCGAAGGTGAGACTACGCTCTACGACTTTCGTTTAGACTCCGTCGGCTAATTTTGACTTTATTTTTATTAATTATTTTTAATAGGCCGCGACAGAAACTTTCGTTATAAATTCATAACTTCTTCGTTTGACGTCCGTTCTCGCCTAACTTTTTATCGCTTCGATACCAACAATGAGATCTTCGGTTCTCATTTAGATTGCTTCGGCTAACAACCACTCGATCTCAATTCGAGTATAACAGGCTGTATACCGCTAAGCTGGAACTTCGATAAATCATAACTTCCTCATACGAAGTCAGATTTGGGCGTTCTATATATATTCGGAAACCTCGTTTCGACTACTACAACATTAACCCAAGATATTAAGTTTATTTTACACTTAATTTTTGACGCTTATTTTTATTCTTAATTAATCAGACCACATAATTAAGCAATTAAGCACAAAACACATAATACTCAAATAATACATTCTTATTATTTCAAAACGGGTTACAAAGGTTAACCTAGACTATTATATTGCTAAATATGGCAAGCCCGGAAACACAGGCGTTACACAGTGTAAGTTTTTTGTCGATCACGCAATGCTTGGATTCGGGATTTGATCTGGATTATCTTTTCTGTAGTTTCTTGGATGATTTCTGGTCCCATAAGGGTGCTGTCCGGCGATTGACCTTATACCAGTTGTTTGTCTCCCACTTCAGCCCAACAGAGGGGCGATCTGTACTTCCAGCCATATAAGGCCTCAAAGGGGGCGACTCCTATGTTCGTATGATAGTTCTTGCTATATGAAAATTCAACTAGGGGTAGGTGGGCATCGCAGGATTTGCCAAAATCTATCACACATGATTGGAGCATGTCTTCTAGAGTCTGAATGGTTCGCTCACTTTAGCCATTTATTTGGGGGTGGTAGGCAATGCTCATATCTAGTCGGGTTCCCAATGCTTTCTGGAGCGACTGACAAAAACGAGAGGTGAATCTACTATCCCAATCTAAGATAATATATATGAGGAATCCATGAAGTCTCACTACCTCTTTTAGGTATATTCGCGTTAGTCTTTCCATCTTGTATGTCTCCTTTATTGGCAGGAAATGGGCGGATTTTGTCAATCGGTCAAAAATCACCTAGATAGTATCCAGACTGCTTGCCGTCTTAGGTAATTTGGTTATAAAATCCATTGTTATCCTCTCCCATTTCCACTCAGGTATTTTGGGTTGTTGCAGTAGACCCGAGGGCTTCTGATACTCCACTCTCACCTTAGCACAAGTGAGACACTTTCCTACGTAAGTGGCAATCTCCGCTATCATGTTTGGCCACCAATAATGTTGTTTGATATCGAGGTACATCTTTTCGGAACTCGGATGGATATAGTACTTTGATTTGTGAGCCTCATTCATTATCACGTCCTGAAATCGACCGATACTCGGCGTCCAGATTCGGTCCATCAGATAATAGGCTCCGTCTTCTTTGATCGTCAAATTCTTTTCCATTCCGCACAATGCCTCATTGGTGACGTTTTCCGGCTTCAAGGCTACCTGCTGAGACTCTTTGATTTGTGAGGATAGATGGGAATGGATAGTCATTGTCAACGTCTTTACTTGGTGACCCGAGTACTCCTCGGCTACCACATTTGCTTTGCCCGGATGATACTTGATTTTACACTTGTATTCGTTTAGCAGTTCGACCCGTCTTCGTTGTCTCATGTTCAACTCCGTTTATTCAGGATATGTTGGAGGACTTTGTGGTCTGTGAAAATGGTTCAATTTGTACCATATAGGTAGTGCCACCAAATCTTTAAGGTGAAGACCACAGCTCCTAACTTGAGGTCATGGGTTTTGTAGTTTACTTCACGGGTCTTTAGTTTCCTTGATGCGTAAGCTATCACTTTCCCGTGCTACATAAGCACACAACCTAACCCTTGATTAGAAGCATTGTAGTATACTACGAAGTCTTATGTTCCTTCTGGCAAAGACAACACTGGAGCACTGCAGAGGGCTTGTTTCAGGGTTTGGAAGGCATCTTCTTATTTTTGATTCCAATGGAAAGGTACACCTTTCTGGGTGCGAGTGATGAAAGGTTTGGCGATAAGATCTCCCTGCCTCTGATCAAGTCATCTTGTTTTCACAAGAGGCTGGGAAGTTTGTGTCAGTATCTGATCACTCATCAAATGGCAATAAAGTTGGAATAGCAAATGGAAGGGGAGGAATCCTTGAAGTTGTATCCATATCGGTTGAAAGGTGTCGGCCATCTGATCAAAAGTTGGAGACGTCACTTTGATAACACCACTAACTCCTTTTGTCAATGATCAAGCAGCAATAGAATAAGAAGATGAAAAGAAATCGATCTTGCACACGTTTATATTAGAAAAACGTCAGGTACAACTCGATGGAACACTCTGTAAACACTATTGCATCGAGGTCTTCACTTCTTAACCGTATATCATTATCCGTAGTCTATAAGCTGATCTGTGAGACACTCAACAAGCTATACTTTAACTCAGGAGCGTAGATGACGTTCTCAACACTCAACACTCCATTTACAACTATTCCTTTTTGAGTGATCTTCCCTCCATCTCCTCCCGTGAAGGAAACATAGCCCCCATTAAAATTATGAATGACGTGCAGTTGGGAGATGTCTCCTGTCAATGTGCCTGGAACAACCACTGTCGACGTACCAAGGTTTGACGACATTCCTCCATAGCTGTTCCTGCACAATGAGCGGGATTACTTAGATTTGGGGACCCAGGTCATTACAAGCTTGGGTCCCAACCGCACACACCAACTGTACACTTAGCCGCACACTCTAACCGCACACTCAACCGCACACCTTCAAAGTCTCAGCCGCACACTCAACCGCACACCTTCAAAGTCTCAGCCGCACACTCTAACTGCACACCTTCAAACTCTAACCGCACACCTTCAAAGTTCCTTCAAAATTGACACTGAATTGGCTCTGATACCAATTGTAAGTCCCAAAAACTATGGATCCAAATCAGTGATTAATTAAGGCAAACAATCATACATAGTGTAGAAAGAGTAGAAGAAGAATTAATCCAAGCATGCACACATCTATATCAAATAAATGTCAGGTACACCTTAGGAAAACACACACATACGTCACTGACGTCTCTTTTCAACTTACACAGACATACTCTATTTATAGGACCACCAGCCGCACACGTGTGTACAGCCGCACACACGTGTATGGCCGCACACAGAGTGTGCAGCCGCACACACGTGTATAGCCGCACATAGAGTGTGCAGCCGTACACACTCGCTAACATACTACAACCAACATAGAAAACCCCAAGACCCTACCAAGATCTATACAAGATGAATGCCTAGCTCAAACCACAAAATTATGACCTAACAGCCCCAAGTGTGACACCTCAAATGGTTCACACAACATCATATGCACTTGGAAAGACTTGAGAGAATTCCACACTTCAAGAAAATCGGCTAGCCCTATCACTCACACATAGTTTTCGATTTTCTCAACAATAAGATGCTTATATAGTTAGTGACAATTAGGGTAAACCCTAATTGTCACGACTTTCCATTTCCTTGGATCCATGGGTTCAAATATACCATGGAGCATCTTATGGGTTTTAGCCCAACTTGATAATCTATGGAGTCTTACCCCACTATACAAGTATGGATGATTTACACAATCAACCCATATATTTAATTAGTCTTCTTTTGATCACTTAATTAATCCTAGATTAATTCTTGACCAATACTAATTAAATAATCTTATTAATATATTAGAACTTATAATATATTAATAAACCTTAAGTGTTATTTCTCTCATTATAGTCTATCCAAATGCATGATGCCATGTAACCCAAATGGACCATGCCGGGTCGGGTCAAGTCTTACCAATTATAGTTATCGACTTAGACATTAATCGAACAGTCTCCCACTTGGATAAGTCTAAAAATATTATTGCAAGTATGACTTCAAGAACCGACTGGCTATCGTAGCTCTCAAAAGCTTCTGTCGAACTCTGACCTTGCCGATGATCTCTGACCTTTTTCAATGACATGTCCACTAGATAAGGGATCATATATTCCTCCATTCTAGATACCATATGGACTGAGACATGGATTATAATCATTCTCTCGGTCCATTTGTTGTTTCCCGATTTCCGATTTATGATGACTGACTAATTGAACAAATCAAATCAGTCGAGGCCCGAGAGAGCACTTACATTTTTCATCACCAAATCATCGAGGGGCCCACAGATATCGCTTTTATCCCGAAGGTAAAAGGAATGGATAAACTTCGACTCATATGGCTTGTAATACTTGAAAGTCCATTTTGAGCTAGTCATAATTTTTTGTATAGATCTATTCAAGATGTCTGAGTGTGTATTGCTGCAGTGCTTGTATTGGGCTTGTAATGTGTGCAGCCACACATGTGTGGGCGGCCGCACACAGTGTGTGCGGCCGTACACATATGTACGGTTGCACACTTTTGTGCTGGTAGCAGGGGTACTATTTATAGCAACTGAGTTGTGTCAGATTGTACTTTTTTACTTGAGTCAGAAATTTGCAGTAGTTATACTTTCTCAAGATGTACTTGACATTTACTTGCAATAGATGTGTGCATGCTTGATTCTACTTCTTGTTCTTCTTCTACATCTCACCTTAATTGCAATTAACTTCATTGATTACTGAATTGGATCCTCAGTTTTGGGACTAACACTACTACTTGTTGAATCAAACACAAAGGCACGTTTTATAACATTGAGTTACCGAATGCATTTTCATGCAATCAATGTACAACCAACTCATAGTAACCACTCATATCTCTAGGTTTGAAGAATATAAGATATTATCATCTCATGATCACTCGTGATAAAATCCATGAAATATATATATATATATATATATATATATATATATATATATATATATATATATATATATTATTAACTTATAATATTATAAGTATAAGGGTTGAATTTTAACTTTTAAAATTCTAAGGGTTGGAAGTAAAGTTTTTAATATGACTTTACTTGTTCCAAAACTTGAGGGCAAGTTTTGTAAACTTTCAAAACTTTTCATTTCTTGTAACTTATGAGTTTAATAGAGTAATAAAAATGAAGACTCTTCATTTTTCTAACTCTTGTGTTCTTTTAATGGTTTTAATTCAAGTGACTTTTGGTTTTCCATAACTTGAGGACAAGTTATGGTCTCCATTAAAACACATTATGATCAAGAATTAAACTACCACATAGGTTACAAATAATTCCTATGATCATCTAAACATCATAAGATCAAGAACATGAATATGAACACTTTCATGAATCAAAAATTACACATAAAACTTTGTAATTTTGATAACAAGTTATTGTAAATGGATTAGCAAAGACATTACACCATCTAAAACAAGTTTTCAAGTACCAAAACAGTTTAGGGTAATGTTTCTAGTCCATTTCCAGCAACTAAAGTCGAAAATCTGCCCTCTGTGGCTCCTACTCGCCGAGTGCATGAACCTACTCGGTGAGTAGGTTTAAGATACACACGAACTCGGCGAGTCCCCCCATGGACTCGGCGAGTTCATTAGGCAGACATCAAGTTTTTCGACTTTTTCAACTATTTTGCATAAAGTATCAAACAAACAAACCTAGGCTCTGATACCACTGATGGGTTTTGAGCATTCTAACACTTCCTAAGTGTACATGCAACCCTAATAAACCTTGGATCTATTTTTGTCTAAGATACATGCAAATAATTATTTTTCCAAGGTTCATATCCTAACTAGCATGGCATAGGGAACATGAATCAAATAAAGCTAGTAAAAATACTTACCTTGTAGTTGTAGTTGATTGTTTGGAGTTTTAGAGCCTAGCACCAATAGTGTGGATGCCTCAAATGGAAATCACAAATCACCACAAACTTGGAACTTTGAGAGAATAGTCACTACTATCTTGAAATCGGCCCTCACCTCAACAAGTGTCAACTAGTGTGATTTCAAGAACCAAAGCCTTCTTTATATAGTGTGGTGGATTAGGGTTACATCCATGTAAACCCTAATACCCATGTCTCTTCATTTCCATTAGATCCATGGGTTAAAGCTCCATGGAGTATCCATGGACTTTTCCATGCAAGCCTAGCCCATTCCAAATAAGCCTTAGCCCACACTATATAAATATAGAAGCCCATATTTAATTAGTAATATCTTTGATCTCTAAATGAATCCTAGATACTAATTAAATAATATGATCTTATATTAATACTAGAAATATTCTAAGGACCGTGCTTAGCACGGTCCATGAAAGGTATTTTTGGTATTTCTTGAAATAATTATAAGATCACAATGAAAAAGAATCCCCAAAAAATATTGAAATGCTCTTTCTTGAATTTTATATAAGGCAAAAAGCAATGAACTTTCCTTCCTGCTTGTTTGATATTGATTCTATCAATTAAAAAAACAAAAGAACAATGCTATTATTGGTAAACAGATATACGTGCATTGCTATTATGGGTAAAAAAAAGCTTATAAAACTTCTTTAAAGAAAGGTTAAAACCTTTGACATTCGATTGAAATAGTTATTTTTATCATTATTTGCATTCATGCAAAATGTTTATATTAATCTTACTTTATTCAAATAAATGTTGTCTATTCATCAAGGTTCAAGGTTCAAGTAACTGGTTAACAAAAGACGTTAAAAATTACATCATTAGTTTAATCTTTTCAGGAGCTACTTTTTTGGATTATGATAAACCATATGTTTTTGACGGGTTATAGTTACACTCAGTCTTGTAGATAAACTATGGCGCATCAGAGGGCTAGAGAGAGAACTGGTAAGCATGTTCACTCTCAACCTACAATTTCATTTAAAGTTTAGAATGTATATAAATCTTGTAAATTGTGTTCACTAAGTGGCTATAAATATTCACCTGAATATCACAAGTACGAAAAAGTTTCGTGTAATTGGCTATATACTAAACAGGTCCATGGAGTATGGACTATGTATCTTGAGCCTTTGTTAGTCATACAATCTTACATTATATTTTGTATCTAACTATCAGTTAATTTATTAAACTACAAAATATTTGGAATATTAAAAGATACATCTCATGTTGATAACAAATATAATGATTCTTTTATACAAAGCAAAAAAAAAAAAAAGAACAAAAAAAAGATTATCATAACTTCCTTTCTTGTAAAATAATCCAACAAATTGCAAAAGATTATAATACTCACAGCTTAACCGAAAATCAAAATTATGCATAAAATACAAAAGTTCCTTATCTAGATAGCACACAATTGACGGAAATCATTAATAAAAAAACAGAATAAAGGCCAAGAGGTCAATAACTCATGAGGACTGTCTATTGATAGTAACTCAAATATACTTTAACGATTTTTTATCCTTACAAACTCAAGCCATAGTAGGTGTTTGAAGTTGTGACCAAAGATAGCCATCCAATTTCAAATAAATGATTCTTCTTCTCTAGTTTTAAAATTGATGGTGGAAACTTACATCCAAACACCACTAATTATAGTGGGTTAATGACCCGAGATGGAGAAAACCACAAGACCACCCAACTCTATTTTTTACATTGAACAGAGAAAATCCAACTTAACAGTTGAAAGAAAATCATGAATTATCCTACTTGTATAACTTGACAACTTTTATAGGCATTGTGGTTTCATGGTCTTAGGGCTATAAGGTCTTTTTTTCTTTTTCTGATTGAATACATTGTTGGCATGAGACTAAATGACCATTTTACCCCAGCACAATCCAAACCAGCTTCACAAAATCTTCCAGCTAAAGGGACAAAAAAATAGTCAAGTGGTCAGAAACTTGATCACTTTGTGTCATCCCTCTAACCCAAGTCCTGCAACAATTCTTCTACCATTTTTATGCATCTAAGAGCATACTTACCACTTAAGTTTTTTTTACATGCCTAGATCAATAGATCAAGTTCATAACAGGTTGTAACTTACTTCTTTTTTTTTTTTTTATCATTGTTTAACAACTATTGACTTTAGTAAGTCAATCGAGTAGATCACATTCATGCATCGATCGTTGCAATGAAAGGTAAACCCTGCCTTTTTTCAATCGCATGAAACCAGTGATAAGACCATGCACAAGGAAAATATAAATTACCATTATAACCTCTCAGTATTTACGAAGCACCAAAAAGTCAAAAAGAAAAATAAAAAATTAAAACATTATGTATATGACAAATGGCCAAATTGGGTCTTTTACATTTACCTTCGTCCATAGATGATGTTAGAAGCAAGCCATTTGTCTTGATTTTGGAAAACAATTAATTAACATTGAGGACTTGAACTTTATGCAAGAAAACCAATCTTCCTTCTAGTTCTATCCAAAATTTCAAGATATTGAATACGAATCACATAGTCAAATCTTGCTCATTTAGATCACACTACACATGAATTATTAGCACATAAATTGCCCAATTAGATTGCTTTTTTTATGGCAGACGGTCAAATAAGTTTCGTTAAATTTAAACATGAACAAAGAAATAGAAAAAATAAGCACGTGAAAACAAATTATGATGAACACCAATTAGATCATGGATCGACTGAACTGCCAAAGACGAATCATTTTTCTGGGGAGCACCAAAATATATAATTGTGTAAATATTTTTTAATTATTCAAATAAAGAAAATATGCAGATGTATCCCTCTCACAGAAATTTGATCGTTCTGCATCTAATCCAACATATAGGAATATAAATTCCAAATCCCAAATCTTGAATATAAATCCGATTAGAAAAAAGGAAATCGGGAAAGGGACGATACAGTAGAGTTAAAAAAAAACCAACTGGAATTATCAGTATATCAGGAATTATATTGTTATCATTTCATAATTATATATTCAAAATTGATTATTGAACCAATAATTGATGAAGGGTATTTGGTAAATATATATAAGTGTAAAAATCTAAAAAAAAAAATAACACCATTTTGGGTTTGTTAAAAGAAAAAAGAGAAGCAGAATGTCTGGAATGCTCTCTTGCTCTCTGTACTCATAACCACCATATAGGAATGATGATGTAGCTGTGAAATATAAGCAATTCTTATTAGTCTTTTTGCATTTTGTCATTGATAGCGATTTATGGAAAATTAGAAATATATCTATTCATAGTGCCTGTAAACCAATATAAGTTAAAAGGTACTATAATGATGATGATTAATGAACTCTAAAAAAGCATATTTGGATGTTGCAATGTTTAGTTATTTACCAGCTATTAAATTCAAGTTCTTTTATGTTGGAAAATTTTCAGGCAGATGGGGGAAATTGCAGTAATTTGTACAATATGATTACTTATTTTCCTTCTTAAATGCTGTCAAGAGTGGGAGTACTTAAATGAACCAGGTAAATTTGAAATTAATGTGGATATTAAGATGTAAGGAAAATGTAATATGCTGTATATTTGTTTGAAGTAATTTAAATTTCCCTTTTACACGATTGAAAACAAAAAGGAAAAACATATTGCAATATGATATGCATTTCTAGGAATAATACTGAGCTTTTATATACTTGAATCTCAAGGATATACAATGTAAAAGCAACCAATGGAACAAATTGTCCGCAATATTTTCCCCTGGTGCAATCGTTCATGATAATTACAATTAGAAAATATGTTAACTATCTGGAATAATTTATCCATGTGCAATTGTTAATCATAATTACAATACAATTGGACAAAATTATGCGTGAACGGATATTTCACCGAAATGGAGTTTGCCGATTGGAGGAAACACACCGGTCAAATAAATCTTAACGGGATAGGAAAATACATCAACAGATTAACGGTAAAGAATAGGAAAGAACTAAAATCAAATTAGGGTTTGTGTAGAAAACATACCAGCAGGAAGATGATGATGGAAGATGGAGATGACGACAGGAGGATCAATGTGTCGTTCTTATTTGATTCATATTACGAATGTTTGCGGTGAAGATTTGGGGGAATTGTGTGTTCGTTGCGTAATAATTGCAATCCGTTTTGTGGATGATTTGGTTAGATTTTGTTGATGAGGTACCGTTGCGTGTATTCGAAGAGGCGTAGAATGAAGGAGTAATTGAATTTGGAAAAGGTGTATGTCTGGGATTGGGTACGTGGAGGAACCGGAACACTATGAATTTCGTATGGAAAGCCCCTGAATAAAAGGGCTTTTATATATAATAATGATATTAGAACTTATAATATATTAATAAATCATAACTTGTACTATTCTCAACAGATTATCCATAAATTATTCGGGTGAAGTGCAACCCAAATGGACCATGCCGGGTCGGGTCAAGTACATACCAAATATAGTTATGGACTTAGACACTATATCCAACAGATCATACTTTGGAAGTAGGTATTGAGGCAAGACTGTCATGAATCTGACTATAGATTGTCTAGGTGTTTTAGACATAGCTCAAGTTTTGCTGTAGTGTTCATGAGTACTCCTGGAATAAGATTCAACTATTTGATTAAGCCCACTCTCATCTGAATCAGTTCATGGATTTTATCACGAGTGATTGTGAAATGATAATATCTTATATTCTTGAAACCAATACATGTGAGTTGTAGTTTACAAGTGGGTTGAACATTGACATATGTAAACTTACCAGTAACTTGGTATTATAAAACAAATTGTTGTGTGTAATTTGATAAGTAAGTACAAGAAAGCGTACGAGTCGAAGTTTATCCTTTCCTTTTACCCTAAGAGGGATAAAAGCCATATTTGTGGGCCCCATGATGATTTAGTGCTGACAACCCTAAGTGCTTGGCCACGCCTGGATTGATTTGATTTATTCAATTAGTCGGTCGTCATAAATCGGAAATCGGGAAAAAACAAATGTACAAAGAGAATGATTATAATCCATGTGTCATGTCCATATGATATCTAGAATGAAGGAATATATGATCCCTTATCTAATGGATGCGTCATTGACTAGGTCAGAGTTTGACAGCGGCTTTTACGAGCTATAATTGCTAGTCGAGATTTTGGAGTCGTACTTGCAATAATAGTTATTAGACTTATCCAAGTGGGAGACTGTTAGATTAGGTGTCTAAGCCCATAACTATAATTGGTATGTACTTGACCCGAGAGTAGCATGGTCCATTTCGGGTTGCATATCACCAGGACAATTTCATCGGACATATACTTGAGTAAGAGGTTACTTATGATTTGTTAATATAATATAAGATCTAATATATTAATATGAAATCATATTATTTAATTAGTATTGATCAAGAATTAGTTTGGAATTAACTATGTGATCAAAAGAGACTAATTAAATATATATGGGGATTGATTTGGTAAGTCAATGATTCTTATAGTGTGGGCCAATTGTTATTTAAGATGGGCTAAACCAATACGGTAGTCCATGGATAGTTCATGGAGGATTAACCCATGGAGCCTAAGTAATATGAAAGGTCATGGGCATTGGGGTTTGCATCGATGTAACCCCAGACTTTGGCACACTATAAAAGGACTCCCATAAAGAGGTAAAATCCTAACTATTATTTTAAATTGTATGCTATTTGTAGGCCTAATTCTTTGGAAATAATATTGCATGTATAATTAGAGAAAACGTAGATCTAAAGCATTTATGGTTGTATGTGCAACATAGGATGTTGTAGTATACTAAAACCCAACAGTTTTATATATAAATAAGCTAGTTACAATTTATATAAAAGGTAGTTTTTTATAAAATAAGATATTTATATACGACTAGTTATATAGATATATATGTTGAGGATTCTTTATAAATAAGATTGTCTTTTTATTAAGATAACATGTGTGTATGTGTGTGTGTGTGTATATATATATATATATATATATATATATATATATATAGAGAGAGAGAGAGAGAGAGAGAGAGACAAGCTTTTATAGCCTTTTGGTCTTGCAATTTTCGTAAATTGAGAGGAGATCAAGCATGGTCTTCTTTTGATTTGTTTATTGTATCCTACCATGCTTGTAAGAAGCTTGTCCCATGCCTTTTTGCTTGATGTCTCTTCTTAGCCTTTTAGTCTTTATACATAAGGGAGTGTATGGAAGTTTTTGGTTTAAGTATTACAATTTCTTTCTTCCCTTTTGTGCTTGTAAAACCTAGAGTAAGAGCTCCTAAGAGGGCTGCCAAAAATTCGGATCTTATGCCCTCTCTTCTCTATCTAATTCTTACAAAATGGTGTAGAGATTAACTGATTAGCTTCTCTTTAAGTATATTTTAGAATATGTCTTAAAGCTTAAGAACAACATTGTACAAGTGTTATACTAGCATATTTTGATATTTCTACTCTTGCTTGCTGGATACTTCTAGAGAGCTCTTAATTTAGAGCTTAATGCCATCTTCATCAACATCCAACGTCCCATGAGGATCAAAGTCTTCAAAGGTTGTTATGATTTCCCTTCTATGGTTTTTTTAATCTTTCTAACTCTTGAAAAAAATGATTCGTGGTGGGTAAAATAGTTTTAGTTTTATTCAACAATTTTAAAGCTTCTGTTGTCATTTTTACCGTTTGTCAAACCGGATTTTTGAATAAAAACCAAATACTTTATATACACATGTTCGTATTGACATCTACTACAACTTTCATATTGATTATTCAAAAAAAAAAACTTAATAGATTTTCATTTTCATTTTTATAAACAATAGTTTATATTTTTTAGTTTGAAAAGCGAAAACGGGTTGTTACAACACTACCATATTTATAAGGATTTCGTCCCCGAAATCTATCCCAACAACTATTGGTAGTTGCTTCTAAATTCTTCTCATGGTCCCTATCTCCATTTTGCTTCCTTTATGGTACTACTTATGCACCTTTACCAACCCAACAAACTTATGGCAAAAGCTATTTGTCTTCTTATTCAAAATTGCAACTAATATGACTCCCACCACAGGCAATCCGATTGAATCCCTTTTCATACCACTCTACACCAGGATCTTGTTAGTCTGAACTCCTAGAAATGGTACTCTACAACGGATGATCACTAAGACACAAAAAAAAACACCGACCAATTTCTTCGACGATGAATATTTCCAACCCTTTATGAAGAAAGCACGTAGAACAATCCATCCATAACAGATGAATATAATCCACATCGTGAAGACCAATCCTTCACATCGTGAGAACTGTTATAGTCTCCTTAATGCATTAAGTCCTTAATCTATAAGACCACTCATTCATACTTTCTAGGAGGCTTTCCTACTCCTAATGCAACATAAAAGTCTACGGGCATGCATGCCCAATGCATGTTTCTTCCATTCTAGGTCAAAAACATGGAAGAAATGAACAAAAACTTGTACATGAGAGAAAATACCCCATAGAAACATAGATTTGGAATATATAAGCCCCAAAGGGACCCCAAGAATCCATAAAGTCGCCAACTTTATGGAACCTAACAATTCAAACTCTCACAATCATGGATGAAATGGACAAGAACCTAGATCTAGGAACACTAATCATGAAGCTTAGATCTTGAGGACTTATAAGAGTGTAGAATATGAGCAAGGGTGGGTAGAGGAGGTTAGCGTGCTAGATCTTTTCACTAAGAAATTCTTCTTAATCTTCTTCTTCAAAACACCAAAACACCACAAAAAACTCTTAAATGACAAAATGGAGGCTAGGTTTTATGTTGGATGTGAAAGGGAGGTGCTAATGGCTGAGGCTGTGAAAACCCTAGCCATCACTTCCCATAAAAATGGGACAAACCATGAACAAACATATGTTTTATAACATCAAGTTACTGATGCATTTTCGTGCCATCAATGCACAACCAACTTGTATTCAACAACTCATACCTCTTGGTTTGAAGACTATATGATATTATCGTCTCACAATTACTCATGATAAATTGCATGAAGTAATTCAGGTGAACGCGGGTTGAATTTAATACACAAATCATATTTTAAGAGCACTCATGAATGGTGTAGGAAACTCTTGCTATGTCTAACACCTTAGACAATCTACAAGCCAAGTCATGAAAGTCTTCTTTCATACTTACTTCCAATGTATGATCGAATGTGGATGGTTTGAATAATAATTTTATTATTTTTGAAGTCAAAACATGCAAAGTGAAACAATAGTAAATAATTGGCACAAGACAATAACTTTACTTATAAATAAAAACCCTTTTATTTAATCATCAAATGCCAATTACAATTTAGCTGTTACAAGTTTCTATTTATCTAACCACTAAAACTAATATCGTCTGTTAGCCCAATGCCCCTTGCATGATGCAAGTGCTTAACCCTTGTCAGTCCCTTTGTAAGTGAATCTGTTGGGTTGTCCTCTGACGATATGCTCTTTACCACAAGGGGTCCTTCTTCTACTTGATGTCTTATGAAGTGGTATTTTTTGTCTGCCTGGATCTACCATGATCTCTCAGTTGCTTTGGTTAAGGCAACTGCCACTTTATTATCGCAGACAATCTCCATAGGCTCCTTTATGGATGGAATGACTCCAAGGTCTCCGATGAAGTTTTTAAACCATATTGCCTCCTTCGATGCTTCGCTAGCTGCTATGTACTCTAATTTGCACATTGAAACAACTATAGTCTCCTGCTTGGAACTTTTCCATGTCATTGCTCCTCCATTCAGGGTAGATACCCAGCTCGAATGAGAGCGGAAATTATCTCGGTTGGTTTGAAAGTTGGCGTCACTATACCCTGTCACTCTCAGGTCATCACTCCCACCAAGGGTAAGGACCCAATCCTTAGTGCTCCGCAGGTACTTAAGAATATACTTAACCACAGTCCAATGAGATTTACCAGGATTCCCTTGATATCTTCTTGTTGGATATAGTGTCTAAGTCCATAACTATATTTGGTATGTACTTGACCCGACACGACATGGTCCATTTGGGTTGCACTTCACCCGAACAATTTATGGATAATCTTTTGAGAATAGTATAAGTTATGATTTACTAATATATTTTAAGTTCTAATATATTAATATAAAATCATATTATTTAGTTATTATTGATCTATAATTAATTTAGAATTAATTTAGAGATCAAAAGTATGACTAATTAAATATGGGCTCTTGTATTTATATAGTGTGGGCTAATGCTTATTTTGAATGGGCTAGGCATGCATGGAAAGTCCATGGATACTCCATGGAGCTTTAACCCATGGATCTCATGGAAATGAAGAGACATGGGTATTAGGGTTTACATGGATGTAACCCTAATCCACCACACTATATAAAGAAGGCTTTGGTTCTTGAAATCACACTAGTTGACACTTGTTGAGGTGAGGGCCGATTTCAAGATAGTAGTGACTATTCTCTCAAAGTTCCAAGTTTGTGGTGATTTGTGATTTCCATTTGAGGCATCCACACTATTGGTGCTAGGCTCTAAAACTCCAAACAATCAACTACAACTACAAGGTAAGTATTTTTACTAGCTTTATTTGACTCATGTTCCCCATGCCATGCTAGTTAGGATATGAACCTTGGAAAAATAATTATTTTCATGTATCTTAGACAAACATAGATCGAAGGTTTATTAGGGTTGCATGTACACTTAGGAAGTGTTAGAATGCTCAAAACCCATCAGTGGTATCAGACTATATAAAGGAGGCTTTGGTTCTTGAAATCACACTAGTTGTGGTGAGTATACTAAGAGGACCGATTTCAAGAAAGGTTGTGACTATTCTCTCAAGTTTCCAAGTTTATGGTAATTTGTGATTTCCATTTGTGGCATCCACATTATTGGTGCTAGGCTCTCAAACTCCAAGCAATCAACTACAACTACAAGGTACTTAATTCTACTAACTTTATTTGATTCAAGTACTCCATGTCATGCTAGTTAGGATAAGAACCTTGGAAAAATAATTATTTATATGTATCTTAGTCAAACATAGATCCGAGGTTTCTAGGGATGCATGTACACCATAGGAGTGTTAGAATGCTAAAAACCCATCAATGGTATCAGAGCCTAGACGTGTTTACTTGATATTTGCTGCAAATAGCTTGAAAATCGAATTTTTTGTTCACTGCACGTATGAACTCACTGAGTCCATGGGGGGACTCAACGAGTCCATGAAGAAATGCATGCTACTCATCGAGTTTGTTCATGCACTCGACGAGTAGAGGCTGCAGTGTCCAGATTTCGAGTTTTGCTGCTGGAAATGGACTAGAAACATTATCCTAAACTGCTTTGGTGTTATAAAACTTGTTTTAGATGGTGTAATGTTTATGCTAATCCATTTACAATGGCTATTATAAAAAATTACAAGTTTTATATAATTTATTTATGGTTCTTGAAATTATTGATAATCATGTTCTTGAGCTTATGAGATTAGACGATCATAGGAATTGTTTGTAACCTCCTTGGTAGTTTAATTCATGATCATAATGTTTTTTAATGGAGTCCATAACTTGTCCTCAAGTTATGGAAAACCAAAGTTCACACTTCAATTAAAAACCATTATAAGAACACATGAGTTATAAAAATGAAGAGTCTTCATTTTAATACTCAATTAACTCATAAGTTATGAGAAATGTAAAGTTTTGAAAGTTTACAAAACTTGCCCTCAAGTTTTGGAACAAGTAAAGTCATATTACAACTTTAGTTCCAACCCTTAGAATTTTAATTATTAAAATTCAACCCTTATATTTTATAACATTATAATTTAATAATATATATATATATATATATATATATATATATATATATATATATATATATATATATATATATATATATATATATATATATATATATGTATAAGAACAAATTCGTCCTACCATTAGTAAGCCTCAATCACTAAGCCGGTCTATAAGGGGGGGGGGGGGTATAAGCTTGTTGCTTATAAAATGGCAACTTAATGGGTGTCCATTCTCAACCACCGCTTTCTTGATCGGTGGACGGTCATTAATCGAAAAGGTAGGAAAATGACTATAATTCTCATTTAAATATGATGATTATACTAAAGTAACTATACCTTATTAAATTCCCAATCTTAGTTACTTTAGGAAAATGTGAATAAGGTGCTCATCCATGAAATTACACTTTCCACTTTCATTAACTCGTTAGTGGAGCGTGTGTAGTTAACCGGCACACTAACCTGGACTTATCAAGATAGGAAAAGGGTGACTTAATGTTTATCATATTATCGATGGAGCGTGTGTGGTTAACCAGAACATCGATTGAGGGGTAATACATTAAGGGTACCAAGTAATTTGCATGCTTACTTCACCCCTTGTTTTGTGATGCTCGGCATCCCAATCATAAACTTTAAGGGCACACTCGAGATTGAAACATGTTATTGAAAAAAGTTCAATGAATATCAAAGAATCTAGGAGTTTCTAAACCAATTAAAACCTAATTAAATATTTCGTTTTTCATGGTGGAAGTTGGTGAATCGTCATTCAATTACCTTCAAATATCTTATAGCTTAGATTACAACATCCCTCTTCTAAGTTATAAAATATTGTGTAGGGTCCTAGCCTTAATATTACATTTGAGTGTTTTATTAAGGACTATCTCTATATCTAATCAAGTCTATTCTTTCTTCTTTTCAGATGTCTTCCTATAAGAATGCTTCTGGCTCAAACCCTACTGGCTCCTTCTCTCTTGTCACACCCCAAAACCGGAACGGCGGAAACGTTCGGGGGTGGAGGATGTCATGTTTAGTATCACAAGACCTGTATCATAGTAAGAAAGTAATGAACAACCATTTCATTATAAAGAAAGTGTTTACAAAGTATGTGTTCACAAAACATAGAGTAGAAAAGCAAATAACAAAACAAGACTTGAAGCTAAACTTCTCAATCTTCTGAATTCCCAGCACGAGTACATGTCTAATAGTCTCCTAAGAATACAATCTATTTGAAAGAGTTAATCACCAATTAAGCTGGTGAGTTCATAAGATTTTAGTGATGTA
The DNA here is from genome assembly GCF_002870075.4 of Lactuca sativa. Classification (NCBI taxonomy): domain Eukaryota; kingdom Viridiplantae; phylum Streptophyta; class Magnoliopsida; order Asterales; family Asteraceae; genus Lactuca; species Lactuca sativa. The sequence goes on along the minus strand of NC_056631.2, from coordinate 119,094,368 downwards.
AGTAGGTTGTAGAAAGTTTTTCAAAAATGTAGTTGAAATGTAGTAAGTTATAAGTTGTGATTTTAGAAAAGTTCACCTGTTCCCCTAGAAAATCCTATATTTCCTACTATGATGAAAGATACGTAAAAATGATCCTACAATCCTTTCTATGAGTACTAAGTAGATACAAGTTATATAAAATTCAGAGTAAACTAACAATTGATTGTGCTCATCTTCCCTAAGTTAATAAGATGTATCAACTAATCAAGGGATATAACACTTACAATTTTGAAGATTTAAGGTGAAAGTTGTATGATAGTTGAGAGAGAATGAGGGGAATTCGACCAAGGAGACAAAGAAATGAGAAGAAGTGACCAAATGCCTTATATATGATCTTGAGTTTACGGCCCCATGAGTTTACGTCCGTAAATTCATGGTATTGTGGCCGTGAACTCATTTTGATGAGGTTAAGGTTCGATTTGCTACATTGTGGTTCTAGCAGGTACTTTCTAACACTTATTCCTTAAGTGTATTAGGCTCAAAACTCCTTAGAATGGCATTTAACAGGGCTAGAACTCATTTCCAATGAGTCTGACACTCATTTGTGTTGATTGATTGGGCTTTAAAAGTAAAAAAATTTCGGGTGTCACATCATCCCCACGTTAGATGGAATTTTGTCCCAAAATTAGCTTTCTTACAGTACTACAAGGGTTGTGCTCCTTTGATTTGCAGAATACCCACTCGTAGACCTGGCAATTTTTGTCCTATTGTTCATGATAGGATTCGTACTTGGTCCATCTATCATTACCTCGTGTATACAAGTCGTATATGATTAGGATTAGTAAGACGGTCGGGTGTGCAACCCTGCGCCAGGTCCACAACCAAACAAGGAACAGGAGATAGGGCGGAAACACACATACTAGATCTGTGTAATCATAATCATATACAACCCTCGCATATACACAGAATAGTGATAGGTGAGTTGTATTCGTCCTTAGCCTCTATACTCGAACTTGATCTATTGGACGAGTAGTATTTCGTGACGGTCTGTGGACATCTGACGATAAGGCTTCAGAGGACAAAGTACTCCTCGCACGAGTACTTCAGGGTTTAGAATACGAAAGATAAAACTGAGGTTTAGGTCGGACTGTCGATACGAAAGATGAAAGTTTCGAGAATTTGATGATCGAGGCGATAGAAACATATGAACTTAGTAAGGTGAGGACCACACCAATTCATGACGAATGATAGTAATGGACTCTTTACTGAACAAAATTTTGGCCAATTGAAAGAAACATCTATTATATGATGATGTATCTCTAGTGTGTTAGATAATGTACTCCTAGTGTGTTTGACAATGTACTCTTAGTAAATGTTCTAGTGCTATCTGTTTTCCCTTTGATGTTAACACTCATATGTATCGTACCGCTACGTGCGCATAGATACAAATTAAAGTGCTTTGATAACTGGTGATGATACTTAGTATCATGATCCTCCTCGGTACCACTACGATGGCCTGTCATATACAAGTTCTGAATATTTAAGATGCATAAGAAAGTCGACTGAGTAACTCTCCCTCAAATCCACAACCAAACAAGGAATATGAACTAAGGTAGAATCACTCACTCTAAGTCTGCAACATCTTAGTTATGTACAACCCTGATGTATATGCTAAACCATCGTAGCTTCTTTAAACGGATCTTTTAGTTCTCTTGAATAGTGTGACCTATTTCAATATGTGAGTGATTAAGATTACTTTTAAGTGTATTCCCCTTAGTTTTAATCTTATATAAATATAAATTAATTTTTAAAGTAATTACTTGATTGAAGACGTACCACTGCTCGTTGACGACTCTAGGGTTTATTCTCTTGCGGTGATCATCAGGATTTGACGGTCCGCGCCTGAGTTCTTTGTTATCGGGCAGTCCCTCTGATAGTGCCCAGTCTCACCACAGCCATAGCAGGCTTGGTTTTCTTCAACTCCGGGGACTTGGGAGATCGGTTGAGCTCTGCCCTGCAGAAACGGACCGTCTGTCCCTTTTTGTGGCAGTTCAGACACTGCATTTCACGGCATACTCCGGTGTGGTGATAGTTGCACTTTCAACACATCGGGAGGGTTTCAACATATCTACTGGCAGGTGCTGGAGTAGCAGGCTTTGTAGCGGCGTACATAGTACTCGCTTGTTGCTCTTGCGGGGTTTCCTGGGTTGTTCGCTTCTTCTTCTTCTTGTTCCCTGACTTCTGATTATAGTCCTTTCCCTTTCATGGTTCGGGAATGAGGACTTCTACACCATGGCAGACCCCATGGTCAATGAGTCGCTAGGCCAGGCGTTTGCCACTACCAAATTTGGCTGGGTTAGAAGACAATACATCTCCTTGGATCGGGGCAGCCAGACCCCATATGTATCTTTCTATCTTCTTGCTCTCCGGGGTAACCATCCCAGGGTATAGTGTTGCTAGATCGCAAAATGTGTCAGTGTTGGTCACTATGTCTGAGCCGACCATCTTATGTTCCCATAGTTCTTGTTCCGGTTTCCGAACTTCGCCCCTCAGGTAGTACTCTTCCAGCATCAGCACTTTTAGTTTTTCCCAACCTATTGAGTTAGCCACTGATAGGGTCAGTGACTTAACATTGCTATTCCACCATTTCAGGGCTCTATTGGAGAAGGTGCAGGCAACAAACTTCACTTTGCTCCCTTCTGGGCACGAACAGATTTCGAAGACAGGATCTGTTTTCTCGAACCATCACATCAGAGTGATGACTCCACCATTTTCGTTATAGGAAAGGGGTTTGCATTTGATGAAGTCCTGGTATGAGCACTCTCTAGAGCGCACAGGGACCTCACTTTGAGTTGCATGAATAGGTGTTCCACCTCCGCCGGAACTGGTAGGATGATATTGAGCCATGGTTGTTGCTACAGCCGCAGCTACTGCAGCATTCAGAGTTGCCGCATCGATTTTTGGGGAAGGCGTTGGAGTTATCAGAGTGGTGCGTCTGTTTGATCTGCGAGGAGGCATATTTGCTAAAAGAATACAAAGATGAGACAGAATAAGTCTAAAGCAATACACAAAAGTCGAAAGCTGAAAAGACAAGATGAATTTGAAATTCATAAAAAGTCTATACCAAATGAACTTTATGAATTTGAAATGGCTATCCTCGAATGAATATTTTTTGCCTGAATAATTTTTGCCAACTGCATGTAAATAACATAATCCTAACACATAGGGTGAGTAGTGTTTCCACTACCTCATTAAGTTAACCAAGATTATTATTTATTAGTGCGATGCATGTGACGTTTTGGTTATTGCAGTTGATCCTTCTTTGAATAATCCTCATGAACTTGTCCTTGTTCCTCTTTAAATCTTCTGTTGACCCCTTATGAGGAAGTGGTTACATCTATCTGGGTTTGTCGTGCGAGAATGGATGTGACTAAAGAATCTATGAGATTTAAGGTAACTTTATGGGGTGATCCTTACAGAGTCCTTCTATAATTGTACCATGTATTCAAGTTGTATATAATTTAAGATGAAATAGACCTTCGAATAAGTGATCCTACTCCAAAACCGCAACCAAACATGGAACATGTGATGAAGCGTAAATCACAAATTCAAAGGCTATAAAACCCCAATTATATATAACCTTGGGAGTATACATTGCAAAATTATATAGACCTATCCGTAAGGGTCTTTTAAGTTATCACATAAGTTACTTATATAGAGCCTAAAATACTCCTATAGTATTCTAACTTTCATGATCTGATACCAATCTGTCACACCCCAAAATCGGAACGGCGGAAACGTTCGGGGGTGGAGGACATCATGTTTAGTATCACAAGACGTGTATCATAGTAAGCAAGTAATGAAGAACAATTTCATTAGACATAAAGTGTTTACAAAGTATGTGTTCACAAAAGATAGAGTACAAAAGCAAATAACAAAACAAGACTTGAAGCTAAACTGCTCCATTTTCTGAATTCCCAGCACGAGTACCTGTCTAATAGTCTGCTAAGAATACAAGTTATATTAAAGAGTTTATCAGCAATTAAGCTGGTGAGTTCATAAGAATTTAGTGATGTAAGTAAGTTGTAGAAAGTTGTTGAAAAATGTAGTTGAAATGTAGTAAGTTATAAGTTGTGATTTTAGAAAAGTTCGCCTGTTCCCTTAGAAAATCCTATGTTTCCTACTATGATGAAAGACACGTAAAAATGATCCTACAATCCTTTCTATGAGTACTCAGTACATATAAGTTATATAAAACTCAGAGTAAACAAATAATTGATTGTGTGTATCTACCCTAAGTGTACAACCAAACAAGGAATAGGAGGTAAGGTGGATAGCACACATCCCATTATTTGTTAGATCCTCGTTGTATATAACTTTGGTGTATTCACTTGTTACTCATGGAGTTACTTGTAATAGTTCCTTTATATTTAACGAAAAGATCCCTTTAGAAAACCCTTATTTCTTATAATAAAACCGTGACCACAGTGAGTACTGCTATAATCACTTACTTCATACTGGCTATATATAATCTAATATCGAAAAGATAGTAAATTGGGTGAATCTGCCCTAAGCCCACAACTAAACAAGGAACAGGAAATAAGGCCGAAAGCACACATCCAACTACCTGTTGGGTTTTAATGATATATAACCATGATGTATAAACTAAGGTATTATAGAGTCAATCACCTAAAGCCCTTTAAGTCTACACCGGTTTCATAAAATGGATTAAAACCTTTACTGGTGAGTTTCTAGCTTTGAGTACCAAAAGTTCTATTTGAAAAGTATGCTTTGTACTAGAAAATTGTGCATTGAATTAGTGTCCTATGACTTGACCCATACCTGGTACCCCTTATGATGACTTAATGTGTACGAAACATATATATAACTAAAATCGAATAGATAATAGATTGGGTGAATCTGCTCTAAGCCTACAACCAAACAAGGAACAGGAAATGAAGCGGAAAGCACACATCTTATTACATATTGGATCCCATTAATATATATCCCTTGATGTATACATTAAGGAATCATAAGGTTAGCATTATAGGTCGCTTTCTACTGAATGTACTAGACCCCACTTTTCTGTTTGTCGTTTGTAAAATGTAAGTACTGTAGTATTGTATATAGTAACTGCTATTGTACTAAATGCCTTAAATTGATCATTAAGGTATAATGTGATGGCTAGATCCCATACTAAATGCTCTCCCTGTCAAAAGATTATGGGAACCAAAACCCGACCTCTGCAATCAATTGCAAGCCGTGAACGTCCACACTAAAACTATATGATCATGTATAGCCAATATAACTATCACCTTTTGTTTAGAACAATGCATTAGTGATTCATTTGTATAATTATATCCTGTAAGTTTTCCATGCTATAGCATCTTAGTATGTTCGTTCTGTTATAGTATCTTAGTACTTTCTCTTGTTATAGCATCGTAGTATGTTCTTTCTGTTATCGTGTATTGTATCTAGTATGAACTTAACCTCTAAACTATACCTATTATAGTTTACTAGTATTCTACTTGAACTGTTATTGAAATGACTCATTTTACTACTAAGGTATGCTTGTACCTTAAAAACCGTGTTTTGTTAAACTGTAAAGCAACATAATTAGAAAAATATCTTTTGAAATGTTTTGACAACTTATAGAAGACATAAGCAACATTTTGAAAGACGTTTATAACAAAATTACATAGTTATCATTGTGTTCAACTTGTATTCCCCCCTTAAAAGCATTCAAAACAGTTAAAAGATTCATTACGGGGTATGAACTCACCTGAAGTGGGTGACTCAAACAGGTATGCGTGTAAGGATGAGAAGTTCCGCGAATGAAGTCCCAAGACAAAATAGGTCCTAAACGACATATAACGACACATATTGGCGTGAGTATAGTGTTTATAAACAACTATATGAAAGGAAACACCTTCCGAGACAAGGAAACACTTTGACCAAGTGTTAGAATCACATGTGATTCAACAAAGGAAGGTAGAATGGCACTCACATGAGTTTACTACCATGGGTTTACGGACCAAGGGACTTTACGGCCATAAACTCATGGTCACTCATGTATAATTGCAAGTTTGAAGGCTAGGGGAGCTTTAGGGACTTTAGCTCTACACTAGGATGAGGAAGACGACCTTTATTGAGGCTTTTGGTGAGTTTACGGCCCAAAGGAGTTTACAGCAGTAAAATCATGACCATTTATGTTTATGAGAGTAGTTTAAGGTCCTAGTCTCATCCATGAAGGGTCATGGGTCAGTAGCCTTGCATCTACGAGGGTTTATGGCAAAAATGACAACCTTAAAGGGGTTTACGGCCTTGGGAGATGGCTTGGTCGTAAACTCCTTTTGTCCTTGTTTTCTTGATGTTTTCAAGTCTCTAAGCATGGATACTAACTAGATAAGAAGCATAGGGAAGATTACTTACGATCTAGAAGCTTGAAATGGTTGATATTGGCCAAGAACACTAGTGTGTGTTCTTGGTGAAACTTGAAGATCTAAACATACATGATTTTCATGGATGAAATCAATGTATGTAGCTAGTTAATAAGATGTATCAACTAATCAAGGAATAGAACACTTACAATTTTGAAGATCTAAGGTGAAAGTTGTATGATAGTTGAGAGAGAATGAGGGGAAATCGACCAAGGAGAGAAAGAAATGAGAAGAATTAACCAAATGCCTTATATATGCTCTTGAGTGTACGGCCCCATGAGTTTATAGTCGTAAACTCATGGTCTTGTGGCCGTGAACTCATTTTAATGAGGTTAAGGTTCGATTTGCTACATTATGGTTCTAGCAGGTACTTTCTAACACTCATTCCTTAAGTGTATTAGGCTCAAAACTCCTTAGAATGGCCTTTAATAGTGCTAGAACTGATTTCCAATGAGTCTGACACTCATTTGAGTTGATTGACCGGGCTTTAAAAGTAAACAAATTTCGGGTTGTCACATCTGTCATGAATCTTTGTGGGAGAGTCATCTTTGCTGAATATGAGGTACATGAAAGAGGTGCTACAAAAATGGCATGCATCATGATGGCCACCATGACAGCCTTGCTCCTAGTGTCCTATGAGGACTACTATCCTTTTGAGATGCACCATTACTTGATGGACCGCTACCATCAAAGTGCTTGTCATGAGCGATACGAAATAATCTCCTCCATGATAACAACCCAAATGAAGGATGGTGAACCTATCACGGGCCACATGCAGAAAATGCAAAGGTATGTGGACCGTCTAATGAAGCTGAATGTGAACTTCCCTTAGGAGTTATCAATAGACATCATTTTTCACTCCTTACCATCGTGTTATGATAAATTCCGCTTGACATATCACATGAATAAGGAAAAAGTCACCCTCAGCAAACTTCAAGGACTGTTGAAGACCGCCGAAAGTGGTCTAAAGGGTAAGTCGGTTGTTACTACTCCAACTCCAACTCCAACTGCGACCGATGTCTTGGCAATCGGGCATGGCAAAGGGAAGAAGAGAAAGAAACCTTCTAAGGGTACCAAGGGTAAGACCATTAGAGGCTCCTCTTCAAGCAAAACCAAGAAAGGTTTGGTCACTCTTTCTGCTAACCCTAATGAGGCTGAATGCTTCTATTTCCATGAAAGGTCACACTGGAAGCGAAACTATCCAAAGTACCAGAAAGATTTGAAAGATGGGAAAGTAAAACCCAACCATGAAAGTATATACACTATATTGTCTAATAACTCACCTCATTCTAAGTCTTGGGTCCTTCATACAGGTTATGGAATTCACATACGTTCTGATTTGCAGGGACTAAGAAGAAGTGATAATGTGGAGAAGGGATAGATAAACTTGATCATGGGAAACAGGAAAGCTTCACCAGTCACCAAGATAGGAGTTTATTCCTTATTGCTAAATAGTGGATTTACATTAGATTTGAGTCAATGTCATCATTCGCCAGATATGACAAGAAATGTTATTTCCTTTCATGCAATGTATAAACAAGGTTTTACCTTTTATTTTGATAATAATAATGGTGGTATTGATGCTTTCTTCATTAATGCTCTTTATTTTAAAGCATTACCTTGTGATGGTGTGTATGAAACTATATATGTTTTAGATAACCAAGGAAATAATGTATTGTGTATTGACTCTTCCACTAGCTTAGATAAAGCATCTTTATGGCATTGTCGTCTTGGACATGTAAGCAAGAAAGGCATAGGCCAACTCCAAAAGGATGGAGTCTTGGAGTCATTAGACCTAAATTCAGACGATAGTAGAGAATCTTGTTTGCTTGGTAAAATGACAAAGTCACCTTTTACTGGCACTTGTGCTAGGGGTGAAGGTTTGTTGGAACTCACACAAACAGATGTGTGTGGACCCTTCAGAACCGCCACAAGAGATGCTAATTGCTTCTATGTGACTTTTACTGATGATTTTAGTAGATATGGATATGTATACTTAATCAAGCATAAGTCAGAAACCTTTGAAAAGTTCAAAGAGTTTAAGCAAGAAGTGGAGAATCAGTTGGGCAGGAACATTAAGATGCTCCGATCCGATCGAGGTGGTGAGTATCTTAGTTCAGAGTTCCTCGAATGAAGTCCCAATAAACTATAGGTCCTAAATGACATATAATGACACATATTGGCATGCATATAGTGTTTATAAACAACTATATGAAAGGAAACACCTTCCGGGGCTAGGAAACATTTTAACCAAGTGTTGGAATCACATCCGATTCAACAAAGTAAGGTAGAATGGTACTCACATGAGTTTACTACCATGGGTTTACGAACAAAGGGATTTTACGGCCGTAAACTCATGGTCACACATGTATAGTTGCAAGTTTGAAGGCTAGGGAAGCTTTAGGGACGTTTCATTTACACTAGGATGTGGAAGACCACCTTCATTGAGGCTTTTGATGAGTTTACGGCCCAAAGGAGTTTACAGCCATAAACTCATGACAATTTATGTTTATTAGAGTATTTTAAGGTCCTAATCTCATCCATGAAGGGTCATGGGTCACTAGCTTTGCATCTAGGAGGGTTTATGGCCAAAATGGCAACCTTAAAGGGGTTTACGACCTTGAGAGATGCCTTGGCCGTAAACTCATTTTTTCCTTGTGTTCCTGATGTTTTCAAGTCCCTATGCATGGATACTAACTAGATAAAAATCATAAGGAAGAGTACTTACGATCTAGAAGCTTGAAATGGTTGATATTGGCCAAGAACACTAGTATGTGTTCTTCGTGTTCTTGGTAAAACTTAAAGATCTAAACAAATATGATTTTCATGGATGAAATCAATGTACGTAGCTACTTAATAAGATGTATCAACTAATCGAGGGATAGAACACTCACACTTTTGAAGATCTAAGGTGAAAGTTGTATGATAGTTGAGAGAGAATGAGGGAAAATCGACCAAGGAGAGAAAGAAATGATAAGAAATGACCAAATGCCTTATATATGCTCTTTAGTTTACAGCCCCATGAGTTTACGGTCATAAACTCATGGTATTGTGGCCATGAACTAATTTTGATGAGGTTAAGGTTCGATTTGCTACATTGTGGTTCTAGCAGGTACTTTCTAACACTTATTCCTTAAGTGTATTAGGCTCAAAACTCTTTATAATGGCCTTTAAGAGGGCTAGAACTCATTTCCAATGAGTCTGACACTCATTTGAGTTGATTGACTGGGCCTTAAAAGTAAAACAAATTTCAGTTGTCACATCTCTCATGAATCTTTGTGGGAGAGTCATCTTTGGTGGATCCAACTTTAAAGATTGGATCAGAAACATTAGGATGGTCAGTCGGTATGAGAACAACGAATATGTCCTCGACAAGGAGCTGAAGGTACCCAAGCAAAGTGCTACTCCTAAAGAGCTTGATGAATATGCGGTACATGAAAGAGATTTTACAAAAGTGCCATGCATCATGATGGCCTCCATGACAGTCGAGCTCCAAATGTCCTGTGAGGACTACTATCCTTTTGAGATGCACCATGACTTGATGGACCACTACCATCAAAGTGCTCATCAAGAGCGATATGAAATAATCTCCTCTATGATAACAACCTGAATGAAGGATGGTGAACCTCTCACGGGCCACATGCAGCAAATGCAAAGGTATGTGGACCGTCTAATGAAGCTAAATGTGAACTTCCGTGTGGAGTTAGTAATAGACATCATTTTGCACTCCTTACCATCGTGTTATGATCAATTCCACATGACATATCACATGAATAAGGAAAAATCACCCTCAGAAAACTTCAAGGACTCTTGAAGACCGCCGAAAGTGGTCTAAAGGGTAAGTCAGTTGTTACTACTCGTACTCCAACTTCAACTGCGGCTAATGTCTTGGCAATCGGGCATGACATAGGGAAGAAGAGAATGAACCCTTCTAAGGGTACCAAGGGTAAGACCATTGGAGGTTCCTATTCAAGCAAAAACAAGAAAGGTTTGGTCACTCCTTTTGCTAACCCTAATGAGGTTGAATGCCTCTATTTCCATGAAAAGTCGCACTGGAAGCGAAACTGTCCAAAGTACCAGCAAGATTTGAAGGATGGGAAAGTAAAAGCCAACCATGCAAGTATATACATTGTATTGTCTAATAACTTACCTCATTCTAAGTCTTGGGTCCTTGATACAGATTGTGGAATTGACATACGTTCTAATTTGTAGGGACTAAGAAGAAGTGATAATGTGGAGAAGGGAAAGATAAACTTGATCATGGGAAACAGGAAAGCTTCACCAGTCACCAAGATAGGAGTTTATTCCTTATTGCTAAATAGTGGATTTACATTACATTTGAATCAATGTCATCATTCGCCAGAAATGACAAGAAATGTTATTTCCTTTCATGCAATGTATACACAAGGTTTTACCTTTTATTTTGATAATAATAATGGTGGTATTGATGCTTTCTTTAATAATGTTCTTTATTTTAAAGCATTACCTTGTGATGGTGTGTATGAAACTATATATGTTTTAGATAACCTAGGAAACAATGTATTGTGTATTGACTCTGCCACTAGCTTAGATAAAGCATCTTTATGGATTGTCATCTTGGACATGTAAGTAAGAAAGGCATAGGCCAACTCCAAAAGGATGGAGTCTTGGAGTCATTTGACCTAAATTCGGACGATAGTCGAGAATCTTGTTTGCTTGGTAAAATGAAATAGTCACCTTTTACTGGCACTTGTGCTAGGGGTGAAGGTTTGTTGGAACTCACACAAACAGATGTGTGTGGACCCTTCAGAACCGCTCCAAGAGATGCTAATCGCTTCTATGATACTTTTACTGATGATTTTAGTAGATATGGATATGTATACTTAATCAAGCATAAGTCAGAAACCTTTGAAAAGTTCAAAGAGTTTAAGCAAGAAGTGGAGAATCAGTTGGGCAGGAACATTAAAATGCTCCAATCCGATCGAGGTGGTGAGCATCTTAGTTCAAAATTCCTCGAATGAAGTCCCAATACACAATAGGTCCAAAATGCCATATAATGACACATATTTGCATGAATATAATGTTTATAAACAACTATATGAGAGGAAACACCTTCCAGGACTAGGAAACATTTTGACCAAGTGTTGGAATCACATGTGCTTCAACAAAGTAAGGTAGAATGGTACTCACATGAGTTTACTACCATGGGTTTCTAGACCAAGGGAGTTTACGGCCGTAAACTCATGGTCACACATGTATAATTGCATGTTTGAAGGCTAGGGAAGCTTTAGGGACTTTTTCTTTACACTAGGATGAGGAAGACCACCTTCATTGAGGCTTTTGATAAGTTTACGGCCCAAAGGATTTTACAACCGTAAACACATGACCATTTATGTTTATGAGAGTAGTTTAAGGTCCTGATCTCATACATGAAGGGTCCTGGGTCACTAACTTTGCATCTAGGAGGGTTTAAGGCCAAAATGGCAACCTTAAAGGGGTTTACGGCCTTGGCATATGGCTTAGCCGTAAACTCATTTGGTCCTTGTGTTCTTGATGTTTTCAAGTCCTCAAGCATGGATACTAACTAGATAAGAAGCATAGGGAAGAGTACTTACGATCCAGAAGCTTGAAATGGTTGATAATGGCCAAGAACACTAGTATGTGTTCTTGGTGTTCTTGGTGAAACTTGAAGATTAAAACAAATATGATTTTCATGGATGAAATCAATGTATGTAGCCACTTAATAAGATGTATCAACTAATCAAGGGATAGAACACTCACACTTTTGAAGATCTAAGGTGAAAGTTATATGATAGTTGAGAGAGAATGAGGGGAAATCGACACAGGAGAGAAAGAAATGATAAGAAATGACCAAATGCCTTATATATGCTCTTGAGTTTACGGCCCCATGAGTTTATGGTCGTAAACTCATGGTCTTGTGGCCGTGAACTCATTTTGATGAGGTTAAGGTTTGATTTGCTACATTTTGGTTCTAGCAGGTACTTTCTAACACTTATCCCTTAAGTGTATTAGGCTCAAAACTCCTTAGAATGGCCTTTAACAGGGCTATAACTCATTTCCAATGAGTCTGACACTCATTTGAGTTAATTGACTAGGCTTTAAAAGTAAAAAAAATTTGGGTTGTCACATCTCTCATGAATCTTTTGGGAGAGTCATCTTTGGTGGATCCAATTTTACAGATTGGATCAGAAACATCAGGATGATCAGTCGGTATGAGAACAATGAATATGTCCTCGACAAGGGCCTAAAGGTACCCGAACAAAGTGCTACTCCTGAAGAGCTTGCTGAATATGAGGTACATGAAAGAGATTCTACAAAAGTGGCATGCATCATGATGGCCTCCATGACAGCCGAGCTCCAAATGTCCTATGAGGACTACTATCCTATTGAGATGCACCATGACTTGATGGACCGCTAACATCATTTTGCGCTCCTTACCATCGTGTTATGATCAATTCCGCATGACATATCACATGAATAAGTAAAAAGTCCCCCTCAGGAAACTTCAAGGACTCTTGAAGACCGCCGAAAGTGGTCTAAAGGGTAAGTCAGTTGTTACTACTCCTACTCCAACTCCAACTGCGGCTAATGTCTTGGCAATCGGGCATGACATAGGGAAGAAGAGAAAGAACCCTTCTAAGGGAACCAAGGGTAAGACCATTGGAGGTTCCTCTTCAAGCAAAACCAAGAAAGGTTTTGTCACTCCTTCTTCTAACCCTAATGAAGCTGAATGCTTCTATTGCGATGAAAAGTCGCACTGGAAGTGAAACTGTCCAAAGTACCAGCAAGATTTGAAGGATGGGAAAGTAGAACCCAACCATGCAAGTATATACACTATATTGTCTAATAACTCACCTCATTCTAAGTCTAGGGTCCTTGATACAGGTTGTGGAATTGACATAGGTTCTGATTTGCAAGGACTAAGAAGAAGTGATAATGTGGAGTAGGGAAAGATAAACTTGATCATGGGAAACAGGAAGGCTTCACCAGTCACCAAGATAGTCGTTTATTCCTTATTGCTAAATAGTGGATTTACATTAGATTTGAATCAATGTCATTATTCGCCAGAAATGACAAGAAATGTTATTTCCTTTCATGCGATGTATAAACAAGGTTTTACCTTTTATTTTGATAATAATAATGGTGGTATTGATGCTTTCTTTAATAATGTTCTTTATTTTAAAGCATTACCATGTGATGGTGCGTATGAAACTATATATGTTGTAGATAACCTAGGAAATAATGTATTGTGTACTGACTGTTCCACTAGCTTAGACAAAGCATCTTTATGGCATTATCGTCGTGGACATGTAAGCAAGAAATGGATAGGCCAACTCCAAAAGGATTGAGTCTTGGAGTCATTTGACCTAAATTCGGATGATAGTTGAGAATCTTGTTTGCTTGGTAAAATGACAAAGTCACCTTTTACTGGCACTTGTGCTAGCGGTGAAGGTTTGTTGGAAATCATACACACAGATGTCTGTGGACCCTTCAAAACCGCCACAAGAGATGCTAATCGCTTCTATGTGACTATTACTGATGATTTTAGTGGATATGGATATGTCTACTTAATCAAGCATAAGTCAGAAACCTTGGAAAAGTTCAAAGAGTTTAAGCAAGAAGTGGAGAATCAGTTGGGAAGGAACATTAAGATGCTTCGATCCGATCGAGGCGGTGAGTATCTTAATTCAGAGTTCCTCGACTATCTCATGGCATGTGGGATTATCTCACAATTGACACCTCCTAGGAAACCTCAGTTGAATGGTGTAGCTGAGAGGTGCAATCGGACCTTGTTGGACATGGTTCATTCCATGATGAGTGGAGCTTCGCTACCAATCTCATTTTAGGGGTATGCCTTGGAGATTGCCGCCCATATCCTTAATCTAGTGCATAAAAAGAAGGTTGCCAAAACACCTCATGATATGTGGACCAGAAAAGTTCCTAATCTAGACTACATCAAGATTTGGGGTTCTGAGGCTTTCGTGAGACGCGAGACTCACGATAAGCTCAAACCCCAAAGCGAGAGGTGTATTGTCATCGGCTACCCATAGAAATCCTTTGGTTACATCTTCTACAGACCCAGTGATAATGTAGCATTTGTAGCCAGAAAAGGATTCTTGAGAGAGAGAGAGAGAGAGAGAATTCATAAGCCAAGGAGACAGTGTGAGGCAAATTGACATTGAGGAAATTCAAGAGTCAAGTGGTGAAGGAACCTCAACCCCTAGCTCTCAACCTAAGGAGGAAACTCCTGTTGAGCCAAGTGACAAGTCTGAACCTCTGAGGCATTCGACAAGGGTTAGGAATCCATCTGAGCATTATTATGGTTTCCATATTACTGCAAAAGGTGAGACACTTATCAGTGATGAGACATTGATAAGTCTGGATGATCCTAACAGCTATGCGGAAGCCATGGCAGGCCCCGAGTCTGCCAAATGGAGAGAGGAAATGGACAGCGAGATACAATCCATGTATGACAATCAAGTTTGGAACGTGGTTGACAATGTACCAGGTCGTAAGATAGTTGGGTGCAAATGGATCTTCAAGAAGAGGACCAACATGGATGGTAATGTACACACTTACAAGGCATGACTGGTTGTAAAGGGTTATTCTCAAACTTTGGAAGTTGATTATGATGAGACCTTTTCACCAGTGGCCAAGATTAAGTCTATTAGGGTTCTGTTAGCCATTGCTACATTTCATGACTATGAAATATGGCAAATGGATGTCAAAACCGCTTTCCTTACTAGAAAGTTGGCTGAAGATGTTTACATGGTTCAGCCAGTGGGTTTTGTCAGTGCAGAGTACTCTAATAGAGTGTGTAAGCTTGAGAAATCCATCTATTTTTTTTAAACAAGCACCTTGCAGGTGGAATCTTTGTTTCGATGAGAAAGTCAAAGAGTTTGGCTTTTCAAGATGCGAAGATGAATCTTGTGTATATGTCAAGGCTAGTGGGAGTATAGTTAGCTTTTTGGTATTGCATGTGGATGACATACTACTCATAGAAAATGACGTCCCAACCTAGCAGGAAGTAAAGTCCTGGCTTGGGAAGTGTTTCGCTATGAAGGACCTTGGAGAAGTTGCCTATATCCTAGGGATAAGGATTTTGAGAAACAGGAGTATGACACTAATTGGACTTAGTCAAAGCACCTATATGGACAAAGTGTTGAAAAGGTTCAACATGCATAACTCCAATAAAGGTGAGTTACCTATCCAATGTAATGCCAGGCTGAGTAAAACTCAGAGTCCAAGTACAGAGGCTGAGATAACTGAGATGATTCGAGTACATTATGCTTCTGCTGTAGTCTCGATCATGTACGATATGACTTGTACTCGTCCTGATGTTTCCTTTTTTCTTTGAGCATGGTCAGCAGATATAAGGGAAATCCTGGCAAGGCTCACTGGATAGCGTAAAGAATATTCTCAAGTACTTGCGAAGGAATAAGGACTGGGCCCTTACCCTTGGTGGGAGTGATGACTTGAAAGTAGTAGGGTATAGTGATGCTAGCTTTCAGACCGACAGGGATAATTTCCGCTCTCATTCGGGTTGGGTGTTTACCCTAAATGGAGGGGCAATTACTTGGAAAAGTTCCAAGCAAGATATAGTGGCGGATTCCACTTGTGAATCAGAGTATATAGCAGCAAGCGAGGCAACAAAGGAGGCTATATGGCTAAAGAACTTCATCAGAGACCTTGGAGTTGTACCAGCTATAAAGGAGCCAAAGGATATTTTCTATGACAACAATAGTGCGGTTGCCTTAGCCAAGAAACCAAGAGATCATGGGAGATCCATACACTTTTACAAAAATATCACTTCATCAGACATCGAATAGAAGAAGCAATCCTCGTGACAAAGAGGGTATCATCGGATGAGAACCCAGTTGTCACAACTAGGAATTATGATACGTTGTAAACACTTAACAAAGAATGACATTGTAGCTAAAACATGTATGGTGTTTATTCAATGACAACAAAATCCCATCAAATACCCTATACAAACTTTCAAATAGTCAACAAAAGTTGGAAACCCTTAAAATCCTTGGTTAACTCCATTTTGGATTAGGATTTTCTTATTGGGCCTAATGGACCAATATGCTTCCAATTTGACTATTTTGGGCTTAGGACCCTTAAATGGACCCTAATTTGCACACATTTGCATGAAACTTAATATTTTGGGCCTTATAAGCCTACAATGGACTAGTTATCTTTAATGGGCCTTATTGGGCCATAACAAACCAAATTAGCCCTAATGAGCCAAAAAAACTCATTCTTTGATGTATGTTGGGACGTGAATTACTCTAGAGGCCCAATGGGCCGAAGAATGTTACTTGAGCCTCATAAATTCGAACATGGGCTTAAAATGACTCCTTTTTTTCTTATACAACCCAAATCTCGGCCCAAGTAGGAAAAAAAAGGTAAAAAAAGAGAAATGTAGAATTATGAGGGCGAGACACCTTAAAATTACCCATTGGAAACCAATGCATAAATCTCATATTTCCATGCATATCACAACATCTCTCACCTCCCCTCTCTTCTTCTTATCTCTTGGCTGAAATCACGACACACACACACATTACACCAACTTCTTTCAACCTCACTCTCTCTAAAAAGTCTTCATTTCCTTATCAAATTTTCGAAGATCTAAGGTGGATCAAGAAGGTTTACACCAAAAACTCATCTTCCCTTGGTAAGTCCTTACACCTCTAAGTTGTATAACTTCATTTCCATGCTAAGATCATCCATTCTAAGCATTATGTGATCATACTCTTAAAAAACCTCCATAAGTTCGAGATCTATTCAAGGAGGGCTTGATAAAGCCGAAAATAACATCAATCTATTCCATTTCTTCTTCAAATCAAAAACAACAAGCAAAGGTGAGTTCATACCCCTCTAATTTCGGTTTTCACATGTTTTATGGGGGAGAATACAAGTAAAATGTGTAGATCTATGTGTATTTGTATGTTATGTGTGATTTCTTTTGTTTATATGGTAAATATGTGCCAAAATGAAAGATATTTCGAGATCTATAGTTCATGGGGGAAAAAATGTGATCTAGGATGTATTACACTTAACAAGTTAAAAAAATTTATCATCTAAGGTTATAATAAGCATGTTACAACATAAAACCCATTTTTAGACTTAATTTGTCAAATAAACAAAAGTTGGGTTGAAAATTGCCATCCATGGTTTTCTTCAGGACTAAAAGCGTCAAAACAGTAAAAATAAATGTTTTTATGAATATCATACTCTTTTAAGGGCTTGAAATGTAATATGTAGCTTAATGGGCCAAATTTTGGGCTTTTTGGCCCATTGAGCCAAAAATTGCAAAAAATACAATTTTCAAGGGATTGAAATAGTAAAATCCTAAAAATAGGGGGTAAAAGGGTAAACAAAACTAATTCAGGGTTTAAAATGATTTATTTTCCAAACAAAGATCAAAATGTAAACTTTTGGGATTTTTGGCCAAAATTGTAAAAGTTGCAAAAAGTTTGGGCTTAATCTGAAAAACTCTTTAATGGAGGAGCTGAAACTGCGAAAATGTAAGTTTTGAACTAAAACATCACTTAAACAAGCCTATGGGTAAAAAATATCAAGAAAATGGTTTAAGGGCCTAAAATCTCTTTTTCTAATAAAGGACTAAAATTGTCATTTTTACTAAAGAAGGGCTGAAAAGGGTCAAACCATTATTTTGAACCAATTATTTTATTATTAAGATATTTGATTCAAAAATACCAAACTACAACTCATGAAAATAGAAAGATGAATATATGTATAATTCCAAATATCATTATAAACAACCGACCGGCCTCGTGCCGATACGAAATTAACAATCGTTCAATCAAACTTTCCAAAAATTATATTATACCTAAAACAAGTAAACATTCAAACCATTGGGCTTGAAAGTCTCAAATCATGCTTATTGGGCCTTCGTGACCCATTAACATAACTTTTGAGCCCAATGATAAAAAAAATCTATATTATTGGGCCTCCAGTGACCCAATTACATGTTTAAGGGACCCTCAATGGCTTTCAAGTGCTATTGGGCCTCAGTGGCCCATTAGCATTGCTAGTAAGGTCCAAATAAATCAAATGAGAAATGGGCCTATGTGTCCTTCATATACCCAACAGCCTTAAATAATACATGTAATTAGCAGGACTTTGTAATCCTCTTCTTCTCGTTTGTTAGTCTTACATTCAATTCAGTAAACAAATACATGTCGTTATTATATAGTAATCAAATTCAATTTGGATTCAGTGAGTAATAATAGGTGGCACCTTTATGGGTCATTTTTAGTCTATAGTTATAATGAAAGTCTCCTGGAGGGAGAGCGAAAGTTTGTGTATAGATCTATACGGGGATGATTCCCCCACACCTCAGTTGTTCGCTACAGTTAGACTCGGCCATTCTAGGGTGACAAAATCTTAAGATCAATTCCGGCGTTCGTTAGAATGTCAAGACAGTCGAACTAGTCATTATCATGCATGGTTATAACGACTTGCATAAATAAATCCAATACTATCCGAGTAATCAAGGAAAAGCATAATACAGTGTTGTGATGGTATAACAATTCGAAACAGTTATATTCTATTATGTTATCGGAAAACATCGGGTTTTTCGAGGAAATCAACACCATTCACTCGTACTTTTCAATAACTATCATGCAATACTTCTCATTTATACACGCTTTGAAATCACTCACGTACAAAACTATGTATCTTCACACTTTGGTAAAAACAATTGTCTTTTCATAAAATATCGGATTTTCTGGGTTTTATAAACTATACAAACATTTTCAAGACAACCATGCTTATGAACTCACCAACATTCCATATGTTGACATTTTTCAAAATAACTTGTATTCTTAGGTAACAGGTAAGCTAAGGAGTAGACCAAGTATGTTAGGGTGTTATGCTTTTGAAAACTTTCAAACAATTATGATATGAATATGTAATATTTAGACAATGTACTTGATGTGAACGCTGTCAGTTGTAATGTATTGATGCATGGTGAAATTTATGTTATGTTTCATGTATATTCATTGTGATGATATTCAATTTGAGTCACGTGAGCCGTCAAATGTTTCCGCCTTCTGGTTTGGGGGCGTGACAGGTTGGTATCAGAGCACTGTTTATAGTGAACTGGCATATCTAACCACACATTGATATGCAACTATAAACCAAAGAGGGACTAAAACAACTCTGAACAAAACAATTAAAACACAACGATAAAACACCTTTACTTGTACGATATAGGAAAGAGAATATAATACCAAATCAAATAAGATGATACTGACATCTCGGTTAAGTTGGGACTATACATAGTTGTATTGAGGGGTAAATGTAGCCAGATCAACCACATTTCCTCCGAAGTACAACTATCACGTGCCCCGAGGAAATCGCGATGGTCGGTAAACTTAAAAACATAACCCTTTATTACCAAGAAGTGAACATCAACTCAAATTATACAATAATTAAAACACCTTAGGAATAATATTAGTATATTTATACACACTCTCGCAGACAGTATGACCGACTTCCATCACCCCGGAGATCCGTATTTCCCTAATTAGGGGAATAACGTATGGTTGGAGGATGAACCTGAAGAAGACCCCGAGGAGGAGTCTGAGGACGAACCTGAAGATGACCCCGAGGAGGAGTGTAACATCCCGGAATAGCAAGAGTAGAGTTGAAGGGCTAAAAGTGTTATTTGGGAAAGAGCGACTCGGCGAGTCCATGGATGGACTTGGCGAGTAGAGTCGCGGCTTGGTCGCGTGTTAAGTAGCCGACTCGGCGAGTCGATGAGATGGACTCGGCGAGTAGGCGCTGAGTGGAGAAAGCCCTAATTCTCGGGGTTGAGCCCTATTTAAAGAACATTATAACCTTCCCCCAGCCTCTTTATTCCCTCTTGAAGTCCAGAAACCCTACAAAATGTGATTGAAGAAGATTGGAGTGTATTTGGAGCATTGGAGGAGTTTGTTGAAGGAATCTTGTGAGATTGAAGGCTTGGGGCAAGGGGCTTTGCTTGGATTCGAATTTCATTGCAGTTGGGGCGTCCATTGGAGGTAACATCTCGTTCTTGGACTGATTGTATGTTGTTTCTTCATTTTGGGGTTTGTGGGATCTTGTCTATGGGTGAAATTGGAAGTCTAGAGGTTAGATCTGAGGTTGCTACCTCAGATCTGGAATGGAGAAGAATCAGAGAGCATGAAAGTCCCTGTGTTGGACTGTTTAGTGAAGCTTGCATGTCCCAAACCCTAGTTATAAGTGAATAAGGCCTAGATATCTTTGGATTCACGTAAAGTTTGCCACTTTACGTGATGGATTAGTTGTATGAGAGTAGACCTATTTTTTGGATCATTTGCATGGCCTGGAATGCTTCTGAGTGGATTCAGACCGGTGGTACTCGGCGAGTCACATGAGTGGATTCGACGAGTTGCTTGAAGATGAGCTGGAACTCGGCGAGTTGGAAGAACAACTTGGCGAGTTGGATGAAGATGGCCTGGAACTCGGCGAGTTGTATGAACAACTCGGCGAGTAGGTTGATGATAGTCTTAGACTCGGCGAGTCTGTTCTTGGACTCGGCGAGTCGTGTCGAAGAGTCCTGATATTCCCTGGTTGAGTCGAGAATCGGTGAGTCAAGGGATGACTCAGTGAGTTGTGTGCGAGTGGACTCAGAGTTGTTGGACTCGGCGAGTCCCGGAGTGACTCGGCGAGTTAGGTCGCGGATTGAGTGAAGTTCTGATTATAGGAACTCGGCGAGTCATAGGGTTGACTCGGCGAGTAGGGTCAGTCAGGGGTTGACTTTGACTGAGGACTTTGATTTTGACCAAGGGTTGACCGTTGACTTTTAAGGTTTGGTCAGCGATGTGGCCTTTGGGCTAAGAGAGGGGTAAAATATTCTTTTACCCTTAAGAGGGTGCATTGAGAGGATTGATTCTAGTCTCGAGAGTTATAGTCATGAGAGTTTTGCCTTACGTGTTAGGCGGTGGCGAGTTCGAGATTCAAGTATGGAGATATCTGCTTTCTGCTTGCCAGGTGAGTTTTCTCACTATACTTTACCTTGAGTAGGTAACCAGAGTTGTGTGACAGAGTATTTGTATGCTATGCATGTTATGTGTTGTACTGCATTATTTCTATGTGATTTATGCTGTGCATGTTTGTAGAGTTGGAACCGAAGGGTTCCTAGAGTTAGAACCGGAAGGTTCATAGAGTTAGAACCTAAGGGTTCACAGAGTTTGGGTGCACGGACCCATAGAGTTATAGCCTCGAGTGGCTTATATGTGTTTTGTGTGTGGTATTTTGGGGAACTCACTAAGCTTCGTGCTTACAGTGTTTTGTGTTATGTTGTTTTCAGGTTTCTTTCAGTATCACGGGACGGCACCGGCTTGATTGTACACATCAGAGAAAGAGTCATATTCTGGAGGATCCTGGTTTTCTATGCAAGTGAAAATGAAGCTATGTTTTGTAATTCAATTATGAATGAGATTTTTAACAAGTGTTCTAAGATTAAAATGATTATTTTAAACGAAAATTTTATGATGAAATTTACGGTGTTACAAGTTGGTATCAGAGCCTTGGTTTGAGGGATTCGGATGCGCCTTCGGGTAATTCTGGACTCAAACTGAGGAAGTGAGAAAGGTTTTGAAAGAAATAATTTTCTAAAGAGAATAAGAGTTCAAAGAGAAAACGAGAAAGAACAGTGTGTACAATCAGCCAGAGCCCGAACTGTGATTTCCCAAAATACCCTTACTTTTGTGTTATGAGATATTTATGATGCACTTTATGAGATATTATTGCATGCTAGAGACAGGCTAGGTATTCCATATATTAGGACTAGAGTGGCCTGATTTGTGATGCCTTAGCCTAGGAATTTCTGTGATATGCGATGTGCTTTTGAGTATGTGATGAGTGAGAATATTTGATTGGAATCCTTTAAGGGATTTGAGTAGAGGAGTAATCTAGGGGAGATACCTAGATGAGTACTGTGGTACTTGGAGAAAGAATAGTCAGAGCCCGCGAAGGGGAGAGTTGCAGAGTTCGGCGGTACTTCCGAGGAGGAGCAGAGCATGCGGAGTTATCACCCATAATGAGTCATATATATTCTTCGATGCTTGAATGATGCTTGCTTCGTGCTTTGTGGAACTCTCGATGATGGGAGTCAGCTACCAAGCGAATATGACGATATTCAGGAGGTAGATGGCTGGCATCATTAGGAGCTCTTCAGCAGCTGATGGCAGAGAAGTGTGGGAATCTGGGAAGAGCCTAGGGAGTAACCTTAGCCAGATGAGTGCACTGGCAGGGTAGAGAATTTCGCTAGAGAGCGAGCGCGCGACGGAATTGGTGAACTAGAAGGTCGAGCAGCTACTTAGGAGCTCCGGGATAGTCCGTGTGGAAAGTATGGGTAGATGTGGCAGGTAGTATGGGCCCGTACTACTGAAAGCAGAGGACCCATACTTGATACAGGGAGTATTCTGAAGATTCTAATGAGCGTATTGAGGAGTGATGTTATGGTTGAGTACCATACATCGGAGCAGATTGAAGAGTGATGTTATGGTTCGAGTACCATACATCGGAGCAGATTGAAGAGTGATGTTATGGTTCGAGTATCATACATCGGGGCAGATGGAGGAGTGATGCTATGGTTCGGGTACCATACACCGGAGCATATTGAGAAGGGATGTCATGGGATGAGTACCATGGTTCGTAGTGAATGATGCTTGTGATTATCTTGTTATCCGGTCACGATTGATGAGGTTGAGATTGGACGCTATGGGTTTTAGGCCTGTAGGCCATGATTGAGTTTGGAGAGGCGTCCCTCGAGAGGGAAGTCAAGTGCCTATCAGAGTATTTTGGTAAGGAGTTAGAGGGAGAGGAGAATTTCGGTCTGAGTTGAGCAATCAGTCGATAGAGGAGAGGTCACCTTCTATGTGGGTGGTGCTATTTATGTTGTGTGCAAGACATGAGAGGCCTGATGTTTTTGTTTTGGGTTTGGGGGTAAATCCTGTAGGTCGTTATTGGTGATGATTTCTCCCAGAGTATCAGGCAGCATGTGTGCCGCGAGGCAGTGACTTATCATGAGCAGACAGTCAGTTGGGACTGAGGTAGTCGAGGACCACACCACACCTATTCGAGAATAGTAGGATGTGTTGTAGTGGTATCAGTGGGGAGTTCAGTCGCGTTTTGCAGTGCGGAGAGTTTTCATCTATGTTGGGAGTGGGTCCCTGTCCTTGGGACGATTCCGGTGTTGGAGCGTTGGTTGATGAGTTGAGGTAAGAGGTACGATGATTTTGCGGTTCAGTCTATGAGCCAAGGATGTTATTGAGCAGTTGAGATGGTTAGTGCTAGATTGGTATGAGATTTGGAACAACTAGAGGCAGTCGTGATGAGAAGTTCTTGAGGAGTTCATCAGAGGTTCAGAGTATATGAGGTTGATTGATTTCCTTAAGGGGGGAATTATCGGGCGTTGTGTAGCACTTTCCTGGGGCAGGTGCGATTTCGCTGGTGAAAAATAGTTGTGAGTTGGTTGTGTGCTAATTGGTGATGGTTCGAACCCTAAGTGGGGGTGAACTGGGTACAGTATGTAAGGAAGCAGAGATTTGTCAAGAGTAGTTATAAGTGGAGTATAGAGATCTGCTGTAAGAAATCATGAGACCACAGATGTCGGTGATCGAGGAAAGGGGTCAGAGTGAGTTAATGCGGGAAGTACTTGATGAGAAGGATGAACGTCTCCACGGCAGGTGTTTGGTGTTGTTTCAAGTAGATATAGAATGATTGGGCAGCCAACTCCCGGTTTGGTATGTGTATCCTTGTTTGAATTTTGAGCGGTGGAAAATGGGTTCGGAGAATTATCAGCGTATTTAGTAGCGTTAGCGTTTTCTTGTATTCCAATTGAGAAATTGGATACACCGAGATTGCAATTTGGAAAATGCAGATCTAATTTTGGGATTCAGAGGAAATGTATTATGGTGTCTATATGATGCTTGGGGCAGGAGATCAGTGGTTGTGGCAGGATCTTGTGATGTTCTGTTGGGGTATTCTGAGATATCCGGGTATGATATCTTTATTTCGGAGTTACTCGTGAATCTTGAATTGAATCGACTTGTGGTATATCAGGTATCTATGGATCTAGTGGGAGCCCTTCAAGTATGGGCATCCAGGGAGATTATTTGAGAGAGTGGATTTTCGCAAGGGTGGGCATTTGTTATGTTGATTGCCTCCAGAGTCTGTGATGGATATTCGAGTCGAGTATGGGTAGCCACTGATGATAGACTGCGGAGCACGAGCTAGTGGAGTCAGAGGGTGTTGTGATACTACGGGGAGTCGTAGTACTCACTAGTCAGAGGGTGTTGTGATACTGCGGGGAGCCGTAGTACTCACTAGTCAGAGGGTGTGTGATACTGCGGGGAGCCGTAGTACTCACTAGTCAGAGGGTGTTGTGATACTGCGGGGAGCCGTAGTACTCACTATTCAGAGGGTGTTGTGATACTGCGTGGAGTCGCAGTACTCACTAGATGGCAAGAGAATGTGATGTTGGAATGTTTTCCGAGCAGTGTATGAAGTGGAAGAATTTTGGGTTTGAGTAGCCCTAGTATTGAGTCTTTGGAGCCTGGGTGTTGAATCGGGGGCGAGACTGGGGTCTCCGTCTCTGTCGGGAGATGCGGTGAGATGCGCAAGGGATATGCGCAGCAGAAACCAGAGATCAGGGCTGAGACGATCCTCGATTGGATCGTATTCGTCTCGCATGAGGAAAAGAGGATTTCGTGACTTGTGTGTCACTGGGCAAGGAGAGTGGTCACGGGGAAAAGGTTAGTGAGATGTTTGGATCATGTTATGGGAGACCTTTGGAGGCTCAACTGTGGAGTCAAAAGTTGACCTGGTGCTCAGTCTCGAAGAGGGATATGAGAAATGAGCTAGAGCTTATCATGAGGTTGTCTGAGGACACTCCAGGGCGAGTGACCGATTCAGACGCTCGAAGTCATGCTTCGGGCATGTGTATTAGATATGCCGCCCTTTGAGCCGTTGTATAGGAGGTGGTGTCGGACCTATATCAACAGCCATCATTAGTGCATTGATATGCCGCCCTTTGAGCCGTTGTATAGGAGGTGGTGTCGGACCTTCATTTGCTGAGGAGAGGTAACGCATCGACCCGAGAGTCCTTGCGAGCAGATCCAGAGCATGTGTGATACATGGAGTAATGGCAAGGTTGTCAAGTGGATTTCCCTAGGTAAGGGAAGAGAAAGGTATGTAACCCCAGAGGGGGGGGGTAAAGTGTTTGTAGCACCTGGTTTCCGGTATGTGAATTTTATTTGAGCATTGCCCTAATTTAGCCTCAGACTCGGCGAGTCATAAGGTCCGACTCGCCGAGTAGGGACGAGACTCAGGACGCGTTTTAAGTAGGCGACTCGACGAGTCCATATCCTGGACTCGGCGAGTCACCGCTGCGGGATGAAACCCTAAGTTCAAGGGTTTGCCCCCTATTTAAACTCTCATTCCGCCCCAACTCGTCCCCATTCACCCCCAGAACTCCCCCTACATCGTTTTCCCTTGTTTCCTTGAGAGTTTGAGGTGTTCTTGGTGTGTTCTTGAAGGTTTTGAAGAGTAAGAGGAGTAGATCAAGAAGAGGAGAAGGAGATCAGCCACCCTTGTGTCATTTCAACATTTCCTTTGAGGTATAACCCGTTTTCCCCTTGATTCTATGCTTAAAACTCCATTTGGGTCCTTCTTGGTCAATTCCCCAAGTTTGCATGTTCATTATATGTTGTAATAAGGCGTTTGGCCTTTGGATCTATGTAAGATTGAGCTCCAGGAGCTCAGATCTGTTAGCTTTTTGGCCTCATGAGGCTTGTTAGCCCTAGATCTACCATTTTGAGACATTTTGAGCCTTATAATCCATATTGGTGAATATCCACACGTAAAGTTGGAAACTTTACGTGTGATTCGTGTCCTAGAAGTCCAGATCTATGAATGGCAGGGTCTGGAACCGAGCAAATCGGTATATTTAAGGAGTGCATGGCGACGACTCGGCGAGTCGCATAGGTGACTCGGCGAGTCTGGTCGCGAGTCACCGAATTGGTCCCTTCTTCATGTGTCGAGTTGAGCCTTGAGTCACGGGGGGTGACTCGGTGAGTTGGGAGCTGAACTCACCCATGTTAGGACTCGGCGAGTCAATGCCCTGACTCGGCGAGTCCAAGGCAATCTTCATAGCTCAAGAACAGACTCGGCGAGTTGTTCATACCACTCGGCGAGTCTTAGCATAAAGTGTTCATCGGATGAAGATGAACTCGACGAGTTGTTCATACAACTCGGCGAGTAGGATGAAGGTGTTGAATGGCAGTTAGAAGGTGAACTCGTCGAGTCATAGCCCGACTCGACGAGTAGAACCAGGGACCCAGGACATTGGTTTGCTAGGGACTCGGCGAGTGGTGATCCACTCGGCGAGTCGGGTTAACTGAAAGTTGACTCCAACTTTGGCTTAGAGTTAATCCAGGGGTAAAATGGTCATTTTACCTAAAGGACAGTTAGCAGTGTTTGATTGAGTATGTCGTGGAAATTGCAGCCGGAGGACTCCCGGAGCAGCAGTCGTCAGTTAGTTCCCGATCAGTTCAGCAGCTACTTTGAGGTGAGTTACCTTCCAGTAGCGGTGGGTCTAAGGCCACAATGCCGACCCACCAGTAGGAGTTGTATGATAGATGATTGTCTTTGTGATATCATCTAAGTTCGCTAGTACCTGACATGTTATATGTTAGCATGATGTGTTGTATGTGATAGTAGTAGAGTTTGGTTGTTCAGGACCGGAGGGTAGTTAGACACCCCAGATACGTCTGACAGTATGTGACGATATGTATGCATGCTGGCTTGTTATGTTATATGTGATCGTAGTCGTAGGGGTGAAATAGTCCCCGAGGATCGGTTGTTAGGACCGATGGGTAGTCAGCACCCCAGAATGGCTTGACACGGGTATGACGGCACCCCAGAATGGCCGTATGGGTAGGTCGGCACCCCAGAATGGCCGTACCGGGTAGTCAGGCACCCCAGAATAGCCTGGCAGTATATATGTGATGTGCTTGTATGGTATGCGGTACGTTGGGGGAACTCACTAAGCTTTGTGCTTACGTTTACAGTTTTGTTTTCAGGTACCTCTGCATCGAAAGGGAAGGAGCCGACGCGGTAGCGGCACGTCATACACACACTCTTCGGTTTCCGCATTTATGAGATTTACTGGGATTGTACTCTGATATTTTGATGGGAAGTACGGTTTGGCTTTTGAGAACATGGTTGCAATGTGTTATGGTGTGAACAAACAATGTTTCCTTTTATTTAGACAATGTTTTTATTTATTAATGTTTTTCTAAAGTAATGTTTTTAAAACGAAATTTTGGTCATGAAAATTGGGTCGTTACAAGTTGGTATCAGAGCCCTGGTTTGAGGGATTCGGACACGCCTTCGGGAGTGTTTGGACTCAAACCGAGGGATTGAAAGATTTTTCCAAAAGAAATTATTCTTTAAAACCCAGAAAAGAGTCACGAGAAAGAGTAAAGTGTGTGACGTGCGCGACCGGCCGAGCTCAAGTAAGTATTCCCCATAGTACCCATACAAGTTTATGTTATGTTATCAGCTTTATGAATATTGCATGCTAGAATAGGCTAAGGATCTAGGAGTGATGCCTTATGTGCCTGTTTATTTGTTACAACTTATTGAATATTGCATGCTAGAATTGAGTAGACAGCAGTAGGGTAGCCTGTTTAGGTTATGCCTGATAGTATGAGCTTAGCATCCTATGTTAAGTGTCGTTTCTTGTTCTAAGAACAGTTTTGGCTTGAGTCTGTTTTTCCTTATCCGAATGCTGCTTGCTTCGTGCTCGGTGGGATTCTGAGTAATGGGAGTGAGCCACTAGGTAAACACGTCACACCACATGTAATCGGGGTTGAATAATCCCAAAGTGTTGGAACTGGCCCTATTACGCAGCTCTTGTTTGAGTCCAACCGTTGTAGGGACGGGCCTTTTACTTGAAGGATGATCTAATCCTCATCACAGGTGGTGGTGTTTAGGTGGTGGCTAACTGGCATTATGAGGAGACCTACAGCAGCTGAGGACCAGTTGTGTTGAACTTGAGTTCTCCCTAGGGCAAGCCTAGGGTGAGAATATCGGAGAGTAGCAGTAGTAGAGGGGAGTCGGTGGAGTCGAGGAATTCCTCGGAGAAGGTACGGATAGATGTGGAAGGTAGTATGGGCCCGTACTACTGAAAGCAGAGGATCCGTACCCGAGCCGAGGACGGCCAAGACGAGACCAAGGAACCTGTAAGTAGTTGAGATCCCTCAGAAAGTAGCAGTACCACTAATGATTATTATTGATGTTTTGCAGAATGGTGGTACTTCGACCGAGACCGACAGATGGCGGGTCAGGAGAGGGGTCAGGTTCGGGATCTGGCACCGAGCCGATTGAGGAGAGGCTACGTGAGTTCATCACGTCGGAGATCACTAGGGGCATCCTTGAGTCGACCCCCATCATCTTTGGGTCGATCAAGGAAGGGATCGTGGAGATGATGGAGGATCGCCTACGGGCATTCAGGAGCGACTTGGCCTCTAGCCAGTCAGGATCTCGCACACTGTCATTCAAGGACTTCAGGAGCAGTGGTGCGCCGGATTTCCATGGGGTGAAGGACCCCATTGTCGCCAGGCGGTGGATTGCGGATATTGAGTCCGCCCAGTTGATCAGCTTCTGCCCCGAGGGGTCGAAGGTGAGGTACGCAGCAGGGTGTTTACGGGACCGGGCCCGAGATTGGTGGGAGTCAGTGGGTGACTCGATGGGAGCCTCGGCTATCGAGGCAATGACCTGGTCGGACTTTGTGGCTAGGTTCAGGGCAGAGTTTGCGCCAGCGGTCGAGCTTCAGCAGCTGGCTAGGGAGTTCTTAGACATGAGGCAGACGACAGAGACCGTGGCGGAGATCACCGCCAAGTTTCGGGAGAGGGCTTTATTGGTGCCCCAGTATGCAGGTGACGAGGATATGAGGAGGACTCGTTACCATGATATGCTACGAGCTGACATTCGGGAGCATGTTAGTTTTTCGGCTTGCCCTACGCTGGACTCCATGATTGCCAGGGCTAGGGAGAGAGAGATAGATTTGGAGCACATCCGGAAACGGAAACTTGAGGATGGTCAGTCATCGGGGGCTTCGGGGAAGAAGCCCAAGGGATCAGATGGGAGGCCGAAAGGCCAGTCGGGACCGAGCCGCTGCAGGAGGTGCGGCAGGCCGCACGAGGGGGCGTGCAGGATGGGATCGTCAGGCTGCTACAAGTGCGGCAAGTTTGGGCATATCAGCAGGGATTGCACTGCTCCTGCGACCATTATTCAGACATCGGAGTTGCTGTGCTTCCACTGCAACCAGAGGGGCCACAAGAAGGCCAATTGCCCCATGTTGACAGCTTCAGCGCCAGTGAAGGCGCCAGCTCCAGCGACCCTGCGGATCACGGATGGCCGTCAGGGCAAGGCAGAGGCTCCAGTGGTGAGGAGTCGGGCATTTCAGTTGACTGCCGAGGAAGCACGCGCCGCGCCCGATGTGGTGACGGGTATGATTTCTTCCTTCTATCTTTTATTTTACGTTGTTATGATATTGATATGTGCTCCGTGTGTATACATGTGTATTAGGATCGTTCCATGTGAACGGCATCCCGGTTCAGGTATTGTTCGACTCGGGTGCATCCCGATCGTTCGTTTCTCTTGCTCTTAGCAAGAGATTTCATGAGACTTCAGGCGAGTTAGATTGCCCGTTAGAGGTGGAGATTGCCGATGATCGATCGGTGCGAGCATCGATGGTGTTTCGAGATTGTGTCCTGCGACTGTTTGAGGAGTGTTACCTGGTAGACTTGGTTCCCATTCCATTGCGTGGGAACAAGGTGATTATTGGTATGGATTGGTTGAGCCCTAATGGGGCAGTGATAGATTGCGCACAGCAGCTAGTGCGAGTCAAGACCCCAAGCGGGGGAGAGTTAGTGATTCATGGAGAGCGGCCGCAGTGTGGACCCACTGTATGTTCAGCAGCGAGGGCTAGGCGCTACCTTCAGCAGGGATGCGCGGGTTATGTCGCGTACGTGATGGACACCCGGGAGGCGGGTAAGGCGACCGTGAGCGAGGTCCCGGTGGTTCGAGATTTTACTGATGTTTTTCCGGAGGAACTACCTGGGATACCTCCGGAGCGACAGGTGGAGTTCAGGATTGACCTCGTTCCCGGTGCGGCTCCGATAGCCAAAGCACCGTATCGGTTGGCTCCTCCCGAGATGCAGGAGTTGTCTACGCAGCTGCAGGAACTGCTGGACAAGGGATTTATTCGGCCGAGCAGTTCGCCCTGGGGAGCCCCGATTCTGTTTGTGAAGAAGAAGGATGGGTCGCATCGGATGTGTATAGATTATCGGGAGCTGAACAAGGTAACGGTGAAGAACCGTTACCCGCTTCCGAGGATTGATGACCTCTTTGACCAGCTTCAGGGCGCATCTTGGTTCTCCAAGATTGATTTGCGTTCGGGTTATCATCAGATGAGGGTCAGGGAGGAGGATATGCAGAAGACCGCGTTTCGGACGCGCTATGGCCATTACGAGTTTGTGGTGATGCCGTTTGGGCTCACCAATGCTCCTGCCGCGTTCATGGACCTCATGAACCGTGTATGCAGACCGATGCTGGACTGGTCTGTGATAGTCTTTATCGATGATATCTTGGTTTATTCCAAGACCCGGGAGGAACATGAGGAGCATTTGAGAGAGGTGTTAAAGACCCTGAGGAGGGAGAGCTTGTATGCCAAGTTCTCCAAGTGTGAGTTTTGGTTGCGCGAGGTGCAATTTCTGGGGCACCTCGTCAACCAGAACGGGATTCTGGTCGATCCGGCCAAGGTCGAGGCCGTGATGAGATGGGAAGTTCCGAAGTCCCCATCTGAGATTCGGAGCTTCCTAGGATTGGCAGGCTACTATCGGAGATTTATCCAGGATTTCTCCAAGATAGCCGTGCCCCTGACGCGGTTGACGAAGAAAGCCGTGGTCTTTCGGTGGGGACCCGAGCAGCAGGCTGCATTTGAGACGCTGAGACAGAGATTGTGTGAGGCGCCGATCTTAGCCCTGCCAGAGGGCGTAGAGGATTTCGTGGTTTATTGCGATGCGTCCATTTCTGGGTTGGGCGCGGTGCTGATGCAAAGGGGGCATGTCATTGCTTAAGCCTCGAGGCAGCTCAAGCCTCACGAGGCGAACTACCCGACGCACGATTTGGAGTTGGGGGCGGTGGTATTTGCCCTCAAGATTTGGCGACATTACCTCTATGGGGTTCGGTGTACCATCTACACGGACCACAAGAGCTTGAGGTACCTCATGGACCAGCCGAATCTGAACATGAGGCAGCGTCGGTGGTTGGATGTGGTAAAGGATTATGATTGCGAGATCCTTTACCACCCGGGAAAGGCCAATGTGGTGGCCGATGCGCTTAGCCGCAAGACGGCGCCGATCAGGGACGCCTATTTGAGGATGACTGTGGTGACTCCCCTGTTGGAGCAGATTCGGGAAGCTCAACAGGAGGCTATCAAGGAGGAGCATCGGAAGAACGAGCGCGTAGTAGGTCAGGTTTCCTCCTTCGATTATGATAGCCGAGGGTTATTGACACTACACCATAGGGTGTGGGTGCCGTATCACGGGGGCGTGCGCCAGATTTTGATGGAGGAGGCGCACAAGTCCCGATTCTCTATTCATCCCGGGGCGACGAAGATGTATAGGGATCTTCGTCTAGACTATTGGTGGCCCTGCATGAAGCGGGATGTGGCATGGTATGTCGAGCGGTGTTTGACCTGCAGGAAGGTCAAGGCCGAACATCAGTGGCCGCATGGCAAGATGCAGCCGTTGGACATTCCACTGTGGAAGTGGGAAGATATCACGATGGATTTTATCACGAAGCTTCCCAAGACCGCGCGTGGAGTGGATTCGATTTGGGTCATCGTGGATAGATTGACCAAGAGTGCTCACTTCATTCCGATTCCGGAGAGCATATCGGCCGAAAAATTGGCCGACATCTATATCAGGGAGATTGTGGCACGGCATGGGGTGCCAGTATCGGTGATCTCGGACAGGGATGTGCGTTTTACTTCTAGGTTTTGGAAGAGATTCCATGACGAGTTGGGCACTCGTCTGCATTTCAGCACCGCCTTTCACCCGCAGACAGATGGACAGAGTGAGCGGACCATCCAGACTTTGGAGGACATGTTGCGGGCGTGTGTTCTGGATTTCGGTGGTAGCTGGGATACCTATCTTCCTTTGGCTGAGTTCTCCTACAACAACAGCTATCACGCGAGTATCGACCGCCCTCCCTTCGAGATATTGTACGGACGGAGGTGTAGGACCCCGATATGCTGGGGTGAGGTTGGCCAGAGAGTTATGGGAAGCACCGAAGTGGTGCTCAAGACAACTGAGAAGATACAGCAGGTCCGGAGCAGGCTTCAGACTGCTCAGAGTCGACAGAAAAGTTATGCCGACAAGCGTCGATCCGATTTAGAGTTCCAGGCCGGGGATATGGTCCTCCTGAAGGTGTCACCGTGGAAAGGCGTCATCCGATTCAGGAAGCGGGGCAAGTTGGGCCCGCGATTCATCGGACCGTTCAGGGTCTTAGCCCGGGTGGGCAAGGTAGCATATAGGCTGGATCTGCCAGCCGAGCTTAGCCAGATCCACAACACTTTCCATGTTTCGCAGTTGCGGAAGTGCCTAGTGGACGATTCTGCAGTAGTACCTTTGGAGGATATTCAGGTTGATGACAGCCTGAACTACATCGAGCGCCCAGTCGCAATCCTCGACAGGAAGTCGAAGGATTTAAGGAACAAGAGGGTGGAGCTAGTGAAGGTGCAATGGCAGCACCGCAAGGGTTCAGAGTGGACTTGGGAGCCGGTAGACGAGATGATGGAGCACTACCCCGAGCTGTTTCAGGATCAGGCAGCAGACTTCGAGGACGAAGTCTAAAATAAGTGGGGGAGATTTGTAGCACCTGGTTTCCGGTATGTGAATTTTATTTGAGCATTGCCCTAATTTAGCCTCAGACTCGGCGAGTCATAAGGTCCGACTCGCCGAGTAGGGACGAGACTCAGGACGCGTTTTAAGTAGGCGACTCGACGAGTCCATATCCTGGACTCGGCGAGTCACCGCTGCGGGATGAAACCCTAAGTTCAAGGGTTTGCCCCCTATTTAAACTCTCATTCCGCCCCAACTCGTCCCCATTCACCCCCAGAACTCCCCCTACATCGTTTTCCCTTGTTTCCTTGAGAGTTTGAGGTGTTCTTGGTGTGTTCTTGAAGGTTTTGAAGAGTAAGAGGAGTAGATCAAGAAGAGGAGAAGGAGATCAGCCACCCTTGTGTCATTTCAACATTTCCTTTGAGGTATAACCCGTTTTCCCCTTGATTCTATGCTTAAAACTCCATTTGGGTCCTTCTTGGTCAATTCCCCAAGTTTGCATGTTCATTATATGTTGTAATAAGGCGTTTGGCCTTTGGATCTATGTAAGATTGAGCTCCAGGAGCTCAGATCTGTTAGCTTTTTGGCCTCATGAGGCTTGTTAGCCCTAGATCTACCATTTTGAGACATTTTGAGCCTTATAATCCATATTGGTGAATATCCACACGTAAAGTTGGAAACTTTACGTGTGATTCGTGTCCTAGAAGTCCAGATCTATGAATGGCAGGGTCTGGAACCGAGCAAATCGGTATATTTAAGGAGTGCATGGCGACGACTCGGCGAGTCGCATAGGTGACTCGGCGAGTCTGGTCGCGAGTCACCGAATTGGTCCCTTCTTCATGTGTCGAGTTGAGCCTTGAGTCACGGGGGGTGACTCGGTGAGTTGGGAGCTGAACTCACCCATGTTAGGACTCGGCGAGTCAATGCCCTGACTCGGCGAGTCCAAGGCAATCTTCATAGCTCAAGAACAGACTCGGCGAGTTGTTCATACCACTCGGCGAGTCTTAGCATAAAGTGTTCATCGGATGAAGATGAACTCGACGAGTTGTTCATACAACTCGGCGAGTAGGATGAAGGTGTTGAATGGCAGTTAGAAGGTGAACTCGTCGAGTCATAGCCCGACTCGACGAGTAGAACCAGGGACCCAGGACATTGGTTTGCTAGGGACTCGGCGAGTGGTGATCCACTCGGCGAGTCGGGTTAACTGAAAGTTGACTCCAGCTTTGGCTTAGAGTTAATCCAGGGGTAAAATGGTCATTTTACCTAAAGGACAGTTAGCAGTGTTTGATTGAGTATGTCGTGGAAATTGCAGCCGGAGGACTCCCGGAGCAGCAGTCGTCAGTTAGTTCCCGATCAGTTCAGCAGCTACTTTGAGGTGAGTTACCTTCCAGTAGCGGTGGGTCTAAGGCCACAATGCCGACCCACCAGTAGGAGTTGTATGATAGATGATTGTCTTTGTGATATCATCTAAGTTCGCTACTACCTGACATGTTATATGTTAGCATGATGTGCTGTATGTGATAGTAGTAGAGTTTGGTTGTTCAGGACCGGAGGGTAGTTAGACACCCCAGATACGTCTGACAGTATGTGACGATATGTATGCATGCTGGCTTGTTATGTTATATGTGATCGTAGTCGTAGGGGTGAAATAGTCCCCGAGGATCGGTTGTTAGGACCGATGGGTAGTCAGCACCCCAGAATGGCTTGACACGGGTATGACGGCACCCCAGAATGGCCGTATGGGTAGGTCGGCACCCCAGAATGGCCGTACCGGGTAGTCAGGCACCCCAGAATAGCCTGGCAGTATATATGTGATGTGCTTGTATGGTATGCGGTACGTTGGGGGAACTCACTAAGCTTTGTGCTTACGTTTACAGTTTTGTTTTCAGGTACCTCTGCATCGAAAGGGAAGGAGCCGGCGCGGTAGCGGCACGTCATACACACACTCTTCGGTTTCCGCATTTATGAGATTTACTGGGATTGTACTCTGATATTTTGATGGGAAGTACGGTTTGGCTTTTGAGAACATGGTTGCAATGTGTTATGGTGTGAACAAACAATGTTTCCTTTTATTTAGACAATGTTTTTATTTATTAATGTTTTTCTAAAGTAATGTTTTTAAAACGAAATTTTGGTCATGAAAATTGGGTCGTTACAGTGTTGGTTCACGGAAGTGAAGGTAGTAGTGCGAATGGATGATTTAGAGTATGAGGGTTGAACGTGGTGTCTGTTGCAGTGGTATGGAATGACATCGTGATGAGATGCCTGCTAAGGACGCAGAAGGGATTCCATGGGTGTAGAGCCAGGAGGCTCGGAAGGGATCTAGGGAGAGAATCCTGGACTCTCAGTGTGATTCTGATCAGGGTATTGGGTATGTAACAGTGGTTCATCCTGGGGGGATGTTTGAGGATATCATCAGTGTATCGGGTCTTCCAACCTGTGGGTGTTGGGGCTAGTTCAGCATGTGTATGTGATTCCAAGAGGAGAACTCGTGAGAGTTTCTCTGAGAGTGAGAATGGGTCTCTCAGTCGTTCCGGAATGGATAGGGTGGGTTTTGGATCGGGGATCCGGTGGTTCATGGTTTCCTAACCCTTATGGGTCGAGTGATCGTTGAGATTTAGAGCAGAGTTGCATCTTGGGTAATTCTCGGTTATTGAGAGTGATGATCAGGGGTACAGTCGATACCCGGTTCGAGATGGTGATCAGGACACCGTGAAGGAGGGGAAAGTATGTTCGAGTTTCGATATTTATGCCTTGAGAGACCTGGGCCGGTTAAGGCCCGGTGGAGCGTTGTGGGAATACCCTTGGAGTTGAGTTGCTGTAGGCTTCGAGGGCGAAGCCTAATATAAGTGGGGGAGAATTGTAACATCCCGGAATAGCAAGAGTAGAGTTGAAGGGCTAAAAGTGTTATTTGGGAAAGAGCGACTCGGCGAGTCCATGGATGGACTCGGCGAGTAGAGTCGCGGCTTGGTCGCGTGTTAAGTAGCCGACTCGGCGAGTCGATGAGATGGACTCGGCGAGTAGGCGCTGAGTGGAGAAAGCCCTGATTCTCGGGGTTGAGCCCTATTTAAAGAACATTATATCCTTCCCCCAACCTCTTTATTCCCTCTTGAAGTCCAGAAACCCTAGAAAGTGTGATTGAAGAAGATTGGAGTCTATTTGGAGCATTGGAGGAGTTTGTTGAAGGAATCATGTGAGATTGAAGGCTTGGGGCAAGGGGCTTTGCTTGGATTCGAATTTCATTGCAGTTGGGGCTTCCATTGGAGGTAACATCTCGTTCTTGGACTGATTGTATGTTGTTTCTTCATTTTGGGGTTTGTGGGATCTTGTCTATGGGTGAAATTGGAAGTCTAGAGGTTAGATCTGAGGTTGCTACCTCAGATCTGGAATGGAGAAGAATCAGAGAGCATGAAAGTCCCTGTGTTGGACTGCTTAGTAAAGCTTGCATGTACCAAACCCTAGTTATAAGTGAATAAGGCCTAGATCTCTTTGGATTCACGTAAAGTTTGCCACTTTACGTGATGGATGAGTTGTATGAGACTAGACCTATGTTTTGGATCATTTGCATGGCCTGGAATGCTTCTGAGTGGATTCAAACCGGTGGTACTCGGCGAGTCACATGAGTGGACTCGACGAGTTGCTTGAAGATGAGCTGGAACTCGGCGAGTTGGATGAAGATGGCCTGGAACTCGGCGAGTTGTATGAACAACTCGTCGAGTAAGTTGATGATAGTCTTAGACTCGGCGAGTCTGTTCTTGGACTCGGCGAGTCGTGTCGAATTGGTGACTCAAGGGATGACTCGGTGAGTTGTGTGCGAGTGGACTCAGAGTTGTTGGACTCAGCGAGTCCCGGAGTGACTCGGCGAGTTAGGTCGCGGATTGAGTGAAGTTCTAATTAAAGGAACTCGGCGAGTCATAGGGTTGACTCGGCGAGTAGGGTCAGTCAGGGGTTGACTTTGACTGAGGACTTTGATTTTGACCAAGGGTTGACCATTGACTTTTAAGGTTTGGTCAACGATGTGGCCTTTGGGCCAAGAGAGGGGTAAAATATTCTTTTACCCTTAAGAGGGTGCATTGAGAGGATTGATTCTAGTCTCGAGAGTTATAGTCATGAGAGTTTTGCCTTACGTGTTAGGCGGTGGCGAGTTCGAGATTCAAGTATGGAGATATCTGCTTTCTGCTTGCCAGGTGAGTTTTCTCACTATACTTTACCTTGAGTAGGTAACCAGAGTTGTGTGACAGAGTATTTGTATGCTATGCATGTTATGTGTTGTACTGCATTATTTCTATGTGATTTATGCTGTGCATGTTTGTAGAGTTGGAACCGAAGGGTTCCTAGAGTTAGAACCGGAAGGTTCATAGAGTTAGAACCTGAGGGTTCACAGAGTTTGGGTGCACGGACCCATAGAGTTATAGCCTCGAGTGGCTTATATGTGTTTTGTGTGTGGTATTTTGGGGAACTCACTAAGCTTCGTGCTTACAGTGTTTTGTGTTATGTTGTTTTCAGGTTTCTTTCAGTATCACGGGACGGCACCGGCTTGATTGTACACATCAGAGAAAGAGTCATATTCTGGAGGATCCTGGTTTTCTATGCAAGTGAAAATGAAGCTATGTTTTGTAATTCAATTATGAATGAGATTTTAAACAAATGTTCTAAGATTAAAATGATTATTTTAAACGAAAATTTTATCATGAAATTTACGGTGTTACAAGGAGTCTGACGACGAACCAGAGGCGAAAGTCGAGGGCGGACCTGCTGAGCCATTGGTGGACCTGGAAGAAGAGGAAGTCGAAAGAGACCTCGAGGAGGAACCCAGCGATGACGATAATGGTGATTCGGACGCGGAGTCCGAAGTCATCAACCCTCCTTACCCGATTAGGGTTCCCGCTCATCGGATGGGCCCAACTGGTCCTACACCCCCCTGGGGTATCAACCATTGGAGGTGGTGCAGACAGCAGGGACAACAACCCCCGTTCGGCATGTCATGTGAGTATTACGACTTGAGGGAGGGAGGACCGGCTGATCGCGTGCTTCCACTCATGGTGAGACGATTACGGAACACTGGCGACCTAGCTCAGAGCATCGCCGATCAGATGCACCAGATGCGGACTAGAGTTTAGCATGCGAAACAAGAGACGCGAGAGGTTATCTGAGAGTTCCACATGAGGCAGGCGGGGTGGGAAGCTCGACTCCGAGATGCGGAATGACAGGTGGCTCGCCTTCAGGGAGCGTCCACTTCCTCAGCACCACCCCCTGGCACATCCCACCATGACTAGGACTAGTCATACCCGTCTTTAGTATTATGCTACTATTATCTATGTTATGTGCCATCGAATCTATGTTTAAGTGATTACACTGCTCTTAGAGTCGTTACGCTGCCGAACTTGCCCCACTTATGTATGCTTTTTCGAGCAAATTTTCATGTATCAAAGTACATATATTATTAGTGAAAAATATATGTGTTCTATTGTGATGTTGTTGTCTTCTATGTGTTTGGTATCCATGATTATATGTTAACATGTGAAAAAACTAAAGTACATGCACTACACCTAGTTTATAAGAGAACAAACTCACAAAAATCATAGGCACTCAACATATTTCCGCTCCATGACAGAAAGATGCCTCAACGACCAACCCGTGGAAACCCTGGACCAACCCCACCCGAAGTCAACTCAGCTGCGTTCCAAGCAGCTGTATCTGCTGCGGTCACCATAGCCATGGCACAAATCCACCAAGGTAACAATGGGGGAGGCAATGGACAAGGGGCTGGAAGATCAAACAACGGGATAAATCAAGGACCTACCAAGACATGCTCTTACAAAGATTTCACCAACGCCATGCCACGAACCTTTAATGGCACGGGTGGAATGATAACCCTAAAAAGATGGATCGAGAAGGTGGAATCGGTATTTGAGATATGCGAATGCCCCGAGGAGATAAAATTGAAGTTAGCCGCATGCACGTTCGTCGACCAAGTTCTCACCTAGTGGAATGGACACATAGAAGCAATGACTCTCCCCGTAGCCAACGCCATGCCATGAGCAGAGTTGAAAGAAATGACGACAGCCGAGTACTACCCGCGAGGCGAAATCCAGAAAATGGAGCAAGAGTTATGGAATCTCACCCTCCGAAACTCTGACATTGATGCATACATATCAAGGGTTAGCAAACTGTCACTGTTGTGCCCTAGCATGATTACTCAGAGGGAAAGAGAATTGAACAATTCATCTAGGGATTAACTTCCCCAATTTAAGGAAATGTGATAGCTGCAAATCCCGAAACCTTCGACAGAGCCAAGAGGTTGGCTAAAAAAATGTACGACCACAACTACAATAAGGGAGAGAAGCCAAGGGAAACTGAGGGCAAGAAGGAGAGTGACAACAAGAAAGGGGAGAATAACAAGAGAAAGGGGCGACAAGGCTTAGAGTCGTCAAAAAAGCAACAAACAGTGACAGTCAATACAACAACCACCCAAGTTCCCTCCACACCACTTGCTCCAGGCTCAGCTGCTCCTAGTGCCCCTAGGCAGTATTCTAGGAATCTCCCAAAGTGCAATAAGTGCAGTCTCCATCATAATGGCGAATGCAGGGAGATGCATTGTACCAGTTGTAATCGAAAGGGTGACACGACAAAATATTGCAGGACCTATCCTACCCAGAACCAGCAGCAAGGAAACAACAACAACAACAACAACAACAACAACCGCAATAACAACAACAACAACACCACCAACAACAACAAAACCAACAACAACAACAACAATGCAGGACCAAGCCACACCTACTATGGATGTGGAAAGACCGGGCATTTCCATCGAAAATTCCCCAACAACAACAACCCTGGGAATGGAGGAATAGGAAGGTGCTGACCACGGGTTAGGGAGAAGCGGTTCAGGATCCCCCTGTTGTCACCAGTACGTTTCTCCTAAACCACACTCATGCATGCATTCTATTTGATACCGGGGCAGAACGAAGCTTTGTGAGTAATAGGTTCAAACAATTATTAAATCAATAACCCAGAAGCTCAATCAAACCTTTACGGTGGAAACGACTAATGGGAAAATAGAATCCACTGGGGAAATCTACATCGGATGTACCCTGACCTTGAACCTACATGTCTTTCAAATAAAATTAATGCCTGTTTCCATTAGGAGTTTTGATATGATTATCGGCATGGACTGGTTAAGCCCCCACCATGCTGAAATTATGTGTCACGAGAAGGTCGTTCTCCATCACCTCCTAAATCACGAAACCCTAATTATATACGAGGACAAACCCAGCATGAACATTCGCCTTATCTCGTGCATTAAGGAACAGAAGTATCTACAAAAGAAGGACTTAACGTTTCTGGCTCAGATTGTGGACAAGTCCAAAGAAGAAGTCAATATTCGAGACATCCCCGTGGCTTGCGAGTTTTCGGATGTCTTTCCCGAAGATCTTCCAGGGATACCCCCAGAAAGACAAGTCGAGTATCGAATTGATCTTGTACCAGGAGCTACATCCATCGCCAAATCGCCCTACAGATTCGCTCCTGCGGAGATGCAAGAGTTGTCCCGCCAACTCAGGGAACTTTTGGACAAAGGATTCATTCGACCCAGTTTTTCACCCTGGGGAGCTCCGATTCTCTTTGTTAAGAAGAAAGACGGTTCCTTTAGGATTTGTATCGACTACAATGAACTAAATAAGCTTACTATAAAAAATTGCTATCCGCTTTCGCGAATCGACGATCTATTTGACCAACTCCAAGGAGAAAGTTACTTCTCTAAGATCGATCTACGATCCGCATATCACCAACTCAAAGTCCGGGAGGAGCATATCCCCAAAACCGCTTTCCGAAGTTGTTATGGACATTGTGATTTTCTCGTAATGCCCTTCGGTCTAACGAATGCGCCTGCCGCATTCATGGACCTAATGAATCAAATCTGCTGACCATTCCTCGACAACTTTTTCATTGTCTTCATCGACGATAACTTAGTCTATTCTCGATGCGAAGAGGAGCATGGCCGACATCTCCGGAAAATCCTAGAAATCCTAAGAACCAAAAGGCTATACACAAAACTCTCGAAGTGTGAGTTCTGGCTCCGTAGTGTGAACTTTTTGGGTCATGTTGTTAGCCAAGAATGGATACACGTGGATCCTTTTAAGGTCAAATCCATCGAATGATGTGCGATCCCAACGACACCCATAGAAATTCGTCAATTTTTAGGTCTCGTAGGCTATTACAAAAGGTTCATTTAGAACTTCTCCAAAATAGCCAAGCCACTTACCTTGCTTACACAAAAGGTTGTACCCTTTAAATGGACAGATAAGCAAGAAATTGCATTCCGAACTTTGAAGCGAGCACTCTGCAGTGCACCAGTACTATCACTACCAGAGGGAACAGAGGACTTCGTAGTCTACTGCGATGCGTCGAATCAAGGTTTAGGTTGTGTGCTTATGCAGCATGGGAAGGTGATAGCTTATGCGTCCCGACAACTGAAGACACATGAGGTGAATTATACCACCCATGATCTTGAATTGGGAGCTGTGGTCTTCGCCTTGAATATTTAGAGGGACTACCTTTCCGATACAAAGTGCACCATTTACACGGACCACAAGAGTCTCCAACACATTTTAAATCAAAAGCAGTTGAATATGAGGCAACGAAGATGGGTTGAACTGCTAAACAATTATGAGTGTGAAATCAAGTACCACCCAGGTAAGGCTAACGTGGTAGCTGATGCCTTGAGTCAGAAAGAATACTTGAATCATCGTGCGAAGACTCTCTCCATAACCATTCAACTCCACATGACCTCGCAAATCAAGGCAGCCCAGTTCGATGCCATAAAGGTAAAAAAACAAAACAAGCGAAGCGTTACGTGGAATGGAAAAGAATTTTGAAGTGAATGAGGACAGAACATATTATTTGATGAACTGCATTTGGATCCCTAAACTTGGGAGATTCAGAGAAGTATTCATGAATGAAGCCCACAAGACACGATACTCCGTCCATTCGGGTTCAGATAAAATGTACTTGGATATCAAGCAACATTATTGGTGGCCTAACATGAAGGCAGAAATTGCCACTTACGCTAGCAAGTTGCTGACGTGTGCTAAAGTAAAGGTGGAAT
Organism: Lactuca sativa; assembly: GCF_002870075.4. Classification (NCBI taxonomy): domain Eukaryota; kingdom Viridiplantae; phylum Streptophyta; class Magnoliopsida; order Asterales; family Asteraceae; genus Lactuca; species Lactuca sativa. The sequence goes on along the minus strand of NC_056631.2, from coordinate 119,051,877 downwards.
ATCAGAAGCCCTCGGGATCAATACAACAACCAGTAATTCCCGAATGGAAATGGGAAAGGATTACTATGGACTTTGTGAGTAAACTACCCAAGAAAACGGATGGTTTGGATACCATATGGGTAATAGTTGACAGGTTGACGAAATCCACTCATTTCCTGCCAATAAAAGAGTCATATAAGATGGAACGATTGACAAGGACCTATATCAAGTAAATCGTGAGACTCCACGGAGTGCCCCTATCTATCATTTCAGATAGAGATAGTAGGTTTACTTCACGCTTTTGGCAATCGCTTCAGAAAGCTATGGGAACACAACTTGACATGAGCACTTCCTACCACCAACAAACGGATGGTCAAAGCGAGCGAACCATTCAAATGCTTGAAAATATGCTTTGTGCATGTGTGATAGTCTTTGGAAGGTCGTGGGATACCCACTTGCGTTTGATTGAATTCTCGTACAACAACAGTTATCACTCAAGCATCAAAGTTGCCCCATTCGAGACATTGTATGGGCGTAAATGTAGATCGTCGTTGTGTTGGGCGGAGGTAGGTGACACTCCGCTAGAAATAGGACAGACACCAGGCAATGCATTAGCGGGACCAGATATCATACGCTAAACGACCGAGAAGATAATTCAGATCAGAGCCCGACTGCAAGCATCACGAGACAGGTAGAAAAGCTACGCTGATAAACAGCGAAAGCCCTTGGAATCTCAAGTCGGGGATCGAGTGTTGTTAAATGTCTCTCCCTGGAAAGGGGTGATTTGTTTTGGGAAATGGGGAAAAATAAACCCACGATACATTGGACCTTTCGAGATTCTTGCCCGAGTCGGTCCAGTGGCTTATAGACTGCGCTACCCGCTGAGCTCAGTAGTGTACACCCCGTGTTCCATGTTTCCAATTTAAAGAAGTGCTTATCCGATGAAACTCTCGTCATTCCATTAGAAGAAATCAAAATCAATGAGAATCTCCTATTCACTGAAGCACCAGTTGAAATCATGGACAGGGAAGCGAAGTGTACTAAGCAAAGTCGCATTCCGATTGAGAAAGTTTAGTGGAACGCGAAACATGGACCTGAATTCACATGGGAACACGAAGACCAGATGAAGCAGAATTACCCACACCTATTCTCGCATTCTCTAATCTAGCTTTAAAAAGAATTCCAGGACGAAATTCCCTCTAACGGGGGGATGATGTCACAACTAGGAATTCTGATACGTTGTAAACACATAACAAAGAATGACATTGTAGCTAAAACATGTATGATGTTTATTCAATGACAACAAAATCCCATCAAATACCCTATACAATCTTTCAAATATTCAAGAAAAGTTGGAAACCCTAAAAATCCCGGTTTAATTCCATTTTGGACTAGGATTTTCTTATTGGGCCTAATGGACCAATAAGCTTCCAATTTGACTATTTTGGGCTTAGGACCCTTAAATGGACCCTAATTTGGACCCATTTACATGAAACTTAATATTTTGGGCCTCATAAGCCTAGAATGGACTATTTATCTTTAATGGGCCTTATTGGGCCATAACAAACCTAATTAGTACTAATGAGCCATAAAACTCATTCTTTGATGTATGTTGGGCCGTGAATTACTCTAGAGGCCCAATGGGCCGAAGAATGTTACTTGAGCTTCATAAATTCGAACATGGGCTCAAAATGACTCCTTTCCTTCTTATACAACCCAAATCTCGGCCCAAGTAGGAAACAAAAGAAAAAAAAGATAAATGTAGAATTATGAGGGCGAGACACCTCATAATTACCCATTGGAAACCCATGCATAAATCTCATATTTCCATGCATATCACCTCATCTCTCACCTCCCCTCTCTTCTTCTTATCTCTTGTCTGAAATCACAACACACACACACATTACACCAACTTCTTTCAACCTCACTCTCTCTAAAAAGTCTTCATTTCCTTCTCAAATTTTCGAAGATCTAAGGTGGTCAAGAAGGTTTACACCAAAAACTCATATTCCCTTGGTAAGTCCTTACACCTCTAAGTTTTATAACTTCATTTCCATGCTAAGATCATCCATTCTATGCATTATGTGATCATACTCTTAGAAAACCTCCATAAGTTCGAGATCTATTCAAGGAGGGCTTGCTAAAGCCGAAAATGACATCAAACTATTCCATTTCTTCTTCAAATCGAAAACAACAAGAAAATGTGAGTTCATACCCCTCTATTTTCGATTTTCACATGTTTTATGGGGGAGAATACAAGTAAAATATGTAGATCTATGTGTATTTGTATGTTATGTGTGATTTCTTTTGTTTATGTGGTAAATATGTGCCAAAATGAAGGATATTTCGAGATCTATAGTTCATGGGGGAAAATATGTGATCTAGGATATATATTACACTTAACAAGTTAAAAAAATTTACTATCTGATGAGATTAAAACTTAATCTTGAAGATCGATTAAATCTTAAACAGGTAAATAAATATTAAACAGTAAGAACGAATGCAAAATAAAGATCAACTCAAGGATGAATCAAACGTGTCGAATGATTATAAATAAACCCTCAGAAGAGCTCGATCAAGAACATCAACTGTAGAGGGTTAGAGGTTTACAAGAATGATAAAAGAAATCTGAAATACTATCGTAATCGTTACTTCTGAATTGTTAACCTAATATGCATGCAAGCATATCTTTATATAGTAAACCTAGCAAACTCACGGTTGGACAGGCCCAAAACCGGAGTACAAAACAAATGGACTAACAGTCGAGCCCAATGACGCAATCTTCAAACGAGTCTTCAACTCAACAATCTCCCCCTTTGCGTTAATTGGAGCGAGATCTTCACTTTTTACTTGGGCCAGCAGCAGCACCGGGTACCTTCTTCTTCACGGTCTCAAACAGACGAGATATCAGAGCAAGTATCGTCTGCCTAAATCTGATGTACCATTGGATCATGTCGTTGAAGTACTTGACATCGTCTGCTGCATTCTCCTTACACCTTCGGATGATCGACATCACATGCTCAAGACAAGCAGTGGTATAAAGATGTTTATCCGCTAAAGCAAAGAGACATTTCTGTCCTTCTGCTCTAGTGAACATGACCGTATTACGCCTCGGGTCGATCTTGCCCATCTTCATTTGATTGAGATCACTGGCCGATCCCACAGGAGCTATCTTCAGTTTCTTCTTGAAGACTGTGGCTATCTCCTGATCCATTAGGGCAACCTCCATGATGTAACAAACAATCATCCTCTTGAGATGGTCTATAATAGGACCATATTCTGCTTCGTTCGTCAAAAGGATGTTGTGCAAAACAATCCAATCATGAGGGTTTAAGTTCGGTAGATCTGCCAAAGATATAAGATGTTCGGTTCTAGCAGACCCTCTTATCACCCTGAACCGAACGTTGATGAATCTCCCTTCGGTATAAGGCTTTAAGACCCGAACGTTCACGATCTTCTGAGCGCTCCATGTCTGATATTGTGGTTGAGCGGCTTTCAGATAGAACTCGATAAGTTCCCTATCGACCTCAGGGTTCGGATGAGGGACTTCATAAATATTGGAGAAGGCGTGGAAGATAAACGCTTTTCGAGTCAACGGCATATTGAACTGCGAATTGACAGAGTTATTGCAGTCGAACGATATCACCGGTTCGAGCCATAGGATGCTAGGAGTATCTATGGCCTCCTTGATCATTCTCTCCCGAGTCCAAGTAGGGAAAAGAGTCTTCCTGCTCTCGAGGAGATCGTGGGCTTCTTTCTTCTTGCGTTCGGCTTCTTCAGCCTCTCGCGCCACACGAACACTGTCGTCTTCCACATTGCGATTGTTTTTGCGTTTAAGCAAGTCAGCAATGGTTTCCTTGTCATCTTCATCTTCTTCCTCAGCTATGTTCTTTCCTTTATCCTTCACACCCGAACCCGAAGCTTGACCAGTCGGAGGTGGTTCGGTTGTGTGAGCAGCTGTTGAGGAAGGAGGTGGTTTCGATCCGGACTTCTTCCCTTCTCCCCCTTGTTTCGGATTGGACACGAAACTAGGTAAGCCTTCGATTTTGCTAAGAAGGTCCATGGCAGGAGTAAGTTTTTCAGCAAGGGTTCGCCTCACCGAATGATTGAGAATGGGATCGTGTGCTTCCAGGATGTTAGATAAGGCAGCATGGACATCCGAAACACATGACTTTATAACCTCCCGTTCGGATCGAAGAGCTTCAAGCTGTTGCTGATAGTTTGAAAGCTGAGTGCTCTTGACCTTGAGGGCGGTGGTTTTGCTTGCTAAAACATCCATTAATGAGTTTTCACCTGCGAGATCCTCTTGAAGCTTAGCGAGGCGCTCATCAATGGAGGCACAAAGGGCCGAGTTGTCATCGCTGATGGATTGGCGAACGTTAGCAAATGACTGTAACTCCGTTGAGACGAACGTGGCCAATTGCTAAACGATTGGTTCCAACGTTGTCTTGGTAGAATCAGCACTCTCCTGTAAGGAATTCAACAGGGAAGAGGCATCTGAGAATAGTTTATCGACTTTTGCGGTCGCAGCCTCACAGGCTTTTGTGGAGGCGTCAATGGCGGCTGTGGCTGAAGCAACAGAATCATGCTGAGCCCTGGAGAAGGCGTCAACAATCTTCTGAAGAGCGGCTTCAGAGAGAGAGGACTGAGTGTTGGTGGATGACGCAAGAAGTAAGTCAACCTTCTCGTTTAGCTCCTTTAGATGCTTCTTTGTTATTGGAGCATCGTCCTCATCGTCACTTAGAACCTGAAACGGACTAAAGTAGACCGAATCGAAGGTCATGTTTTCACCGCCAAGGAACGGGTTATCTCCATCAGAGGCATGATCTGGAGATGGTAGAGGTGGTGAAGCTGGGGGTGATGTGGTTTGGGTAGGTTCGGGTTGAGTGTTTCTGGGGGGGGGGGGTTTCGGGTGGTGGTTGAGTATGGGTAGGTTCGGTTGTATGCTGGGTGTCGGTTTGAGGTGGTTCGGTTACAGGAGGGGTTTCGGTTGCACTGGTATGAACCCCCGTATCAGATACGTTGGTTGTAACCTTTGCAGTTGTGGTAGTGGTATCTGTGAAAATGGGTGGTGGTATAGGGAAAGAGGTTTTAGGTATGGTGGTTGCGGGGTTTATGGTGGGAATGGAAGTAGGGATTGTTTGAGGAGGTGAAGGAACTGGTGAGACATGAATTTCCATATCTGGGGTAGGTGATCGGGGTGGGGTCTTGCTTCTGGGAGGGGTTTCGCCTCTTTGAGAGCCGTCCGAACCCGAACTCTCGTTTTCTGAGTCACTCGAAGAGGAAGCGATTATAAGCTTTCGCTTCGGTTGAGTCTTCATTCTCTTCGGTTGCGGGGACTGTGCCGGTTTTGTTTGTTTCCTCTTCCTGGGAGAAGGACCTTTAGGAGCCTTGGTCACTTGCTTCCCTTTTTCCGCCTTTTTGCCCCTATTGACAGGTTTGTCAGCGTCATGGATTGACTTGAGCATTTCCTGTGTTAGAACCCTAGGACCAGACGCCTTGACTTCCTTTATCGTCCGGATGATCCTGCTGTCGGACGGAACATCGCCGTACATTGTCTCCGGAATAGAGCCAATGAACGAGAACTTGGATGCATCAGAGACGATGATCTTCGTGGTATGAAAAGTACCGATCGAAGACATCGATGCACCTGCAGCAGTGGGAATATCGAATTTGTCCATCGCCCATTTTGTTATGATTGTCCAGAACCGGGCATACGACACCTTAGAGTGTCGTGAAGAGGAAGAAAGGCTCTGGATGAGCTGTTGCCAGAGGACCAACCCATAGTCCAGATTTACGCCGTTGTAAACGCCATACATAATCGACAGGAACAGTCGACTTGAACCATCGGATCCTGAGCTCCGTTCAGATAAGCCCTTGAAGAGGACAGTAACATGCCGTTCCTTTGTGGCGGCAAGCAGGATTTCTTGAACTTCGCGACGGAGGGGAGCGCCTCCGTGTATCCCATGTTATAGAACATGTTGTATAGATGCCCAATAGGAATCGTCTCCGGATTAATTCTCGATGGGTCAGCAGCCAACCCTAGCAGTGTACCAAATCGTTGTCGAGAAATGGAGGTCTTGTGATCAGCAACCTCGAAGAATACCCGCTCGACTGCTTTGTCGTAATGAGCAGTCGCATACACCTGCGAAAGAATCTCCATGGGCACAGATTCAACCCTAGTAAGTGCAGGAGCGATCTGGGAGTATTTCAAGCATTCGATGATCGGTGTCATATAAGAATCATACGACGAAGGAGTGTGGTCGATCACCAAGCATTGTTGTGGATGTATGGGAAGGATGTGTGAGGTAGCATGGACTGAGGATGATTCTGCCATTGTTGAAGGTAGAAGAAGAAGATGAACAGTGAAGCTTTTGGGAGTTTTTGCTTTCTTGGAAATTCCGGATGAAGTAAAGAGGTAAATGAGAGTATAGACTGCCTTTTATAGTGGGTGAAAGGAGAGAGAAGAATCATTTTAAATCTTCTATGGAAATATGAAAAGGTTTCCGGAATGACAAATGCGTGACAGTTAAGGCATGCGATGATCACGTAGGAGAGAGAGTGTCAGATTCCTAGGATCACGCCGCCCAACAAGCGCCGTTTCAGAAAAAAAACGGTTCAAATCCTCATGCGCCTTTAAGTGCCAGAGAGGTGTCGCTTGAAATTCGCACACGCGTCCATGATGTCAGTAAAAGTACGGGCGTTCCAAATTCACACGCGTTCCCTTTTTACCGTCGTTTGAAATGCAATCCTTTTAACTCTCGCCTGAGTCAGCAACCCTTCGTCTTATCTTTTAAATGGCATCTTTTGAATTAAATACCCACGTGGATGATCTTTGACCACAGCTTGAAAATTAACCACCAAAGCAATAATACAGCCTGTAATTATTAGTAACAAAATTTTGGAAAATCAAAGATTTTCGTGCGAAGAGTGTAAAAAGAAAAGAAATAAAGCAACTCTTTTTAGGAATGACTGTGATGTCAATAATGACACGAAACAAATGATCCCGGGCATGAATCTCTTCCTTCAAGATCAAGAGAGACCTCAAAGTGTTAATGTGGTTTCCCGTTGAATGACGATCAAACATTTATTAATAAATGTTGAAAGGTTTCTTTTAGTAAGGCTACTTAAGGGTGGCTTTCGCTTTGATTCAACAATTCTAATCTTGAAATAAGAAAGAAAGTGAACAAAGTACTTGTGAGACCGTTGTAGTCTGTTGAACAAGTAGGTAGGAATTAATTTTAAATGGGCTTGGAAAATATAAAATCTCAGAAAAAATTAAAAACTGGATCCTAAGGGAAGAAATGTTATGATGTTTAACAATTTCATAGGAATCACAAAAAAATAAAAAATTGAGATTTCAGTAGGATACATCCGTCAATTCGTTGGTGAAAACTTGAGCAAATTTATTGTTCACCGTCAATTCAGATTTGGTGTTGAATATTGGGTTTCACTTAGCTCGTAGTGGCACGAAACTGAGATCATAAACACAGTTGTTGTGTAACCATAAACCTCAGTGGTAATTTCTGAGAGTCTCAAGGGTTACGTTGATGAAACGAAATTAATGGAGAAATGTAATGGAGATGGTGGAAGAAAATTAAAGTACCTCTGCTGCGAAAATAAGGACCAAGCAGAAAACTCTTATCTCATATGAGAAGAGAGTGAGGTAGCTCACGATTACAATAAATGTGATAGCCTAATTGGGAAGACAAGGTTTGTTTATACCAAGTCATTAAGGCAATTATTCAGAATCTTATGAGGCTTGGGACACATACAGCAACATGCTTCTAGGGACACTTAAGTAATCCAACAATTACATCCCCATAAACGAAGGAAAAAGTTTCCTGATTGATAAAGATGCCTTCGGGTCCCTGTCTAATATTTAAACCAAGGAAAAAGTTAATAGGACCCATTAAGCTCATTTCAAATTTAGTCTCCATCAGCTTTCTTAATTCAACTGTTAGGCTGGGATTCGTTGAGCCAAAGATGATGTCATCGACATAAATTTTAACTATCATAAGGTGGTTACCTTCCTTTTTGCGAAAGAAGGTTGGGTCAACCGAACCTTGTTTGAATTTGGACATCTTTAAGAATTTAGTTAGCGTTTCATACCAGGCTCTCGGAGCTTGTTTGAGTCCATACACAGCTTTATCCAGAATGTAGCAATGATTTGGATACTTTTCGTTCACGAACCCAGGAGGTTGCTCCACGTACACTGTTTCTTCTAGTTCTCCATTAAGAAATGCACACTTGATGTCCATTTGGAAAACTTCAAAGTTTTTGTGAGCAGCATAAGCAAGAAAGATTCTTATAGATTCGAGCCTAGCTACAGGAGCGAAAGTCTCTTCATAATCAATCCCTTCCTCCTGTCAATATCCATTCACCACCAGACGAGCTTTGTTCCTTATCACATTCCCTTCCTTGTCCATTTTATTCCTAAAGACCCATTTGAGACCAACAACCGAGGCATCTGGAGGAGTTGGAATGAGACGCCAAACTTTGTTCCTTTCAAATTCATTCAGTTCGTCTTGCATCGCTTGAACCCAATCGGAGTGATCGAGAGCAGTGTTAACTGTCTTCGGTTCAACTTTTGATACGAAAGTGTTAAACATACAAAAACTCAACTTTGGAAAATAAGGATGTCTGTTTTGCCTTCAGTTGTGATCGGGTCAGAACCTTTTCAGAGACATCACCAACCACTTGAGAGATAGGATGATCTCTGGTCCATTTGGTGAGAGGAGGATAGTTTGGATCAAAGGTTGGGTCTAGTTCAGCATTGATCATTTCTTCTGGCTCGGATTGGCTTTCGTAGTCGAGTGACATATCATCATGCTCCCCCTCGATGGATGAGCTATGAGAAACTTGAGGTTCAGAGGTTTCTTGTGGTGCTGGGCTTTCAGGCGTTGATGCACCTTCGGTTGGAGAAGCACTTTCGGTAGCAGTTGTAGAGCTTGGCTCCCCCTCAACATGTGAGCTTGGCTCCCCCTCAAAATGTGAGCTTGGCTCCCCCTCAACTGAAGCATCGTTGGATGGAGGTTCATCAGAATTCGATCCTCCTTCGTTCATTCTCCTGGCAACTTCTTTGACAATTTGTTTCATATGGTCTACCTTGTTGTCTGCTGCACCTGCTTCTGAGAGAGTGGCTTTCTCTGGTTCGTCAAATAGCTCCATAAATTTCTCGTATAGATTAGCGATCGAGACTGTCACTTGGCCAGTTTGAGGAAAGATTTCCCCAGTTGTGTCTTCTTTGGCCTGTAGCTTTTTGACATAGCTATCATCGAAAGTCACGTAATAGGTCTCTTCGATTTTCCTCGAACGCTTGTTTAGGACTCTGTATGCTTTGGAAGTGAGAGAGTAGCCCAGAAAGATTCCCTCATCGGCTTTGACATCGAACTTGTTGCGGTGTTCATTAGAGTTAAAGATGAAACACCGTGAGCCGAACATGTGGAAAAATTTCACATTAGGCTTCCTGTTGTTGAGAATCTCATATGGTGTGAGCGTGAATCGCTTGTTGAGATATGACCTGTTCTATGTAAAACAAGCAGCAGAAATAGCATCAGCCCAAAAATAAAGAGGTAAGGAAGCGAAACTTAGCATAGTTCGGGCAGCTTCACACAAAGATCGGTTTCGTCTTTCGACAATTCCGTTCTGTTGAGGTGTGTAGGGAGCTGAGAAGTTGTGACTTATTCCCTTTTCTGCCATAAATTCTTCAAATTCCCTGTTCTTGAATTCCAGACCATTGTCGCTCCTGATGTTGCGAATGATCTTCTTGAGCTGTACCTCAATCTGCTTGATGAACACTTTCAGCTTATGAGTCACTTCAGATTTGAGCTTTAGAAAGAACACCCATGTAAATCGCGAAAAGTCATCAACAATAACAAGAATATACTTGCTACCACCGATGCTTTCGATAGATGATGGACCACACAAATCAATATGAAGTAATTCGAGTGGTTCAACAACTTTCGTGTTAATTATAGATGGATGACTTTGACGACTCTGCTTCCCCATTTCGCATGCAGCACACAAATGATCTCTTTCGAACTTGAGCAATGGAAGACCTCGAACATGACCTCCAGTGACAAGTTTGTTGATATCTTTAAAGTTGAGATGAGAGAGTCTTCGGTGCCACAACCAGCTTTCGTCAGATTGTGCTTTTGATAACAGGCATATAGCTGGGTTTCCCTTGATGGGTTTGAGGTTTAAAGGAAACATTTCACCCTTACGCTCAGATTTGAGAATTACTTTCTTCGTCTTCTTCTCGATAATTTCAGAACCTTCATCGTCGAATGAGACTTTGAGACCTGTACCTCCAACAAGCTGAGATAGACTGATGAGGTTGTGTTGCAGTCCTTCCACATAAGCCACCTTCCTTATAGTTAAATCACCATTGGTAATCATTCCGTATCCCTTTATGGTGCCAAAAGAGTTGTTTCCAAACTTGACGTTGCCACCATTTGTAAGAGACCTGTATTCCCTAAGCTCTTCTTTCCTCCCTGTCATGTGACGCGAGCAGCCACTATCGATGTACCATTCTTCGTCAAACTACTCGTCACTTATAACCTGCAAAAATTAAGCAGATTTAGGAACCCAAAGTTTCTTGGGTCCACGTGAGCCTTTCACAGGAACAGGAATAGTAAGAGAGATGTCAACAAGATATGTTCGTTTTATGAGTGTTGTTTCATCTTTCTTTTTAATGGTAAAGACTTTTATTTTACTAGGATTAGGTGCGTTCGTTTTAGACTCTGGTTTGGATGCAGAAACCTTCTGTTTGCCCTTTTGTTCAGCTGACGAATGAGATTTTTGAGAACTAACAGAATGAGCTTTAGAGCAAGATGGAGATGAATTGGAAGAATTAGATGAATTAGATGAATGAGAAGGAGTGGGCTTAGATTGAGATGACTTCTTGGCTGGAGACTCTAGGTGACCCTTTTGCTTTTGATCATTGGGGGGACTGACCTTAGAGTTTTGATTTCCTTTGATTACAGAACCGAACCTTTGCTTTCGGTTGAAGTCGTTCTGTGAACCGAACCTTGGCTTTCGGTCGGAGTCATCCTCAGAACCGAACCTTTGCTTTCGGTTGGTATTCTTTTCCGAACCGAACCTTGGCTTTCGGTTGTTGTGACTCTCATGCTTTTTGACAGCATTGTTCTCAAACTTCAGATTCTTGTCTTGATGTGAGAAATATGCATTCTGGGATTGCCAGAATTGTTTCCTTTCAGAGAGATTCTTCCTGTATCTCTGGTTCCTTTCACGTTTCTTATTCCTCATCTGCTTCGGTTGATGATGGATATTGGCTTTCATATTCGGTTTCTCCTTGGCTGGTTCACTTTGGACTGTGGGAGTTTCACTTTGAACTGACGAACTAGAGGGAACATCTTCTTTTGTTGAGCTTCCATTCTCTTGAGGAATGTCTTTCGTACCACTGGTACTTGGCACATCGAAATTATCTGGCTTGTTCAAGGGTTCTGGTATGTATCTACCTTTACTAATCCATGAAGTCCTTTCTGACAAGCCTACCGTTTCATCTACATTATCGATCAGAGCTGACCAAAAGAACTCATCGCAGCCATCAGCATTATCTTCGTTTACAATAGCTGTGAGTTCAGCAGTCTGATGTTCGGTTACTCCTGAGACCTTGTACACTTGATTTGGAGTGGTCCTGACCTTTTGATATACAACGGCTTTCTCTGCTAAGATCGGGGACTTTTGTTGGTACAATCGAGCGAACTCCACAGAATTTTTAGAAATTAGATTCTTGTGGTTTTCAGGTTCGCTTTTCACGAATTTTGAGCAGTCAACTGTGTCCTCTACAGAAATTTCACTCATATTGTCATCCTCATTAAGCTCAGATGCATTTTCAACATCAATTTTGTTTTCTGAGCTCAAGTTGGCGTTTAAAGAGTCAAATTTTTGTATGGTTTCGGTTCTCAGTTTAAGTCTATCATTTTCATCCAAAAGGTTTTTGAGCATGTCCTTGTGGTCCTTGGATTTAATGAAAGATTGAATTTTGTCCAGTCCATACATATAGGTCGGATTGACGTCATCAGATGATATCACACTCTCATAATTATTTGCTTCAGCATCAATTTCATCCTCCTTAAACTCAAGGAAGGGCAAAATCATGCGATGGATCTTTTGTCCTATTTCACAATCCAAGTGAAGCTGAGTAATATTAGTGTAAAGACGTTTTGCAATCAAACAAAAAACATTACGCTGTTTTAACAACTTTAAATTGTCTCTCTGTAAATAAATGTTTTTGTCTTTTATTTTAACTAATTCAGACTCCTTCAACTCGATCCACATGCGCCGCTCCTCACTCTTCGAAGACACCCTGCTTAATTGATCAGTTAGGTTAGAATTGGTGACTCGAGTTTGAGTTAAACTACTATCTAGATGTGAGATTCGTGAATTAACACTTTTTAGTTCTTTTTCATAGGAGCTTTGTGGTACTTTAAATGAAACAAAAACCGATTGTACCTTCTTGATCAGTTCATCGAGTTCGTTGAACTGCATGCTGAGCGGTTTGGCCGTAAAGCACATATCTGGTTGCTCCTTCGGTTCATTGCTTCCACCATCAGCGTTGTACCCCCTCATCTGAGATACTTCAGACACCATCAAGCACCTGCCTCCACTGCTCTCCTCTTTAGCCACACAAGCCTTTCCATGCGAAGGCTTCCTCACTTCATCGTCTTCGGAGTCGGTTGACCAAACTTCCACGCCACCGAACTCGTCATCAGCAACCGAACCCTGCACAATTAGAGCATTCATGGAAGGGTTAGTGGTAGATTTCTTCTTCCTCATTTCATCGAGCTTTTTCTGCAGCAAAGCTTCCTCATCTTTTTCAGCCATCTTTTTGAGGACACAATCCTTAGCATAGTGGTTTTTCCCACCACAGTAGTAACAGCTTACTCCAGAATCACCATCTGCCTTCGGTTCCTTCTTGGGCTCTTCAACCTTCGGTTCATTGTTAACCTTTTATGAACTATAACTCCCCTGCCAGTTTCGATTTTTGTTGCTGGGGAATCTCTTCTTAATGAACCTCTTAGGGTTAGACACCATCATAGCATAATCCTCAGACGTGAGGTCATACTCCTCCAAGTTGAAGTCTTCATCCTCCATCACAGCTTTACTTTTTGACAGGAGGGCCAGTGAACCTAGGCATGAAACAACGTTCTTTTCCTGCAGCACAATCTTCTCCTAGGACTTGAGAATACCCACCAGTTTCGCCAAAGAATAAGATTTAAACTGTTCATGGGCTTTGACTGTAGACACCACTGCTCTCCACTCTGACCTTAGACCATTTAGAAACGTAACCTTCTGCTCGATAAGCTTCCTTTCGATGTCATGTTTGATCATCTTGCTGAGAAGATGATTGAAGCGATGGAACGTCTGGGTCACAGTTTCTTCGGCTCCTTGCCTGAATTCTCTAAACTCAGATAAGAGCAAGGTTTGGATAGAGTGTTCAAGATCCTCGTCTGTAGAGTACAGTTCACGAAGTCTATCCCAAACTTCCTTTGCCGTCGTGCATGAGCTTACCAACCTAAAGGTGTCGGACTGAAGGGCGAATCTGATCAACCTTAGCGCCTTGATATTGCACTGGAATTTGTCCTTTTCATCTTGCGCAATATCTTTAACATCCTTCAGCAGATCATTATACTCCTTTTGAGTTTTAATAATCCTCGACGTTGCAGAGGGAGAAAACGGTCCATTGATAATTGCTTCCCATATGAGGTATCCATTATCCTCAGATCCTATAATGTAGTCTTCGAAGTGATGCGCCCAGACTTCATAATCATGGGTATATAGAATGGGAATCTTCATGGTTGAACCGATGCTGTTGGAAATATTGATGGGATTCGATTGCGACTCGTCCATTATGATTGAAAAACCTGTTCAAAGATCAGACTTGTAATAACTCAGATTAGGGCAAAATAATAAATATCAAGATACGTCAATAATGAGATGGCGGCCCAATAAATATCAGTAATTGCGGAAAAACCCTAATTGAAACCTTTTCACAGAAAAGAAGTGTATCGATTACACAGCCTCCTGGTCTGATACCAATTGATGAGATTAAAACTTAATCTTGAAGATCGATTAAATCTTAAACATGTAAATAAATATTAAACAGTAAGAACGAATGCAAAATAAAGAACAACTCAAAGATGAATCAAACGTGTCGAATGATTATAAATAAACCCTCAGAAGAGCTCGATCAAGAACATCAACTGTAGAGGGTTGGAGGTTTACAAGAACGATAAAAGAAATCTGAAATACTATCGTAATTGTTACTTCTGAATTGTTAACCTAATATGCATGCAAGCATATCTTTATATAGTAAACCTAGCAAACTCACGGTTGGACAGACCCAAAACCGGAGTACAAAACAAATGGACTAACAGTCGAGCCCAATGACGCAATCTTCAAACGAGTCTTCAACTCAACACTATCTAAGGTTATAATAAGCATGTTACAACATAAAATCCATTTTTGGAATTAATTTGTCAAATAAATAAAAGTTGGGTTTAAAATTGCTATCCACGATTTTCTTCAGGACTAAAAGAGTCAAAACAGTAAAAATAAATGTTTTTATGAATATCATACTCTTTTAAGGGCTAGAAATGTAATTTGTAGCTTAATTGGCCAAATTTTGGGCTTTTCGGCCCATTGAGCCAAAAATTGCCAAAAATACAATTTTCAAGGGATTGAAATAGTTAACTCCTCAAAACAGGGGGTAAAAGGGTAAACAAAAGTAATTCAGGGGTTAAAATGATTTATTTTCCAAACAAGCATAAAAAATGTAAACATTTTGGATTTGGGCCAAAAATGTAAAAGTTGTGAAAAGTTTGGGCTTAAACTGAAAAACTCTTTACTGGAGGGGCTGAAACTGAAAAAAAGTAAATTTTGAACTAAAACATCACTTAAACAAGTCTATGGGTCAAAAATGTCAAGAAAATGGTTTAAGGGCCTATAATGTCTTTTTTTTTAATAAGGGACTAAAAATGTCGTTTTTATTAAAGAATGGCTGAAAAGGGTCAAACCAGTATTTTGAACCAATTATTTTATTATTATGATATTTGAGTTAAAAATACCAAATAAAACTCATGAAAATAGAAAGATGAATATATGTATAATTCCAAATATAACCGGCCTTGTGCCGATATGAAATTAACAATCGTTTAATCAAACTTTCCAACAATTATACTATACCTAAAACAAGTAAACATTCAAATATTTGGGCTTGAAAGTCTCAAATCATGCTTATTGGGCCTTCGCGACCCATTAACATAACTTTTGAGCCCAACGATAAAAAAATCAATGTTATTGGGCCTCCAGTGACCCAATTACATGTCTAAGGGACCCTCAATGGCTTTCAAGTGCTATTGGACCTCAGTGGCCCATTAGCATTGCTAGTAAGGTCCAAATAAATTAAATGTGAAATGGGCCTTTGTGTCCTTCGTATACCCAACAACCTTAAATATTACACGTAATTAGCAAGACTTTGTAATCCTCTTCTTCTCGTTTGTTAGGCTTACCTTCAATTCAGTAAACAAATACAAGTCATTAATCAATGGTAATCAAATTCAATTTGATTCAGTGAGTAATAACGGACGGCACCTTCTTGGTCGTTTGTAGTCTGTAGTTATAATCAAAGTCTCCTGGAGGGAGAGCGAGAGTTTGTGTATAGATGTATACGGGGGTGACTCCCCCACACCTCAGCTGCTCGCTACAGTTAGACTCGGCCAGTCTACGGTGACAAAATCTTAAGATCAATTCCAGCGTTCGTTAGAATGCCAAGACAGACGAACTAGTCATTATTATGCATGGTTATAACGACTCACATAAATAAATCCAATACTATCCGAGTAATCAAGGAAAAGCATAATCAAGTGTTGTGATGGTATAACAATTCGAAACAATTATATTATTTTATGTTATCGGAAAACATCGGGTTTTTCGAGGAAATCAACACCATTCACTCGTACTTTTCGATAACTATCATGCAATACTTCTCATTTATACACGCTTTGAAATCACTCATGTACAAAACTATGGATCGTCACACTTTGGTAAAAACAATTGTCTTTTGAGAAAATATCGGATTTTCTGGGTTTTATAAACTATACAAACATTTTTAAAACAACGATGCTTATGAACTCACCAACATTCCATATATTGACATTTTTCAAAATAACTTGTATTCTGAGGTAACAGGTAAGCTGGGGAGTAGTACCAAGTATGTTAGGGTGTTATGCTTTTGAAAACTTTCAAGCAATTATGATATGAATATGTAATATTTAGATAATGTAGTTTATGTGAACAATGTCAGTTATAATTTATTGATGCATGGTGAAGTTTATGTTATGTTTCATGCATATTCATTGTGATGATATTCAATTTGAGTCACACGAGCCCTCGGACGTTTCCGCCGTGTGGTTCTGGGGTGTGACACCAACAGATCCCCTAAAGAAGGGACTGACTCGGGTTAAGCATCTCCAGCATGCTCGGAGCATTGGTATGAAGGATGATATTAGTTTTAGTAGTTTGATAATCTTGAAATTTGTAAAATGTAATTGACAGTTGATGATAAATAAAAGTTGTTATTTATAAATAAAGTGTTGCTATCTCTTGTCAATCGTTTACTATTATTTCTTTTTGCATGTTTTGACTTCCAGAATAATTATGTTATGGTTTATATCATATTATTCAAACTCTCCACAGTCGGTCATATGTTGGAAGTAGATATGAATCAAGATTTTCATGGGTTGGCTTGTAGATGTCTAAGATGTTAGACAAAGCGGGGCTACAACACTCATGAGTGCTCATAAGTTCTGAGTATTAGATTCAACCCACACTCACTAGTATCACTTCATGGAATTTATCTCGAGTGATCGTGAGACGGTAATATCATATAAGTCTTCAAACCTAGAGATATGATTTGTTGCCTATTAGTTGGTTATGCATAGATTGCACGAAAACGTATTGGTAACTCGATGTTATAAACCGTGCCTTTGTGTGTAATTCAACAAATAGTAGAGCAAACATATGAGTCGAAGTTTTTATGTTCCTTCTAGGATTAGAAGCGATATCTGGGCCCCTCGATCATTTTGTTTTGACTTATGTATCGGGCCCGGTCAGAATTAAATTGATGTGTTCAGTTAAGTTCTACATCAAACAAATCGGAAATCGGGAAACAAATGTTGGACAATAAGCAAGACCATGTTCCATGTATTTGTCCGGCTGATATCCAGAATAGAGGATTATACGATCACTTAACAAAAATGGCACTTCATAGTTCAAAAGAGTTTTAAGAGCTACAATTGTTGATCGGTTCCTAGAGTCATACTTGCAACTTTAGTTATTAGACTTATCCAAGTAGGAGACTGTTGGATATAGTGTCTAAGTCCATAACTATATTTGGTATGTACTTGACCCGACCCGACATGGTCCATCTGGGTTGCACTTCACCCGAACAATTTATGGATAATCTTTTGAGAATAGTATAAGTTATGGTTTATTAATATATTATAAGTTCTAATATATTAATATAAAATCATATTATTTAATTAGTAATGATCTATAATTAATTTAGAGATCAAATGTATGACTAATTAAATATGGGCTCTTGTATTTATATAGTGTGGACTAATGCTTATTTTGAATGGGCTAGGCTTGCATGGAAAGTCCATGGATACTCCATGGAGCTTTAACCCATGGATCTCATGGAAATAAAAAGACATGGGTATTAGGGTTTACATGGATGTAACCCTATTCCACCACACTATATAAAGGAAGCTTTGGTTCTTGAAATCACACTAGTTGTAGTGAGTATACTGAGAGGGCCAATTTCAAGAAAGATTGTGACTATTCTCTCAAGTTTCCAGGTTTTTGGTGATTTGTGATTTCCATTTGAGGCATCTACATTATTCATGCTAGGCTCTAAAACTCCAAGCAATCAACTACGACTACAAGGTAAGTAATTCTACTAGCTTTATTTGATTCAAGTACCCCATGCCATGCTAGTTAGGATAAGAACCTTGGAAAAATAATTATTTGCATGTAACTTAGTCAAACATAGATTCAAGGTTTTTAGTGTTGCATGTACACCATAGGAGTGTTAGAATGCTCAAAACCCATCACTTCTGACCATGCTTAAAGCAAAGGCCACATCAGGGCGAGTACAAGTCATAGCATACTTGATCGAGCCAACTGCGGAAGCATATGGTATTCTAGTCATTTCTGCTCTCTCAGCCTCTATACTCGGACTCTGAGTCTTACTCAATTTGGTATTGCTTTGGATGGGTAGGTCACCTTTCTTGGAGTTCTCCATGTTGAAACACGTAAACACGTTGTCCGAGTAGGTACTTTGACTAAGTCCTATTAGTCTTATACTCCTGTCTCTCTGTCACACCCCCAAACTAGACGGCGGAAACGTCCGAGGTCTATTGTGACTCAATTGAATACCATCACAATGAATATACATGAATCATAACATCATTCGTCACCATGCATTGAAATATTACAACCATCAGTGTTTACATTCAGTACATTGTTTTTACACATTACAATTCCAAAACATAAACCTTTCGATATTAATTAAACAAAACATCATGATATCACAGGATACATTTTTCCTTCGATTTACCTGTTACCTGAGAACACAAGTATTTTGCAAAAACGTCAACATATGAAATGTTGGTGAGTTCATAAGTAATGTTTGAAAACTAATGATTTGTATTATTTTGAAAACCACCAGAAAATCCGATATTTTCTGAAAAGATTATTGTAAGTAAGAAAAAGTGTGAAGATCCGTAAATATGCTTGTTGATTTCTATAAGCGTGAATAATTGTTAGACTTTGTATGCATCACATAGGTGTAAGTGTTGAAATCCCTAGGTGAACCCGATGTTCTCCTAATACTTTAAATTACGTGTTTTATATATTGTTATGCCATTGCGACGTTTGTATTCGATAATTCCAGGTGACATTGGATTAATTATGGGTTGTGAGTTGTTATAATCACGCATTAAATAAAATGACTAGCTTACAACTATACAAACGATCCCTTAGGCGTCGTCCGTACTACTCACTTAATCCAACCACCCTGACTTCTCATAGCCCCACAACCTAGGAGAAAAGAGGGTGCGAAACCCCCGTTATTTCCATAAGTCGTTCAAGGCTATCATTGATGCGAAAGGCCCTTGGCCCGACTCACATTTCACTTCTTGACTTTACTAGCAGTACCAAAGGACCATTGGGGCCCAACAACACAAAAGCTATTGAAAGACCTTTTACACGGAATTAGATCGTATAAGACCCAACAACATGTAAGCGCGTTTCCTTCGGGCCTAAAGATCATGTCATTAAGCTAGCTATGCCCAACAAGCACGATTTGAAACTTTTGGGCCCAAAGATGGTGTATTGACCTCTTGTGAATTTCAGCGTGTGTATTGACTTCCCGTACATTTCCGCGTGTGTATTGAAGTATCATAGTTTATTGATTTTTGATTCGTTATTGATTCGAGACCGAATCAATTCGTTTGGTAACGATTTTGGTGTTGAGGGTGTATTACGTTTCCCCGGTAGTGGTGGTACTCGTATTTTATCTTAAAGGATTTATTGTTTTCAATATTAGAATTTTTCTCTTTGATGCCCCGTCGTGGATAAAATTTATACTTTTAACCCTTTATATAAATGAATTTCCATTTTAGTCCTTAAACCATTTTTATTGACACCTTAATATCAAAACTTGTTGAAAAGACATTTTTCAGCCCAAATTTACTTGATAAACAGTTTTAGTCCCTCAAAATGATATTTTCTCGGCTGAAACCTCCATTTTCGCAATTTTTACAATTTTAACCCAAAATGGAAAATTTGTACATCTTTGATCCCTTTTAAATTTGAAAAGCATTTTTAACCCTTGAATTGGACTTGGTACACTAGTAGTCCCCTATTTTACAGAAATGTGCAGTTTCAGCCCCTCCAAATTAAAAATCTCGCAATTTGGGGCTTTATTGGGCCGAAAAGTCCATTTTTGGCCCATTATGTTTAAAAATTCACATTTTAACCCTTCAAAAGTGTAAATTTTCAGAAAATACATATTAGAAACTATTTTGACTCATCTCAACCTTCAGAATTTATATTTTGTCGTTTTGGGCCCTTTAGTTTTGTATTTTTAGCATTTTGAGCCCAAAAATGGGTTTTAAGCCCAAAGATTTTCATATTAACCAACTTGGTTATTTTTCTAGACTAGATTTGTGTGAAATAATATAAGTTATACTTATTTCATTCAACATATTGTAGATCTCGGTTTCTAAGTTCTTTTTGACTAGTACCAACACCACAATCACATGATCATATATATAAGCATAGAAATCACACAAGGCATACATATACTCATAGATCTACACATTTGCTTGTATTCTCCCCCACAAAACTTATAAAAACCAAAAAATAGGTGGTATGAAGCTCACCTTGAGTTGGGTTTCGGCTTTGGAGAAGATTGGAAGAAGTTTGATGTCGTTTTCGGCTCTAACAAGTCTTCCCTTGTTGACTTCGAACTTAGGGAGTTTCTAAGAGAGTGATCATGATTTTTGCATCGATTAGAAAGAGATTTTTGATAAAACAAAGAATCTAGATCATAGACCCAAGCATAATCTTACCTTAGATGAAGAATTTGTGGAAATATCTTCTTGAAAAACCATCTAAAATTCGAGATCTTGATGAAGAGTGGAGGGAGTTTCCTTGAGAGATTTGTGAGAGAATTGTGTGTGTGTGTGTGTGTGTGTTTGGAATCGGCTGAGAATGAGAGAGAGAGAGAGGGAGAAGAAGAGTGTGCTTGCATGGAAAGATGATATTTCATGGATGTTTGAAGTGTAAAACATGGATATACCCCATATAAAAGTGAGGTGTCATGCAATATGTCAACTTCTTCCTTTCCTTTGGGCTTGGGCCAAGAATAGGGAGGGTGAGAGGAGGTTTTTGGGCTTTTTGCCCTTAAGCCCATGTTATAGTTAGGTTGGGTGATTTTATTTCATTCTATGGTCCAAAATGGTCCAAAATTGTTCATATAATTAATCTATTTCATTCTAGGCCCAATATGGCCCAAAATATTGAATTAATTTGAAATGGGTCCAATTAGAGCCCATTTAAGAGTTCTAAGCCCAAGATAGCCAAACTGGAAGCTTATTGGTCTATTGGGCCCAATAAGAAAGTCCTAGTCCAAAATGGTCCTAAACAAGAACTTCTAGGGTTTCCAATTGCTTATTGACTATTTGTAGTGCTTGTATGGTGTATTTGATTGAAATTTTGTTGTCATAGAGTAAGAATCATACATGCCCTTATGTTTTTGGATTCATAATTTGACTTTAAGTGTTGTAGTTACAAGGCACAAAAATTCCTGATTATGACATCATCCCCCCGTTAGAGGGAATTTCATCCCGAAATTCTTTTGAAAGCTAGATTTGAGAATGCTAGAATAGGTGAGGGTACTTTTGTTTCATTTGATCTTCGCATTCACGTGTGAATTCTGGCCCACGCTTCGCCTTCCACCGTACTTTCACGATCGGGATGCGACTTTGCTTAGTACGCTTCACCTCCCTGTCCATAATTTTGACCGGTTCTTCAACGAACAAGAGATTATTGTTGATTTCAATCTCATCAAGGGAAACGACGAGTGTTTCATCCGATAGACACTTCTTTAGATTAGAGACATGGAACATAGGGTGTACACTGTTTAGCTCCGCAGGTAGCTGCAGTTTGTATGCCACTGGACCTATTCGGGCAATGATCTCAAAAGGTCCAATGTATCGTGGGTTTAGTTTTCCCCGTTTTCAGAAACGAATGACTCCTTTCCAAGGTGAAACTTTTAACAGCACTGGATCCCCGACCTGAAACTCTAAGGGCTTTTGCCGTTTATCGGCGTAGCTCTTTTGTCGGTCACGCGATGCTTGTAATCGAGCTCTGATTTGAACTATCTTTTCCGTGGTTTCACGAATGATCTCCAGTCTCGTTAGCACCTTTTCCGATGCTAGTGTCTTTGCTAGCTGGGTGTCGCCCACCTCAGCCCAGCATAACGGTGATCTACACTTACGTCCATATAGTGCTTCGAAAGGAGCGACTTTGATGCTCAAATGGTAACTGTTGTTATAAGAGAATTCAACAAAGGGTAAGTGGATGTCCCAAGACTTCCTAAAGTCTATCACACATGCGCGAAGCATGTCTTCGAGCGTCTGAATAGTTCGTTCGCTTTGACCGTCCGTTTGTGGGTGATAAGCGGTGCTCATGTCGAGATGGGTTCCAAGGGCTTTCTGAAGTGATTGCCAAAAATGTGAAGTGAACCTACTGTCTCTATCCGAGATAATAGACACTGGTATTCCATGGAGTCTCACGATTTCTCGAATGTATAAACGCGTCAGTCTCTCCATCTTTTAGGATTCTTTTATTGGCAGGAAATGGGCGGCTTTCGTCAGTCGGTCGACTATTACCCATATGGTGTCTAGTCCTTCCGGCGTCTTGGGTAGCTTGGTCACAAAATCCATAGAAATCCCTTCCCATTTCCACTCAGGGATCACCGGTTGCTGTAATAATCCTGAGGGCTTCTGGTACTCCACCTTTACCTTGGCACAAGTAAGGCACTTACCAACATAGGTGGCAATTTCTGCCTTCATGTTAGGCCACCAATAGTGTTGTTTAATATCCAAATACACCTTGTCCGAGCCGGGATGGATGGAATATCGCGTTTTGTGAGCTTCCTTCATGACTGCCTCCCTAATCCTCCGAGTTTAGGGACCCAAATACGGTTCATGAAATGGTATACTCCGTCCTCTCTCACTTCTAGGTTCTTTTCCATTCCGCGTAATGCTTCACTTGCTCTGTTTTCCCTCTTCATGGCATCTGACTGGGCTACCCCGATCTGAGTAGTTAGGTGAGATTGGATGGTTATTGAGAGAGTTTTCGCACGACGATTAGAGTACTCCTTCTGACTCAACGCATCAGCTACCATGTTGGCCTTGCCCGGGTGATACTTGATTTCACACTCGTAGTCGTTTAATAATTCAACCCATCTTCGTTGCCTCATATTCAGCTCTTTTTGATTCAAGATATGCTAGAGACTTTTGTGGTCCGTGAAGATGGTGCACTTTGTACCATAAAGGTAATGCCTCCAAATCTTCAGAGCAAAAACCACCGCTCCCAATTCCAGATCATGGGTTGTATAAATTCACTTCGTGTGTCTTTAGTTGGCGGGATGCGTAAGCTATCACCCTTCCATGCTGCATGAGAACGCAACCTAAGCCCTGATTCGACGCGTCACAGTAGACTACGAAATCTGTCGTTCCCTCCGGTAGAGATAGTACCGGGGCACTACAGAGGGCTTGCTTCAGGGTTCGGAATGCGACTTCTTGTTTGTCCGTCCATTTGAATGGTACGCCCTTTTGTGTAAGCGAGGTAAGTGGCTTGGCAATCTTAGAGAAGTTTTGAATGAACCTCCTATAGTAGCCTGCTAGGCCTAAGAATTGACGAATTTCTATGGGTGTTGTCGGGACCACCCATCCTTTGACGGCTTTGACCTTGGAAGGATCCACATGAATTCCTTCTTGACTAACAACATGACCTAGGAAATTCACGCTACGGAGCCATAACTCACACTTGGAGAGTTCTGCGTATAAGTTTTCTGATCGCAGAGTTTCTAGGATTTGTCGGAGATGTTGGTCATGCTCTTCTTCGCTTCGGGAATAGACTAGGATGTCGTCTATGAAGACGATGACAAAGTTGTCGAGGAATGGTCGACAGATTCGGTTCATCAGATCCATAAATGCGGCAGGGGCATTTGTTAAACCGAAGGGCATTACGACAAATTCATAATGTCCGTAACGAGTTCGGAAAGTGGTTTTAGGAATATCCTCTTCCCAGACTTTGAGTTGATGGTATCTGGACCGTAGATTTATCTTAGAAAAGTAACTAGCTCCATGGAGCTGGTCAAATAGATCGTCGATTCGTGGGAGTGGATAGCGATTTTTGACTGTGAGTTTGTTTAATTCTCTATAATCGATGCACATCCTAAAAGATCTATCCTTCTTTTTGACAAATAGGACCAGAGCTCCCCATGGCGAGTAGTTGGGTCGGATGAATCCCTTGCCCAGGAGTTCGCTGAGTTGAGTGGACAATTCTTGCATTTCAGCAGGAGCTAGCCAGAAGGGCGATTTAGTGAGAGGGGTTGCTCCTGGTACGAGGTCAATTTGGAACTCAACTTGTCTCTCTGGGGGTACTCCAGGAAGATCTTCAGGAAATACGTCTGGGAATTCACGTGCTACGGGAATGTCTTGAATGTTAACCTCTTCCTTGGTTTTATCCACTATGTGAGCCAGAAACGTCAAATCGTTCTTTCGTAGATGCTTTTGTGCCTGGATGCACGAGATAAGATGAAGGTTCGTGCTAGGTTTGTCTCCGTAAATAACTAGGGTTTCGTGATTGGGAAGGTGAAGACGAACGGCCTTCTCGTGACACATAATTTCAGCATGGTGAGGGCTTAACCAGTCCATGCCAATAATCACATCGAAACTCCTAATGGAAACAGGCATTAAGTCTATTCGAAAGACATGTTGGTTCAGGGTTAGGGTACATCCGATATAGATTTCCCCCGTGGATTCGGTTTTCCCATTAGCCATTTCCACCGTAAAGGTTTTATTGAGCTTCTGGGGTCGTTGTTCTAGATAGTGTTTAAACTTATTGCTCACAAAGCTTCGCTCCGTTTTTCCCTTGGTGAATTTGTGCCATAGTTGCGGTGACCGCAGCAGATACGGCTGCCTGGAACGCAGTGGAGTCAACTTCGGGTGGGGTTGGTCCAGGGTTTCCGCGAGTAGGTCGGCGAGGCATCTTTCTGTCATGAAACGGAAAGATGTTGAGTGTTTGTGGGTTCTATGAGGTTGTGATCCTACTGACTAGGTGCATGGTACGAACTTAAGTACTTCTACAAGTTAGCATACAATCATGGATTTGCAACACATAGCAATTTGTAACGTCATAATAAAACACGTAAAAGTTCACTAATATTATCCGCATTTGTTACATGAAAATTCTGCTCGGAGAGCATACATAAGTGATATTAGTTCGGCAGCATAACGACTCTATGAGTAGTGTAGTCACTTAAACATAGAGTCAGGGTACATAGCATATATCGTAATGACCTAGTAAGATAAGTCTATCCCTAACACTCCGTGGTGTGTCCTATATAGTGGCGGGGTCATATGCCGAAGTGTTGAGCCAGTAACTGAGCCATTTTAGTCATGTCTCTAATAACCTCATACTTCTCATGCTCAGCTTGCACTGCACGTGCTTCCATGGCGTACAGTTGTGTTAGGGTATAAATGTTGTAATAAGTCAAAGTGTTAGTTGTATGGTTACGAAAGTTCTCTAGTCTTCGTAAGTAGAGTCTTCGGATGTAATGTTATATTTACTAAGGATTTTTATTGAATAGTCTTAATGTCTAGTCCTTAGTATTTTGTTATGCTTTTGTACGCCTATAAATAGGAGACTGTACTGAGAGAGTACTTAACTTTCACATACTCTTTACAGAGAATTCTTTTGTACTCTGTAAAATCGAAAGCTTAATATGAGCTAAACAAATATTATATTTACTCTCGTGTTCATCGTTTTTCTTCTTTCTTAATTCTTAGGTGAATTGATCTTTAAACTCGATTTCAAATCTCATCAATTGGTATCAGAGCAGGAATCCTTTCTGTGATCTGATTTTCATTCGATCAAAAAGGTTTTTGAATCTACTGTTTGATTCAAAAAGTTTTCGTCCTTTTTGAATTTGAAAATTTCATCTAGATCTCAATCTAGGATTTGATTCTGCAAAAATAGCTGTTAATCGAGTGTTCGTTGTGTAATTCTAAATTTAATTATACAATTTGATTTTCAAAATTCTCAAAAGTTTAGTATCATCTTGAAGTTTTTGTCCGTACAACAATGGCGTCATTCAATCTGAATTCGATGACATCATTTTCTCATTTGCTTGGATCATCAACAAAAATTCCAATGCTTATTCCAGAATATTATGATCAGTGGGCAGATCGTATGGAAGATTACTTGAACGGATTGGATGAAGAATTATGGAAATGCATCTCAGGAGAAATCAATCAACCTGCACAAGTTCAGCTAATCAGCATGTTTTTAAGCAGTTCAGAAGTTGATAATCAAACTGAGCGTTTAAAACGTCTGGAGAAGAAATGCATGAGGGAATTAAGAGGTGCGTTGCCTCCTGTTGTGTACAATTATGTCAGAACATGCAAAACAGCTAAAGAAATCTGGAACAATCTAAAAGACAAATTTCAAGGGAGTGAAAAGACAAAGATCACATCTGTGAAACAATGCCTGGTAGAACTCAAAGATTTCAGACAGAAAGAAAATGAGTCTATTGAAGCATACTATGATAGGTTCAACGAGTTAATCTATCGTTGTAATCGTTATAGTATAATAAGGTCACCAATGGAGTATAATTTGATATTTGTAATGGGACTTCGAAAGGAGTGGAGAAGTGTGAGCATGATGGTGAAAAATCAACAGAGTTTTGATACTTCGACTTTGTATGACTTGTACAATCAATTGAAATCTCATGAAAATGAAGTTAATGAAATAGCTAAAGAAGCTATAGCAAGTCTTGGTGGTCCTTTGGCTTTAGTTTCGAAGGTTTCAGAAAGAGAAAGTGAAAAATTGAAGTCTGATGAAGAAGAAGGTTTTTTGATGAATTCTGATGATGAGGCTGTTGCTTTTTACTCAAACAATAGAGTAAAGAATTTTTTTAAGAAACCTTTCAATCCAAAGAAGTCATCAAATTTGAAGGGTAGCTTTGAGAACAAAAACAAACTGGACGAAAAGAAAATAGAAATGAAGACAAATTCGAAGAATGAGATGGAGCAAATAAACATGGTACTGAAAGATGATACAGGGATCAATTGTCATTATTGCTATGGAGCAAATCATTTGGCAGTAGATTGCCTGTTGAGAAAGAAGGAAGAAAAGAAGAGTAAAACAAAGGATGAAGCTTACTACAATGAGAAACTGGAGGAAGTAAAGAAGAAAGCGAAGAATTTGTCATTGGTGGCTCATGGAGAAACTGAATCGGATGGCACATATCAAATATGGTCTTCGGGTTCAGATGATGAATAGATGAAATATCCAACCTATGGAGCCATGTATGCAAAAATGGAAGAGGAATCAGATGACGAACAGACTGATGAAGTGTGTGGGCAATGCTTCGTTTCGAAGTCTACTGACAAGTCGCCCATGACTACCAAGGTACGTAACATTCTTTAATCTTTTAACATTCCAGTTTCTGCATATAATTCTGAGCTAGTATCTTTTGATGAAACTGTTACTTACTTTGATTCAATCATTGTGTCTGCTAGCAATGAAGCAAAAAAGTTAAGTGATCAATTACTAGAGACGAGAAAAATGTTGGATTCAAAAGTCACTAGGATTGATTACTTTGAATTGAAAGTTTCAAATATCATGGAGGACAGAGAAAAATTAGGAAAATAAATAAACTTGTTGTTAGCTCAGAGAAATATTTTTTGTAATTCAACAAAAAGATTGTATGGAAAATTAACTGAGTTACATCATTCATGTGAAATTAGTAAGGAACAACATAGAAAATTACTACCTTTTTTAGCTTATGATAGAGCTAAGGTTGATAGTATTTCATATGATTGTGAAAAAGAAATTTATGATTTTAACAAAGTTCCAGATGATAGGTTTAGATATGGAATTGCAAAAGTCGAAGATTATCTTGATGCTGATGATTTAGTAAAAATTGTAAATGAAACCTTAACTAAATCAGAACAATTTCGAATTTTGAAAAAAACTGAGAATTCTACATCTAATAGTGAAACTAATATTGCTGATATTGAAGATATTTCTGATAATATTAGTGAAATTAGTGATTTAGAAGATGTAGATTGTTCACAGTTGTCTGTCATAAATGTTGCAAATTCATTTAAAGGGAAAGAAAAATGTGATGATTTATTAATGAAAATTGAAACTGATAAACCCTCAACTTCGAAAGTTTGTGATAGAGTTTGTGGAAATACATGAGAGTCAAACTGATGATAGTGACAATGAGGAAGAAAATTCAAATAGAAAGTCAAATCAAAGGTTGAAAGAAATTGAAATTCCTCGAGTGGTTGTTGATCAAGTCTATTTGGATACACAAGAATTTGAGAAGATTCTTAGTGAAAAAGGTGCTCATTTTCTTGAATCGAATACTGTTGTTTATCCAATCTTCAAATGCACTGATGATATTGTGTTCCCAAATCAAGTCTTCGTAACAACAGGTAATGTTGAAAATATAAAACCTGAATTCAAAAAGATGGTTGAGGAAGACAATATGCAAACATCAAATGAAGGATTCTTTTCAGATCAAAGTATAGTTGAAAATAATCTTACAAAGAATACATATAAATTTCAACATCATAAACCAAAAAGAGTATGGATTAAAAAGTCAAAAGTTGAAAAGAAGGAAGTTGTCCCAACTGCAAATGTGGCCACAAAGCAAGAAGGTGTTAAAGTTGATGATAAAACAATTAACAAAGCAATAAAATTAAATTCAAAAGAATTTAAAGCTCAAGTTGAAAATTTTTCAAAGGAAAATAATATTTCGAAACGTCAAGCGAGAAAAACAATTTTTTGGCAAACTGTTGAGTCATCAAAATTGAGATCAACAACTTTTTCAAAAAGAAGAAAAATTTTTAAAGAAAAATCAAAGTCTCAAATTTTTGAAAAGAAAAGTGCTTCGTTTTCAAATAAAAATTCAAAAGTTTCAAATGAAATAAAATCTACAATACTAAGAAATTTTTTTCAGAAAAAGGTTGAAAATCAAACTTCAAAGTTTCAAAAGAAGACATCTTATCATGAATCATATCTTTCAAAACCAAAAGTTGATTATGTTCCAAATTCAGCAAAATGTTATAATCCTTTGAAGAAACAAGCTGACAAAGTATCATATGCAAAGGGAATAACAACAAAGAGAAATATTGATCATTGGTTGGAAGGAAAAGGAAAGATATACCAATCAAGTAAGTTTTCGAAAGAACAGATACATGAGGCGTATGACAAATATGCTAATCCTTCAACGAATGGTAGTTCATCATCCAAAGAGTCAAATATATCAGTTAAAGTTTGGCAGCCGGTCACAAGAGCAAAAAGTGAAAAATCACAAACTCAAGATGCGAAGGGTGAAATTAGTGAAAATTTAAAAATAATAAAAACTCATATATCTGACCCTTCGAATGAAAATGTTAGATTTATTGATAGTTTCAAAACCAAAGTATATGATTGGGTTAATGGTTGTACTTTACAATTGAATCATAAACCTAATATGAATGGACCCAACAAAGCTTGGGTACCTAAATTTTTCCAATGATTGCAGGTACTTTGTGACGAGCAATATGATAATAAGTGGTACATTGATAGCGGTTGCTCACGTCACATGACTGGGAAGAAGGAAAACTTGCGTGATTTTCGAAGCCTAGAAAATGGAGGAGTGGTTAATTTTGGTAATAATCACAAATGCAAAGTCAAGGGTTATGGGAAGATAACGAATGGAAATTTCAATATCAACAGAGTTGCATTTGTTGAAGGTTTACAACACAACTTGATAAGTGTTTCACAACTGGTTGTGGGCACTGGCAATCAAGTTCTTTTTAATGAAGCAGGAAGTGTCATTTCGAATGTCCAGATTAAGGAAGTTTTACTTAAGTCAAAAAGAAAAGGTGATATGTTTCATTGGATATTGTTCCTATTGTAGGCAAACCTGCTGTGTGTCTACTTTCGAAGGCTGCTGCTGATGTTAGCTGGTTATGGCACAGGAGATTATCACATCTCAATTTTCGAAACATCAACAAACTTGTCATACAAGATCTGGTAAGAGGTTTACCCATTCTTAAATATGATAATGACAGTTTGTGTGTAGCTTGCGAAGTAGGGAAACAACACAAACATGGTCATCCAATCACAATAGATTCGAAGATTGTTGAACCCCTTGAACTACTGTATATAGATTTATGTGGTCCTTCAACAGTTGCTACTCTTAACAAGAAAAGGTACATTTTGGTAATAGTAGATGATTTTTCAAGATTCACGTGGGTTTCTTTTCTCAGGTTAAAATCCGAAGTTCCACAAATGATGATTGATTTTATCAAAAAGATGGAAGTTTCATTGAAGAAGACAGTTTGAAAAATTAAAAGTGATCATGGAACTGAATTCAAAAATCATGTCTTCGATACATTTCTGGTGGGAAAAGGAATTTCGCATAATCTTTCATCTCCTTATACACCACAACAGAATGGTGTAGTTGAGAGAAGAAATTGATCATTATGTGAAGCTGCAAGAACAATGTTGGCATTTTCGAATTTACCTCAATATCTTTGGGCTGAAGCTGTTTCAACTGCATGTTTTACTCAAAATCGATCATTCATTCATAGACGGTTTAATGTTACTCCTTATGAAATCATCAATAATCGAAAACCTAATGTCAAATTTTTCCATGTTCTTGGATGCAGGTGTTTCATAATGAATCTCAAGGATAATCTTTCGAAGTTTCAAACAAAAGCAGATGAAGGAATTTTCTTGGGATATTCACACAATTCAGTTGCTTATAGAGTGTTAAATAAGCGAACCCGCAAAGTGGAAGAAACTTTTAATTTGACATTTGATGATCATTACATTAAAAAGTCTAATCATAAATTTGTGAATTATCCTATTTTGCAAAATTCTTCACATATAGATGATTCAATTGAAATGAATGATGTTGATTATGATTCGATTTTTGGTATTTCAGATCAAGCAATTGATGCAGAAAGAAATGCAACTGATAATCAAATATCAGAAAATTCGAAGTATAACAATGATTCAACTTCGAATTTGAATCAAAACACAAATGAACAAGCTGATTATCCAGTGGAGGGGGAGCACTTGGATTCAAATACTTTTGTTGAGGGGGAGTGTTATAGTGAACGAGATAACATGTCAACAAATGTTAGTGTCGAAGAGGAGCAAATTCTTGAAGAAGAACCGATCAATGAACCAGAGCAAAATATCGAAATGGAGTCAATCATCGAGGGGGAGCCCATACTAGAGAATGATACAATTCTTGAAGAAGAACATTTTGATG
The DNA here is from genome assembly GCF_002870075.4 of Lactuca sativa. Lineage (NCBI taxonomy): Eukaryota > Viridiplantae > Streptophyta > Magnoliopsida > Asterales > Asteraceae > Lactuca > Lactuca sativa. Next base: position 119,020,724 of record NC_056631.2, on the reverse strand, counting down.
ATGCTGATGATTCTATTTCTATAAATGGATCAGAAACAGATGTAATGTTCGAAGATGCACTTGTGGATTTTGATCCTAATTATCCACCATTGGATAAATGGACAAGAAATCATCCAAAAGATCAAATTCTTGGTGATCCACAAGCAGGAATCATGACAAGAGCACAACTTCATGCACGAAATGAGGTACTAAACAATCATCAAGAATTATGCATGTTTCATGTTTTTATTTCCAAAATTGAACCAAAGACAGTTAAGATTGCAATGGAACACTCTGATTGGGTTGTTGCTATGCAAGCTGAATTGTCTGAATTCGAAAGAAACAAGGTTTGGAGATTAATTCTAAAACCTGATGATGTGTCAGTTGTTGGACTTAAATGGATTTATAAAAACAAAACTGACAAAGATGGAAACATTATTCGAAATAAGGTCAGACTTGTTGTTAAAGGATATTCTCAACAAGAAGGAATTGATTACGAAGAAACATTTTCCCCTGTCGCAAGACTCGAGGCTGTTCGTATTTTTTTGGCTTTTGCAGCTCATAAAGATTTTGATGTCTATCAAATGGATGTCAAATGTGCATTCTTAAATGGAGAACTCGAAGAAACGATATATGTTGAACAACCTCCAGGTTTTATAAACTCAGAGCATCCTGATCACGTTTGTATTTTAGATAAAGCTGTATATGGGTTAAAACAAGCACCAAGAGCATGGTATGCAACTCTAACATCATTTTTGAAACAATCTAAATTTAAACAAGGTTCAGTTGATCCCACTTTATTTCGAAAGAAAATTGGAAATCATCTGATGCTTGTTCAAATTTATGTTGATGATATAATTTTTGGCTCAACTGACCCTGGTTTATCTAAAGAATTCAAAGATTTGATGAAAAGCAAATTTGAAATGAGTATGATGGGCAAAATTAATAACTTTTTGGGTTTGAATATTAGACAAAACAGGGAAGGAATATTCATTAATCAAGAGAAATATATGAAGAATTTGTTGAAAAAGTTTGGAATGACAAATAGCACATGCTTACGAATACCAATGGCAACGGGCATAAAGCTAACTCCTTCGTTAGATAAATCTGCTGTTGATATTACTTTATATCGAAGCATGTTTGGGTCTTTATTGTATTTAACTGCAGGTAGACCTGATATTATGTATTTTGTTTGTAATTGTGCAAGGTATCAATCAAATCCACGTGAACCACATCTCACAGCAGTAAAGAATATTTTCCGATATTTGAAAGGCACTACTTCGTTAGGATTGTGGTATCCTTCGAAAACAGGGTTCTTTGTACATGCTTATTCGGATGCGGATCTTGGAGGATGCAGTCTTGATCGTAAAAGCACAACTGGTGGGTGTCAATTGCTAGATGGAAAGCTGGTCAGCTGGCAATCGAAGAAGCAAACATGTGTTTCAATATCAACCGTTGAAGCTGAATATGTTGCTGCAGCTGCATGTACATCACAAATAATTTGGATTCAAAGTCAATTAAGAGATTATGCAATTAATATGAAAAATATTCCTTTATATTGTGATTCACAAAGTGCAATAAGAATTTGTCATAATCCTATGCAGCATTCGAAGACCAAGCACATTGCTCTTCGATATCATTTCATCAAAGATCATGTTGAAGAAGGAAACATTGAAGTTCATTTTGTAAAAACAACGGACCAATTGGCAGATATTTTTACAAAGGCTTTGGATGAAAAATCGTTTCTTCGGATCTTAGATGGATTGGGAATGATAGATGGAAATTCTCTTCAAACTGATAAAAGCGAAGAGTGATGGGTCTGAATCATTTGGCGTATGGATGAACTGGATGATTCAGTGTTCAGAGGTTACTGTTCATGGTCAACGCTTCAAACGCTTCGCATTCGGAAGTTTTGAAGTAGATAATCAGAGGTTACTATTCAAGTCAACGGTTCGAATGCTTCGTATTTGTACACATTTCAACTAAGGTTAGCTTTTTAGATTGTTAATTTTTTATGAAAAACTTGAAAAATCAAAAATATTTTCTTTTATTGAAAAATTAAAAAATCCAAAAAGATTTTGGTTTAGTTTGACTTTATTTTTTTGACAAATTACAAATATACCAAAAATATTTTTCATTTTTAGTTTAACATGTGTATTGTGAGTCTTGTCAAGTTTCAAATACGAAGGATTCATGCGTTTGGATTTGAAGGAAAGGTATGATCTCTATACATTTTGGATTAGTTAGGATGTCCCTAGAAGCATGCTGCTGCATGTTGTCTCAAGCCTCGAATGATTCTATGTGTGAGAGATGAATGCCTTGATGAAATTATCTCATGAAAATTTCTACCCAACAAGGCTTGTATTTGCATAAATCAACAAGAGCTACCTTACTCTTCTCAAATGAGTTAAGAGTTTTCTGTTTTGTCCAAATATAACAGAGGTAACCTTCGAATCTTAACCAATCTTTTTAAACCAAACAATTCTTACATTCCAAATATTCGAAGATTTGTCCTTGAGGTATTTGATCAAGCCAATCAAAACCTAGACAAATCACAAATCTGTGTTTATGATCTAATATCATGAGTCCGTGATAGTAGTGAAACCCAAAATACCATAAACCTTAAGGAATTGACGGGGAACCATGTTCCAGATCTTACGAAGCTTTTGCTTCAGTACCTTTATACTCCAAATCATATTCATTTCTTTTGAGTGATCTTAATCAAACATTCGAAAACTATGATGTTTGTTCCCAAAAAGATCCAGCATAAATGTTTTTTTATGAATATGATTTCCGTGTGAGTATATTTTCAAAATATTAGTTACTTTGAATATCATTCGCAACCAAGTTGTCACTGACTACACTGGTCATACAACTAATTTTGTTTAGAATTCCTCATCTTATTTTAAGGTTGATATGTAACAAAATTTTCGAAGCCACCCCATGTGTCCAATAAAAGAAACCCTTCGAAACTTCTTTACAAGTTATCGATTGTAATTCACGGGAAACCTAACAAGCTGTTAATTATCTCTCTTGATAATTTTGGAAGATATCTTTGCCTGGGATAAAATTGTTTTTGTGTCACAAAGAAATTGTTGACATCACTAGATTTCAAAAGTTTTTTTTATTTTGTTTCTCATCTAATTTCTTTTGGAACACAGCACACACTTAAACTGACGATTTCGAAATTCTGGCAAATGACTTCACTTTTTAAACCTAAAAGTGAAAGAGCCTGACCTCAATTCCGAAGGCATCTGACGGTTACAATTCTTTTGGGGAATACCAAACAGTCCTATCTCTTGATGACGCATGGTGTATGATAAGCGTGTAAGGCGTGTTGACAGTTACGATTGTTACTTTTTGATGAGTACATTCCGGGTTTCAAGGTGCCATGTCAGCAAGCATTTAATGCATCCCGCTTCAAATTCAAAATTCTAGGGTTACATATAAAAGGGCAAATCAGAACTACATAACACTTTACGCGATCAAACTTTCTAAAACACAAAAACTCACTGTGCAATTCATCTTCTTCATAAGTTCTTTTCTCAAAATCATCTTCAATGGCGGCTACTTCATCACCAACAACAGACGAGATCATCAGTGTTCCGATTCTGAAGATCCAGGGTTCCAACTATCAAGTAGAATCGGATTTGTCAAAATATCCGGAAGAACTACACATGCTTTTGGTTGCTTTGCAGAATTCTATTCTGTCTAAAGCAATGTTTGAATCTTTTGCTGCTCCGATGTCCTGGTTGTCAAAAGCAGGTTCTACGGCATCATACAACAAGGAGACTGGATGTGTTGAATTCATAATGGTCACAGATACCAGAATTAGGGTCTCAAAGAGGATGTTTTGCAAGATTTTGGGAATTCCGAATTCTGGCCCGTATGATGAACTTACTTCTTCGCAAGTGGTGTACATGTTCAACGAGATGGGTCACCAACCTCCATTGACACATATTAGTGACTTCAAGAAGTCGGGGTTACCAATGATTTGGAATTTTTTGTTTGGCATCTTTCTTAGATGTCTTACTGGAAGAACTATGGGGTTGGATAAAGGAAGAATGGAGGTCTATGCAATGGTAGTTGGGTTGTACTATGATTTGCAGGTGGATTATTCTGAGCAGTTATGGACAAAGTTCATCACAAGTATTTCGAAGACCAATGCTTAGCAGGGAATTTCTTGTGCAAGATATTGGAGTCTGATAGTCCAATATGTTTATCAGAAGGAGAAGATCGAAGTTCCTGATTACGAAGAGAAAGCTGTTTTCCACATGTATGGGAGTCTGAAGGAGGTACATGATGATCCGGCTATTTTTACCATAGTTGCTCGCATTCTGGATGCTATGCTCAAGAAGGTGGATCCCACGAATAATGTGTTGGTGTCATACTTAAAATCCATTGACACAACTGTCGTTACTGGGATGTTACAACAAGATGAGAAGAAGAAGTCGAAGAAGTCAAAGAAGACAGAGGGTGACTCTTAGGAAAAAGGGGTGAAAGAAGAACAAAAGAATCAGCAGCTAATCGTTACTTCTCAAACTATCAAAGAGGTGTCTCCGGTTTTAACCTCAGTAGCTGATACATCGGTTATCGAAGCCTCTCCATCTAAAGAAACGATTCCTTCGAAGACGGGGGTTTTTCGAAGAATAAAACTCAAGCGAAAATCTCAGTTGGTGAAGAAAACTCAGGTTACTCATCAAGGGGCTACCGTTCGAGAAATTCCAGCTCCGGTGTCTCCATCTTCTAAGAAGCGAAGGGCTGAAGATATGGCAAAATTTTTGAAGAAAACCCAACGTATCGAAGAAATGGAACATGTGCTTGAGACTCCTGAAGATGACATTCCAAAAGAAGTAGAAATCTTTCAGTCTACTGAGATTTCGAAGCCTGCTGATATAAAGCTCATTGAATCAACGTCTTTACCACATGTTACTTCAACAACTGATTCTCCTACATTCCAATCCATTATGGATCAACCCTTCACCACCATATTCTCTACACAATCAACCGATCCACCAAATCCATCATCACCTGTTGCTGAAACAATGGCGATTGATGAGGAAACTGACAACGAAGGGTTTGGAGGAACATTCGAAGCTCTTTCCTTTGATAAAGCTGAAGAAGATTTTCCTGACCATATTTTGATGACGATGAAGCAGTTCAAGATATTGAATTCAAAATTGAATTCTATCTTGCAATCTCAAGCAAATGTTGGAAGTGCTGGAATCAATATCTTGGAAGTTGATTCTCTTATGAAGGAAATGGAAAGCAGGGTGATTTCGAAGGCGTCAGGTCTAATACGTGATTCTGAAAGCCGTATTCTTGAAAAGACTGATCAGACTGATAGTTCTACAGAGAATAGAATCAATTCTCTGAGATCTGATTTCCTAAAGGAGGTGAAGGATATAAAGACGGTTACGAAGGAGCATCATGTGCTCTTCGTACAGGAAGTGAAGAAGGTTAGAGAAGATGTTAATATGCGGATTCGTGAACTTCGTGAAGAAATGACGAAAGAAGTTCAGCATATTCAACAGGGGTATGAATCAGCACATCAGAAGATTGATATCATTTGTGATGCGGTTGTTCAATGTGTTAAGATGTCCGAACAAGTAAATCCTCAGATGATCTCTCTTTCAGCCACAGAAGTACAACATTTTGGAGAGTTGGTGAAGTTGCTGAAAGAACTCAATGAAATCTCTTCGAAATCATCTTCTCCGATTATCTCTCAAGAATTTCTTTCTCAGAAATTTCTTCATTTCGAAGCCATTCTTCAAAAACATCTTACTCCATTACTTCGAATCTCAAGCCTTTTTCTGAACGTATCAGATGTCCCACATGCTGTCACAGGGGTGCAAGGGGGAGAAAAGGTTGGTCAAGCAAAGGCTGGGGAACATGAGAAGATATCTGAAGATTCGAAGGTGGTAGGAAAAGTTTATCCTTTGAAAGCTGTGGTTAAACCAACAATAGTTTCAGCTGCTCCAGTCATTTTGACTGTGACTACAACTGTTCCAATTTCAAGACCTATTACAAAAGGTATTGTAATTGAGAATGTAGTTTCTTCGAATGTTTCTTCGTCAAAGAATGCAGCTCCTTCGAATGTTAAAGACAAAGGAAAAAGAGTCATGGTTGAGAAGACTAACAAAGAGAAGAAAGATGAGGTGGCAGTTGAAGTTAAAAGAATGAGGCATGTGGAAAGTATTATGCGACAAAGAGATCTTGAAGGTTCGAATGTTGATAAGGGAGATCCTTCGAAATTGTTCAACTACGAAACTATTGAATCAAGGGTGAAGTTCGATCATATGTATTCGTTTGAGAAGATTCCGAAGAAGAGTTTTGTGGTGACCAACACTGATTATGGTCAACTTGACTTTCCGATCAACGAGATGATGTTCGTCATGCCACAGTTTAAAGCAGAGACAAAGTCCATGGATGTCGAAGAGGGAAAGAAGATGAAGATAAGATTTCATGCTGTTTTAGCAAAGGCTCAAGAAGAAGTCTAGTACTTGGAGAAGATTAAGAAGGTGATATCCATAAAAAGGGATGTTATTTTCAAAGGAAAATTTCAGAATTTGAAGTATGTTGTGACAAGAGCAAGTGGAAAGATACAAAAGTTCACCGTGGTGGACTTTCCATTGATGAACACTTATGATCTCATCAATGTTGCTCTGATTCATAAAGACATGTCCTTTTCTTTCCTCCAAGAAACAGAACCAGATGTTTTCAGTCTTGGGTGTAGGCTTACAAAAAATTTCTTGGAGAATTATTTCGAATGCCTAGCTCAAACTGATGTCGAGCTTGCTACTGTTAAAGGCATCGACATTACAGCACCAATGGCTCCTACGAAGAAGCAGGTTTAGTTGAAGAAGTACGAAGATGGAGAAATATGTTTAAAGCCATTGGGAATAGTCTTCACAGAAAAAGATAAAGCTGGAAGAGCCAAGAGATTCTTGTTTCAAACCTCTGAAGTGGAAAGATATACAAATTCGCAATATACGAACTTAATTGTTCGTATGAATCATTGCAAGAAGAATTCAGAAGGAGACAAGAAGGAGATAAAGAAAGTTATCTCTTGGTACGTGGAAATCTGAAGAGTGCTGATGTATGCTGTTCAACTACTAACTTCATGAAGACTTCGACCTTTATTCCAAAGGGGGAGATTGTTAGGGTATAAATGTTGTAATAAGTCGAAGTGTTATTTGTATGGTTACGAAGGTTCTCTAGTCTTCGTAAGTAGAGTCTTCGGATGTAATGTTATATTTACTAAGGCATTTTATTGAATAGTCTTAATGTCTAGTCCTTAGTATTTTGTTATGCTTTTGTACGCCTATAAATAGGAGACTATACTGAGTGAGTACTTAACTTTCACATACTCTTTACAGAGAATTCTTTTGTACTCTGTAAAATCGAAAGCATAATATGAGCTGAACAAATATTATATTTACTCTCGTGTTCATCGTTTTTCTTCTTTCTTAATTCTTACGTGAATTGATCTTTAAACTCGATTTCAAATCTCATCAAGTTGTTGCCGCAGGGCGGTGATCTCAGCTTCGGGAGTGCGGTTCTCCCTTGGGGGGTTCACTCATGGGGCGGGGTGGTCCGGTTGCACCTCATCTTCAGGTGGTGTAGTCTTATCCCTGCCCGATTTTTGCCCTTCTTCCATGTCATCATCACTCTCCCCGAACTCGTAGTCGGTGTCTGTGTATTCGCCAGGTCCGATGTCGTGTGCTCCCTCTTGATTCCCTTCTGGTTCCTCTTCAAGCATTCTGTGAGCGACTAGGACTTGATGAAACTGGATACCCTGCTGCTCTCCCTCCATGAAGACTGGGGGAAGGTATAAACTATCGTTACTCCTATGACTCTACAACTATGATATAGACTAAACAGACGTTCTCTTTTTGGTGCTGAAGAGGTATATTTTTAGGTTCCCTAGCTATTGCGATCTCATCAGAACATGTGTTAGTTACACCTTGGAGAGAATGTAGTTGATCAGGCTACATTCATTCCTTGATATAACTAAGAACAGTACTGGATTAACCGGGATACTAGCGTTATCTTGTTTGGTTCGGCGTTATGTTCTTATTCCTAATGCAAGAAAGGGTGTTTTATTGTTGTGTTTTACTTGTTTCATTCAGAGTTGGGTTAGTCCCTCTTTTGGTTTGTAGCTGCATATCAATGTGTGGTTAGATATGCTAGTTCACTATAAACAGAGCTTTGATACCAACCTGTCACACCACCGAACCAGACGGCGGAAATGTCCAAGGGCTATTGTGACTCATTGAATACCATCACAATGAATATAGATGAATCATAACATCGTTCGTCACCATGCATTGAAATATTACAACCATCAGTGTTTACATTCAATACATTGTTTTTACACATTACAATTCCAAAACATAAACCGTTCGATATTAATTAAACAAAACATCATGATATCACTGTGTACATTTTTCCTTCGATTTACCTGTTACCTGAGAATACATGTATTTTGGAAAAACGTCAACATATGAAATGTTGGTGAGTTCATAAGTAATGTTTGAAAAGTAATGATTTGTATTATTTTGAAAACCACCAGAAAATCCGATATTTTCTGAAAAAGAATATTGTAAGTAAGAAGAAGTGTGAAGATCCGTAAATATGCTTGTTGATTTCTATAAGCGTGAATAATTGTTAGACTTTGTATGCATCACATAGGTGTAAGTGTTGAAATTCCTAGGAAAACCCGATGTTCTCCTAATACTTTAAATTACGTGTTTTATATACTGTTATGCCGTTACGATGTTTGTATTCGATAATTCCAGGTGACATTGGATTAATTATGGGTTGTGATTTGTTATAATCACGCATTAATGAAAATGACTAGCTTACAACTATACAAACGATCCCTTAGGCGTCGTCCGTACTACTCACTTAATCCAACCACCCTGACTTCTCATAGCCCCACAACCTAGGAGAAAAGAGTGTGAGAAGCCCCCGTTATTTCCATAATTCGTTCAAGGCTATTGTGAATGCGAAAGGACCTTGGCCCGACTTGCATTTGACTTCTCGACTTTACTAGCAGTACCAAAGGACCCTTGGGGCCCAACAGCACAAAATCTATTGAAAGTCCTTTTTCACGGAAATAGGTCGTATAAGACCCAACAACATGTAAGCGCGTTTCCTTCGGGCCTAAAGATCATGTCATTGGGCTAGCTAGGCCCAACAAGCACGATTTGAAACTTTCAGGGCCAAAGATGGTGTATTGACTTCTTGTGAATTTCCACGTGTGTATTGACTTCCCGTAAATTTCCGCATGTGTATTGAAGTATCATTGTTTATTGATTTTTGATTCGTTATTGATTTGAGACCGAATCAATTCGTTTAGTAACGATTTTGGTGTTGAGGGTGTATTACGTTTCGCCAGTAGTCGTGGTACTCGTATTTTATCTTAAAGGATTTATTGTTTTCAACATTAGAATTTTTCTCTTTGTTGCCCCGTCTTGGATAAAATTTATACTTTTAACCCTTTATATAAATGAATTTCCATTTTAGTCCTTAAACCATTTTTATTGACACTTTAATATCAAAACATGTTGAAAAGACATTTCTCAGCCCAAATTTACTTGATAAACAGTTTTAGTCCCTCAAAATGAAATTTTCTCGGCTGAAACCTCCATTTTCGCAATTTTTACAATTTTGACCCAAAATGGAAAATTTGTGCATCTTTGGTCCCTTTTAAATTTGATTAGCATTTTTAACCCTTGAATTGGACTTGGTACACTAGTAGTCCCCTGTTTTACAGAAATGTGCAGTTTCAGCCCCTCCAAATTAAAAATCTCGCAATTTGGGGCTTTATTGGGCCGAAAAGTTCATTTTTGGCCCCTTATGTTTAAAAATTCACATTTTAACCCTTCAAAAGTGTAAATTTTCATAAAATACATATTAGAAACTGTTTTGACTCATCTCAACCTTCAGAATTTATATTTTGTCTTTTTGGGCCCTTTAGTTTTATATTTTTAGCATTTTGAGCCCAAAAATGTGTTTTAAGCCCAAAGATGTTCATATTAACCAACTTGGTTATTTTTCTAGACTAAATTTGTGTGAAACAATATAAGTTATACTTATTTCATTCAACATATTGTAGATCTCGGTTTCTAAGTTCTTTTTGACTAGTACCAACACCACAATCACATATGATCATATATAAGCATAGAAATCACACAAGGCATACATATACTCATAGATCTAAACTTTTTCATGTATTCTGCCCCACAAAACTTATAAAACCGAAAAATAGGGGGTTGAAGCTCACCTTGAGTTGGGTTTCGGTTTTGGAGAAGATTGGAAGAAGTTTGATGTTGTTTTCGGCTCTAACAAGTCTTACCTTGTTGATTTCGAACTTAGGGAGTTTCTAAGAGAGTGATCATGATTTTTGCATGGATTAGAAGGAGATTTTTAATAAAACAAAGAATCTAGATCAAAGACCAAAGCATAATCTTACCTTAGATGAAGAATTTGTGGAAATATCTTCTTGAAAAACCTTCTAAAATTCAAGATCTTGATGAAGAGTGGACGGAGTTTCCTTAAGAGATTTGTGAGAGAATTGTATGTGTGTGTGTGTTTGGGATCGGCCGAGAATGAGAGAGAGAGAGGGAGAAGAAGAGTGTGCTTGCATGGAAAGATGAGATTGCATGGATGTTTGAAGTGTAAAACATGGATATCCCCCACATAAAAGTGAGGTGTCATGCAATAAGTCAACTTCTTCCTTTCCTTTGGGCTTGGGCCGAGAATGGGGAGGGTGAGAGGAGGTTTTTGGGATTTTTGCCCTTAAGCCCATGTTATAGTTAGGTTGGGTGATTTTTGGCCCCAAAAAAAATATAAATGTGATTTTTATGCTTTATTAGGCTAGATTAGGTTAATTATGGTCCAAAATGGTTCATATAATTAATCTATTTCATTCTAGGCCCAATATGGCCCAAAATATTGAATTAATTGGAAATGGGTCCAATTAGAGCCCATTTAAGAGTTCTAAGCCCAAGATAGTCAAATTGGAAGTTTATTGGTCCATTGGGCCCAATAAGAAAGTCCTAGTCCAAAATGGACCTAAATAAGAACTTCTAGGGTTTCCAATTGCTTATTGACTATTTGTAGTGCCTGTATGGTGTATTTGATTGAAATTTTGTTGTCATAGAGTAAGCATCATACATGCCCTTATGTTTTTGGATTCATAATTTGACTTAAGTGTTGTAGTTACAAGGCCCAAAAATTCCTGATTGTGACACTCTCATTATACTTATCCCTAGGATGTAAGCAGCTTCTCTGAGGTCCTTCATAGTAAAACACTTCCCAAGCTAGCACATAACGTCCTGTAAGTTTGGGATGTCGTTTCCTATGAGCAGTATGTCATCTACATACAATACCAGAAAGCTCACTATACTCCCACTAGCTTTGACATATACACAAGACTCATCCTCACATCTCAAAAATCTAGACTCTTTGACTTTCTCATCAAAACAAAGATTCCATCTGCGAGATGCTTGTTTAAATCCATAAATGGATTTCTCAAGCTTACACACTCAATTAGGGTATTTTGCATTGACTAAACCTTCTGGTTGACTCATGTAAACATCTTCAGCTAACTTTCTATTAAAGAAGGCGGTTTTGACATCCATTTGCCATATTTCATAATCATGAAATCCAGCTATGGCCAACATAACCCTTATAGATTTAATCTTCACTACTGGTGAGAAGGTCTCATCATAGACAATTCCATGAGTTTCAGTAAAGCCCTTTGCAACCATTCGTGCTCTGTATGTGTGTACTTTCCCATCCTTGTCAGTATTCTTCTTGAAGATTCATTTGCACCCGACTGTCTTACGACCCGGTACATTGTCAACCAAGTTCCAAACTTGATTGTCATACATGGACTGAATCTCGCTATCCATAGCCTCTTTCCATTTTGTATACTCGGGGCCTACCATGGCTTCATTGTAGTCTCTAGGTTCATCCAAATTTACCAGTGTGCTATCACTATAAATGTATCACCTTCAGCTGTTATATGGAAACCATACAACAAAGGTGTAACACTAACTCCATTGGAATGCCTGAGAGGTATGGACTCATCAACTGGTTCAACCAAATTTTCCTCCTCAGGTTTAGTGATAGTGTTTGAGGTTCCTGCACTGCTTGACTCTTGAAGCTCTTCAAGTTCAACTTGCCTCCCACTGTCCTCTTGGCATATGAGTTCTCTCTCATGAAAAACTCCTCTCCTCGCAACGAAGACAACATTTTCACTCGGTATGTAGAAGAGATATCCAAAGGACTTTCGTGGGTAGCCGATGAAAATACATCGCTCACTCCGAGGTTCGAGATTTTCATGAGTCTCGCATCTCACGAAAGCCTCGCAACCCAAAACTTTGATATGGTCTAACAAGGGAAGCTTCTCTTTCCACATCCCGTGAGGTGTTTTGGAAACCATTTTGGTAGGGACTAGATTAAGGATATGGGCGGTAGTCTCTAAGGAATACCCATGGAATGAGATAGGTAACGAAGCTTGACTCATCATGGAGCGAACCATATCTAGCAAGGTTCTATTGCGCCTCTCAGCCACACCATTAAGTTGTGGTGTCCTAGGTGGCATCAATTGTATAGCAATTCCACATTCCTTAAGATAGTCAAGGAACTCGATGCAAAGATACTCTCTTCCTCGATTTTATTGCATCATCTTTATCTTCCTGCAAAATTGATTCTCTACTTCTTGCTTAAACTCTCTAAAGTTTTCAAGGGTTTCTGACTTATGCATGATTAAGTTGATATAGCCATACCTACTGTAATCATCAGTGAAGGTCACAAAGAAACAGTTAGCATCCCTTGTGGCAATTCTGAATGGTCCACACACATTAGTTTGCATGAGATCCAACTGACCTTCACCCCTTTACAAGTACCAGTGAAGGGTGACTTGGTCATCTTTCCAAGTAAAAAAGATTCGCAAGTGTCATCTGAATTTAAGTCGAATGACTCCAAAACTCCATCCTTTTGGAGTTGGGCTATGCGCTTCTTGTTGACATATCCAAGACGACAATGCCACAAGCATGCCTTATCTAAATCATTGGAAGAATCAATGTGTAATACATTATTTCCTAAGTTATCTACGACCATCACAGTTTCATATATACCATTGCAAGATAATGCTTCAAAATAAAATACACCATTGTAATAAGCATTACTACCACCAATTTCATTATTAAAAGAAAAGGTAAAACCTTGTTTATGTTGGGTTTTGAGCATTCTAACACTCCTATGGTGTACAAGTAACCCTAGAAACCTTGGATCTATGTTTTCTCTAAAATACATGCAATTTTTTTTCCAAGGTTTACAACCTAACTACCATGTTACGGGGTACTTGTAATACAAAACTTTAAGTATAATAATATACCTTTCTTTTGTAGTTGATTGCTTAGAGTTTTAGAGCCTAGCACAAATAGTGTGGATGCCTTAAGTGGCGTCACAAATCACCCAAAACAATTTGGAAGTACTTGAGAGAATATGATGCTCACTAAAATCAGCCCACTCTTGTTTCTCACACACACTAGTTCCAATTCTAGAACCAAGGGCCTCTTTATATAGTATGGAGGATTAGAGTTAAACCCTAATACCCATGACTCTTCATTTACCTTGGATCCATGGGTTAAAAGCTCCATGGACTCTCCATGGACTTCCATATACTCTTAGCCAATCCTAAATAAATTTTAGCCCAATCCATATATATTTAAGAGTCCATATTTAATTAGCCTCTTTTGATCACTAAATTAATTCCAAAATCAATTCTCGATCAACACTAATTAAATAATATGATTTCATATTAATATATTATAACTTATAATATATTAATAGATCATAAACATCTTATTCTCGAAAATATATCCATACAAATTGTTAGGTGAAGTGCAACCCAAATGGACCATGCTGGGTCGGGTCAATTTCATACCAAATATAGTTACGGACTTAGATACCTTATCCAACAGTCTCCCACTTGGATAAGTCTGATAACTATAGTTGCAAGTATAACTTCAGGAACCAACCAGCAATCGTAGGTCATTACAACTCTGTTGAACTATGAAATGCCATTTTAGATAAGTGATCATATAACCCTCTGTTCTCAACATATCGACAAATACATGGAACAATGTCGTATTTATTGTCCAACAGTTGTTTCTCGATCTCAGATTTGTTTGACACATAACTAAATTGAACACATCAATTAGGTTCTGACCGGGCACGGCACATAAGTCAAAACCAAATCATCGAAGGGACCGGATATCGCTTTTATTGCTAGAAGAAACAAATAAACTTTCACTCATATGCTTGTACTAACTACTTGTTGAGTTATGCACAAAAGCACGTTTTATGACATCAAGTTACTGATGCGTTTTCATAGAATCAATGGATAATCAACTCATAGTCAACAACTCACGTCTCTTGGTTTGAAGATATATATGATATTACTGTCTCACGATCACTTGAGATAAATTCCATGAAGTGATACAAGTAAGTGTGGGTTTAATCCAATACTCATACCTTATGAGCACTCATGAATGTTGCAGCAACCATTGCAATGTATAATGCACCTTAGACAAATCTTACAAGCCAAATTAATGACAGTCTTAATTCAATACCTACTTCCAACGTATGACCGACTGTGGAGAGTTTTGAATAAAATAATTATTTTGGAAGTCAAAACATGCAAAATTGAAACAATAGTAAATGATCAACATAAGATAGTAACACCTCACTTATAAATAAACAACAACTTTTATTTAATCATCAAATGTCAACTACATTTTACAAGTTGCAAAAATAGCTATCTAATTATTAAAACTAATATTGTCTCTCAACCCGATGTTCCTCGCATGCTGCCAATACCTTACCCTAGTCAGTCCCTTTGTGAGGGGATCTGCGGGGTTCTCTTTTGATGATACCCTCTTTGCCATGAGGAGTCCTTCTTCTATCTTGTGTCTTATGAAGTGATATTTTCTGTCAATGTGACTGGATCTACCATGATCTCTTGGTTCCTTGGCTAAGGAAACCACACTATTGTTGTCAAAGAAAATCTCCATAGGCTCCTGTATAGTTGGTACAACTCCAAGGTCTCCAATAAAGTTTTTCAGCCATATCGCCTCCTTTATCGCCTCACTTGTTGCTATGTACTCTGATTCACAAGTAGAATCAGTTATTGTCTTCTACTTGGAAATTTTCCAAGTAATTGCTCCTCCATTCAGGGTAAAGACCCAGCCTGACTGAGAGCGGAAATTATCCCTATCAGTCTGAAAACTAGCATCGCTATACCCAACTACTCTCAAGTCATCACTCCCTCCGAGAGTAAGAACCTAGTCCTTAGTCCTTCGTAGGTACTTGAAAATATTCTTTACCGTAGTCCCGTTGGATGTGTGTCTATGTCCGTAAATATTTTGGTATGTTCTTGACCCGATGGTGCATGGTCCTTTTGGGTTGCCTTCACCAAAGCAACTTGATAGGATGAATTATGGAGAGAGAGGATTAATTATGATTTATTAATATATTATGAGAATGATATATTAAAGGAGAAATCACATTGTTTAATTAATATTAGTCAATAATTAATTAAGAATTAATTTTGTGGCTAAAAGATATTAATTAAACTTAAGGGACTAGAACTGTCAATTATGTGATAGTTGAATATTGGCTAATGGACTCCATAGAGGATGGAGTGGACGAATTCTATGGGGAAACCCATTAGAAATCGTCCAAGGCCTCTAAGGAGCGAGTCTATGGGCTACTTAGGGCCTAAGCAGGCAAATTAGGGTTTCCTTGTTAGATAACCCTAATAGGCTCACTGTTTAAGGATCCCTAGGGCACCAAAAACGTGGCTAAGAGTCTCCTTAGGGTTTCTACAGGTTTTTGGGTGCTTCTTTTCTTCTCATTCTTCATCCTCTTGCTCTTGCTGTTTGTGAGCCATTAGAGGAGTGTCACTTGTGATTCTAAGCTTTCTAAAGCCATTACAATGAGGATTTGAGATTGTTATTGCTACATAACAATCAAGATAAGATCTAAACCTTATTATTATGTTAATATTGATTATCACATGCTAGATCTAGGGTTTATAGTCTTGGATGAATGCATGTACAATAGAGAAACCTAGATCCAAGCATTAGGGTTTGCATGAGCACATAGGATGTTCTTATGGCCAAAACCTATATGTGGTATCAGAGCCATGATTGGTTTCTATTGTATTCATGCCTTGTTTATTTATTCAAGCCTTAAGATCATTTTTGGTGCCCTTGACTGATGAACTTGGCGAGTCCCATTGTGGACTCGGCGAGTAGCCCCAACTCTGCAAGTTCAAGCGTCAGTTAGAGCTAATTTCGGGATTTCTTGTTGTTTTGCTTGATGATACTTGCCTTAATTGCTTTGGGTCATTAATATCCGAATTTTATCATATATTTGAGTATATCCTTGACCAAGCAAAAGATAATTACAATTTGATTGAATGATAATTTCCTTGTATGATAATAATTGATTATTTGAATTAATTTGGTAAATTGTCTTGCAAGTAATATTGACTAGGTCAAATTTAGATAATCATTAAATTAGTTATTTAATTTAAATTATTTGCTATTTGATCCTTTGTGTTTTGAAAAGTTTCAAAAACTTGCCCTCAAGTTTTGGAATTAAAATTTTTTGATTAAAAGGTTTGATTTTGAAATATTTAAATTCTAAACCCTAATGATTTGAAATGTTTCAAAACTTGCCCTCAAGTTTTGGAATTTAAATTTTAATTAAAAAGTTTAATTTTTTAAATGTTAAATTCTAAAACCCTGAGTTTTCAAAAAGTTCAAATTGCACCCTTATGGTTGTATTAAATTAATTAAGTGTATAATTAAAAGAGAGTTAATAAATCCATAATGATATGGTTTATATTTAATTAAATTAAAAGTATAATTTATTAAATTAGACCACCTAGTATTTTAAAAGTGTAAAATACACCCTTATACTATATATAACATTAGAAGTCTAATATTATATATGTATAACTTAAACTGCTAGTCTTACCGTTAGTAGGCCTCATTCACAAAGCCGATCTATAAGGGGGGTATAAGGTTATGGCCTATAAAATAGCCGTTTAATCTGTCACACCACGAAACCGATGGCAGAAATGTTCCGGGGCGAAGAACGTCATGTAGAGTATCACAACCAATGTACATAGTAAGCGTAGTAAACACAACCATTACATTACATATAAGTATTTACATTTGTTTGAAAGTAAATTTATACATGATTATAGATGTATACATCCAAAATGAACAAAAGTAAAGACGAGACTGCTAAAATGATCGATCTTCTCCAAAAGATCGTGGGGTACCTGTCTAATATGGACCCGAGAATACAAGCAGTCTTGAAAATATCAGCATAAAGCTGGTGAGTTCATAAGCGGTTTGTTTTCTGAAAATGAACAAGTTTCCTTTAGTTTTCTGAAACAATCGTTATCCAAGAAAATCCCATATTTTCTTATAAGTAAGGTTTGGTTATCCGTTTGTTACACAATCTAGTTAAGAGCAGTTTGTTATCCCAGGAAAAACCCTTATTTTCCTTAAAAGTTGGTGGTTGGTTATTGGTTCGGAATGCAATGTACTAGTATCTACCATACTTGTAGTATTAAGATAAGTATTCTGAAAGCTTGGTTATCCTATATACGAATGTCGAATATCTACTATACTTAATAGAAATTTTATTTTCAAAACTCTGATTTCGCCAGAGGAATATATTAATAGACGAAATTTTGAAACTTTGGTGAGACTTAGAGACGTACACTAGCTATAATTTCGAAGTTCTGGTGACATCGAAAGGCGTGTTTTAGACGTATTTTCGGAACTCTGGTGACACTCAAAGACGTACATTAGTTTTATTTTTGAAGTTCTGGTGACATCCAAAGACGTATTTTAGACTTATTTTCGAAACTCTGGTGACACTCAAAGACGTACATTAGCTGTATTTTCGAAGTTCTGGTGCCATCCAAAAGCATGTTTTCTTAGTAACAATCCTAATTTATGATTAGCATGAATCCTTCGTAAATTATAAAATATAACATAAATTATAACATTTTATAATGAGATCTACAATAAATCTGAAAGCTAACTCTACAAGTTAAATGGTTGGTCAATACGTTTTCAGTGTTAAAAGTATACAGAATATGAAACATTTCAAAAGAAATAATAAATTTGAGTACAAGATTTCCTTGTACTTTTGCTTGTATTGCCCCCCCCCCCCCCCCCCTAAAAACATTGAAAAACACGTAAAAAGGTTTAGGGGTATGAACTCACCAGTCGAGAAATGTGTCGGCTAGGATGCTAAATATCAGTTTGGGGCTTGAATACATGTGAGATTCCTATGTAATATGAAGAGATACGTAACTGTATCTAATTAGACTTTGAACTAATAATTTAACAAGAATATACACTCTGAGGTGCGAAAACACTGTATTTCAAGTGTTAGGAGTGATCCGGGTAGCATCTAAGGAGGTGTATGGCCTAAATATGGAGTTTGCTCTTCAAGAGTAAACTCCTAATGGACATTACATCCCTAAGACCATATGCCCATGAGTTTACGGCCATAAACTCATGGGTGGTAGGTTCTTGGTTGCTTAATGTTCTTACAACACTTGTGGGATGATGCTAGGTTTAGTTCAAAGGCTATGGAAGCGGATTTTGATCAACATATGGACCACTTAAGGAGTTTACAGCTGTAAACTCTCAAGTACCCTTTTCTTATTTGTTTTGGTGGTCCTAGGTTAAGAATAAGTGTTTCTAGTCCAAAGAACAAGCCATGGAAGGAAGTTAGGGCACCATTTGACCACCTTATCGGAGTTTACGGCCCAGGAACTATTCCTTGGGGGGTTTATGGCCGTAATCTCCTAAGGGGATGGTTTCTTTCATGTTTATGGACCCTAACACAAAGGTGGATGGTTCTAGACATTATTCCAAGGTTTAGTAGGTGTTTAAGGGGCATCTTAACACATTAAAAGGTGTTTACGGCCTAAGAAAGGGTGTTTATGGTCCAAGCATGTTCTTGGGCTGTAAACTCATGTTTACCCCTCAAATGTTAAGGTTTTGGTGTTCTAAATCCAATCGTGTAAGCCCCTAAGTCATATCTAAGCTCCAAAAGTGGTTTGGAAGGGTTTTGGGGCTCACAAAACCCCATTTATGTGTATTTGCGGCTTGGGGCTGTTCCTGGGCCATAAACACTAGTTCTTGGTCCTATTTCATGATTTAAACACTAATTTGAATGATAAACAAGCTATACTATGAGCTAGGATGGATTACATACCAAATTGGAGCTTGTAAGGGGTGATTTTGGATGAAAGATTGAGTTTGTGGAGAGAGAGTAGAGAGAGAGAGTGGAAAAGCCTCAAATAAGGTCCACTCAACTTTATATATGGTTTGAGTTTTAGACCCGGTGGAAATCTACCCGATACTGATGTTAAACGAGGCTTATGGTCGTACCTGATTTAGTTGTCGTAACCCGACGTGGTCGAAACTAAAATTTTCCAAATAATAATTTGGGGTGTTTTCATGTGTTTCTAACGGGTTTGGATACTCACGAGGTCATAATTAAAGTTTTAATTTAGTTAACTTAACCCAAAATTGAACGGAAAAATTGGAATACAAATCGGTTTTATTAACGGAAACACGTTACAGTGACGGAAAAATTTTCGGATTGTCACATAATGGGTGTCCACTCTCACCCACCGCTTCCTTGATTAGTGGAGGCTCGTTAGCCGAACGAGTAGGATAGGGCAAACCATTACCATTAAAAGTATAATCAAGTATAAAGTAACTAAATGTTTTATACAAAATTCCCAATCTTAGTTACTTTAGGCAAAAGTTAATTTGATGCAATTCCATGAAGTTACACTTTGTACCCTTGCGAAGACGTTAGTGGAGCGTGTGTGGTTAACCGGCACACTAAATGGTTCTAAGCAAAGGTAGCAAAGGGTGACTCAATGTTTGTCATAGTTCGGTGGAGCGTGTGTGGTTAACCGGCACATCAAATAGGTGACTGTAACATTGGGGGCACCATGTAAGTTTGCATGGTTATTCACACCCTGTTTTGTGATCCTTGGTATCCCATGTTGGAATAGTGTCTAAGGCTGCAACTATATTAGGCAAGTATTTGACCCGATTGTGCATGGTCCTTTTGGGTTGCCTTCACCATAGCAACTTGATAGGATGATTTATTAAGAGAGAATAAATATTTTTAATATATTATGAGAATAATATAAGGAATAATAATATTGTTATTTGATTAATATAAGTCATAAATTAATTGGTATTAATTTGGTGACTTAAAGAGATTAATTAAATAAGAGGGTATAAACTGTCAATTGTTTGATAGTTAAACTTTAGACTGTAAATCCTTATTGGATAAAGGATGGACGAATTCTAGAAGCTAGGGATAGCTTAAAACCGTCCAAGGTTATCTAAGGAATGGATTTGGATTGCTTTAAGGGAAGATTATCCAACTAGGGTTTAAGTTTTAACCCTTAAGGAGTCTACAAGTATAAATAGACCCTATGGCAAAGGGAAATATGCACCTCATTGAGAATAGAGAATCTGTGGCCGAATTTCCTCCCCTCTCCTCTCTCTCAAATCATGCTCCTTACTTTTTGGTGTTTGTATGCCATTAGAGGAGTGACAATTGTGACTCTAGAGCTCCAAGACAACAAGATCAAACAATTGATTCAAAGGTATGATTCTAGATCTGTTTTGTATTGTTTTATACCGAATTAGTCATTAGAAGTCTTGGATTCAAAGCATGTTTAATTAGAAAGCCTAGATCCGAGCATTAGGGTTTTGCATGCGCACATAGGAAAGTTCTTATGGCTAAAACCCATCAATGGTATCAGAGCCTAGCTTGGTTTCTATTAAATTGTTGCTTGTTTGTTTGAAACTTAACTGCAAAATTCGATTTTTGTGTTTCTGAGTCATGGACTCGGCAAGTTGGCCTGACTCGGCGAGTCTCTTGGTGCACTCGGCGAGTCCAATCGTCAGGAATGGCCAGCTTCGGGATTTCTTCATAATTATCTTATGGAAACTTACCTTAATCATATTAGATCAACCCTAATCCAATTTTTTGATATATATGACTATAATCTTGATCTAATTAAAGATATTTATCAACTAATAAAATATGTAATTTCCTTTTATGATAATTAATTAATTATTTTGATTAAATTGGTAATTATCTTGCAAAAAATCTTGAATAAATCAAATATAGATAATTAGGAAATTAATTGTTAATTAGAATTATTTGTTATTTGATCCTCCATGTTTTAAATGTTCAAAACTTGTCCTCAAGTTTCGAAATTTATGTATTGTGATTAAAAGTTTTAATTTACACAATTTAAATTTCAAACCCTAAGTGTTTAAAAGTTTAAAATACAACCCTATACTAATATAATATTACAAGATTAATATATATATATATATATATATATATATATATATATATATATATATATATATATATATATATATATATGTATAACTAAAATTCTAG
Organism: Lactuca sativa; assembly: GCF_002870075.4. Lineage (NCBI taxonomy): Eukaryota > Viridiplantae > Streptophyta > Magnoliopsida > Asterales > Asteraceae > Lactuca > Lactuca sativa. The sequence continues at coordinate 118,999,175 of NC_056631.2, read as the reverse complement.
TCTTACCGTTAGTAGGCCTCATTCACGAAGCCGATCTATAAGGTGGGTATAAGGTCGCAACCTATAAAATGGCGCTTATTGGGTGTACACTCACACCCACTGCTTGCTTGATCGGTGGAGGGTCGTTAGCCGAACGGCTAGGATAGGGCAACCTCATCCTTTCATTAAAAGTATAATATACAAAGTAACTACACTTTTTTTTGAAAATTTCCCAATCTTAGTTACTTTAGGAAAAGTGAATTGATGCAATCCCATGAAATTACACTTTGCACCCTTGGTAAGAAGTTAGTGGAGTGTGTGCGGTTTACCGGCACACTAATTGGTTCTAAGCAAAGGTGGAAAAGGGTGATTCATTGTTTATCATAGTTCGATGGAGCGTGAGTGGTTTACTGGCACATCGAATAGGTGATCGTTACAATGAAGGCACCGTGTGAATTTGCATGGTAATTCACACCCGCTTTGTGATCCTCAGTATCCCAGTCACAAACAAGAGGGGCATATCGAGATTTAAACATGCCATTGAATAGTTTCAATGAATCTCATCCGCACCTAGGAATTCTCAATACAATTAGGACTTATAGTTAGTTTTTTTTATGGTGGAGAATTAGTGAATCGTCATTCACTTACCTTCATATTATTTGCATGTTAGATTACGGTATCCCTTTTCTAATATGTAAATATTGTTGTTGGATCCTATCCCTAATTTTTCTTATTGGGTGATAATTAGGGATTCATATTCTAATCTATCTTTGTCCTTTCTATTTGTAGATTTCGAACGCAAACAACGCTGCTGCTAGTTCTTTCACATTGATGAGCCTTTGCCAAAAGGTTACTTTTGATGGGACGAACTTTAGCGAATGGATAAGATACATTCGCACCATTGCTCGCTATGAGGATAAGGAGTATGTCCTCGATGAGAAGCTCGAGAAAATCAACCCTAAAATTGCTACTCTGGCTAAAATGACCGCTTTTGAAACTCATGAGCGCGATGCAACGAAGGTACATTGCATCATGATAGCCACCATGAACTCCGAATTCCAAAAGTCCTATGAGGACATGTACCCGTACGAGATGCATCAAGACTTATTGGAGAGATACCACCAAAACGCGAGACAAGAGCGTTATGAGATTTTCACTAACATGATTTCCGCTAAGATGGGTCATGGAGAATCTCTTACCGTGCACCTGCAAAAGATGCAAAGGTATGTCGATCGCCTTCGCAAGTTAAATGTTGACTTCGGGGAAGATTTGGCGATCGACATGGTGCTTCACTCTTTGCCTCCGAGCTACAATCAATTTAGGATGACCTACCACATGAACAAAGAGGAGGTCACCCTAAGCAAACTCCAAGGTCTCTTAAGGGTCGCTGAGAGCAACTTCAAAGACAAGTCTGTTGCACCAACTCCCAATCCACCCTCTGCTCCTGTCTTGGCTATTGGTCAACGGAAGGGAAACAAGAGGAAGGCTTCGTCTAAGAACTATCGCAAGGTGAAAGCCTGAGATGGTGCCTCCTCTAGTGGGACCAAAGTTGATCCTGCTAAGCCCTGCCCTAACCCAAAGGAGGCAGAGTGCCACCACTGCCACAAGATAGGACATTGGAAGAGAAGCTGCCTAGAGTACCTGCAATCCATCAAGGAAGGAAAGATCAAGCAATCTTTCGCAGGTATATACACAATTAAATCTAACAATTCTAATCATGCTATTTCTTGGGTTCTTGATACCGGTTGTGTTTACCACATTTGCTCTAATGTGCAGGGACTAAGAAGAAGTAGGGATGTGGAGCAAGGAAGAATCAATCTAATCATGGGGAATAGAAGATCGTCACCTGTGACCAAGATTGGAGTGTATTCTTTAGTGCTTACGAATAATTTATGTTTAGATTTGAACAATTGTTGCTATTCACCTAAAATGGCTAGAAACATCATTTCATTTCATGGTTTGTTTAGACAAGGTTTTAGATTTTCTTTTAATAATGAGAATGGTTCTATTTTAGCTTATCTAAATGGTGTCTTTTATTTTGAAGCTATACCATGTAATGAAATATATGAAACTGTTATGATTGTTGATAACTTAGGAAATGATGTTTTGAACATAGATTCTTCCAATAGTATGGATACAGCATCCTTGTGGCATTGTCGTCTTGGACATGTCAACAAGAAACGTATAGCCCAACTCCAAAAGGATGGATTGTTGGAGTCATTCGACCTTAGGTAAGATGACACATGCGAGTCTTGTTTACTTGGAAAGATGACTAAGTCACCCTTCACGAGTACGTGTGAAAGGGGTGAGGGTCTATTGGACCTAATACGTACCGATGTATGTGGACCGTTTAGATCAACCACGAAGGATGGGAACCGCTTCTACATGACTTTTACCGATGACTATAGTAGATATGGGTATATCTATTTGATCAAGCAAAAGTCAGAAACTTTTGAAAAGTTCAAAGAGTTCAAGAACGAAGTGGAGAATCAATTGGACAGGAAAATCAAGATGCTTCGATCCGATCGAGGAGGAGAGTAGCTAAGTCTTGAATTCCACGATTATCTCAAGGAGTGTGGAATAGTTTCACAATTGACACCTCCTAGGACACCGCAGTTGAATGGTGTGGCAGAAAGGCGTAATCGAACCTTGTTGGACATGGTTCGCTCTACGATGAGTCGTGATTCACTACCTATCTCTTTTTGGGGGTATGCCTTAGAGACTGCCGCCCATATCCTTAACCGAGTCCCAACTAAGAAGGTTGCCAAAACACCTCACGAGATGTGGACAGGGAAAGCTCCCTCGTTAGCACATATCAAGGTTTGGGGTTGCGAGGCTTTCGTAAGACGAGATACTCACGACAAGCTTGAACCTCGTAGTGAGCGATGTATTTTCATCGGCTACCCGCAGAAATCCTTTGGATATCTCTTCTATAGACCGAAGGACAATGTTGTCTTCGTTGCGAGGAGAGGAGTTTTCCGAGAGCGAGAACTCATAAGCCAAGGAGACAGTGGGAGGCAGACTGAGTATGAACAGATTCAAGAGTCGATAGATGAAGGAACCTCTACCGCTGGCACTCAACCCGAGGAGGAAACTCCGGTTGAACCGATTGATGAATCCTTACCTCTTAGACGTTCCGATAGAGTTAGAGTTCAACCCCAGTTTTATGGTTTTCATATTACTACCGAAGGGGACACGTATATTAGTGATGGTACACTAATAAATCTTGATGAACCTAATAGCTATAAGGAAGCCATGGCAGGCCCGGAGTTTGCAAAGTGGAAAGAGGCAATGGATAGCGAGATCCAATCCATGTATGATAACCAAGTTTGGAATTTGGTTGATAATGTGCCCGAACGTAAGACCGTTGGGTGCAAGTGGATCTTCAAGAAGAAGACCGACGTGGATGGAAACATACACACATATAAATCGCGATTGGTCGCGAAGGGCTTTACTCAAACTCCCGGAGTTGACTATGATGAGACCTTCTCACCAGTTGCAAAGATAAAATCTATTAGAGTGATGCTAGCGATTGCCGCATTTCATGATTATGAGATTTGGCAAATGGATGTCAAGACCGCTTTTCTTAACGGAAAGTTGGTTGAGGATGTTTATATGGCTCAGCCAGAGGGGTTTGTGGATCCGAAGCATCCGAATAGAGTGTGTAAGCTTGAGAAGTCCATTTATGGACTTAAGTGAGCGTCTCGCAGATGGAATCTTTGCTTCGATGAAAAAGTCAAAGAGTTTGGATTTGTATGAAGCGAAGATGAATCATGTGTATATGTCAAAGCCAGTGGGAGTATAGTTAGCTTCCTCGTTCTATATGTCGATGACATATTGCTCATAGGAAACGACATCCCGACTCTGCAGGAAGTTAAGTCCTGGCTCGGGAAGTGCTTCGCTATGAAGGACCTCGGAGAGGCTTCTTACATTTTGGGAATAAGGATAGTAAGAGAGAGAAGTAAGAGACTAATTGGACTTAGTCAGAACACTTACTTAGAGAAGGTACTAAAACGTTTTAGTATGGAAAACTCGAAGAAGGGAGAATTACCGATACAAAGTAATGCCAAGTTGAGTAAGACTCAAAGTCCGAGTACCGAAGCTGAAATAGCAGAAATGAGCCGAGTACAATACGGTTCCGCAGTTGGCTCAATCATGTACGCTATGACTTGTACTCGCCCTGATGTAGCCTTTGCTTTGAGCATGGTTAGTAGATATCAAGGGAACCCTGGCAGAGCCCATTGGGTTGCGGTGAAGAACATCCTTAATTACCTTCGGAGGACGAAGGAATGGTTCTTAGTCCTCGGAGGGAGTGATGACTTGAAGGTGCGAGGGTATAGTGACGCCAGTTTTCAGACCGACAGGGACAACTACCATTCGCAGTCGGGCAGGGTCTTTACCCTAAATGGAGGAGCAATGACTTGGAAAAGTTCCAAGCAGGAAACCGTAGCTGATTCAACGTGCGAATCATAGTACATTGCAGCGAGCGAAGCGTCGAAGGAGGCAATATGGCTGAAGAACTTCATCGGTGATCTAGGAGTTGTACCTTCCATAAAGGAGCCCATGGAGATTTTTTGTGATAAAGAAGGAGCGGTTGCCTTGACCAAGGAACCGAGAGATCATGGTAGATCAAGACATATCGACATAAAATATCACTTTATTAGACATCGTGTAGAAGAAGGACAACTCGTAGTGAAGAGGATATCATCTGTATATAACCCAGCAGATCCGCTTACGAAGGGACTGAGCAGGGTTAAGCACTTGCAGCATGCTAGGAGTATTGGGCTGAAGGATGATATTAGCATAGATTATATAGTAGTAGAATCATGTAATAGATAAATGTAATTAACATTTGATGATTAAATAAAGGAGTTTTATTTATGAGTAATGTTACTATCTTATGTTAATTGTTTAACTATTGTTTCATTTTGTATGTTTTGACTTCCAGAATAATTGAGTATATTAAGAATAATCGAATTATTCAAATTGTCCACAATCGTTCATATGTTGGAAGTAGATATGAAAGAAGATTGTCGTGAATTGGTGCGTAGATTGTCTAAATGGTATTAGACATAGCAAAGGGTTGCTACGACATTCATGAGTGCTTATGAACTGGTTTTGAGCATTGGAACAAACCCGTGCTTGCTGGAATCACCTTATAGAATATGATATAAAAGGGTGATCGCAAGACGATAATATCATATAGTCTTAAAACCTAGATATATGGTTTGTTATTTGTTAATTGATTGTACATTGATAATGCGAAAACGCATCAGTAACTCGATGTTATAAAACGCATCGTTGTGTATAGTTCATTAATGAATAAGTAAATGCATATAAGTCGAAATTTATCTGTAAATTTTATCCTAAGTAGGTAAAAGCGATATCTCGGCCGCTCGATGATTTGATTGGACTTATGTGCCGGGCCTGGTCAGAACTGAATTGATGTGTTCGATTAAGTTCTATGTCAAATAAATCAGAGATCGAGGAACCTAAATGCTTGACTGATCATTCCATAGAATTGTCAGCATGATATCTAACAGAGGACTATACGATCCCTTATTTAAAGGACAAGATTGTTTAGATCAGATTTTGACAGCGTCTTTGAGAGCTACGATTGCAAATCGAATTGTACTTATGCATATAGTTACTAGACTTATCCAAGTGGGAGACTGTTGGAATAATGTCTAAGGCTGCAACTATATTAGGCAAGTACTTGACCCGATTGTGCATGGTCCTTTTGGGTTGCCTTCACCATAGCAACTTGATAGGATGATTTATTAAGAGAGAATAAATATTATTAATATATTATGAGAATAATATAAGGAATATTAATATTGTTATTTGATTAATATAAGTCATAAATTAATTGGTATTAATTTGGTGACTTAAAGAGATTAATTAAATAAGAGGGTATAAACTGTCAATTGTTTGATAGTTAAACTTTAGACTGTAAATCCTTATTGGATAAAGGATGGACGAATTCTAGAAGCTAGGGATAGCTTAAAATCGTCCAAGGTTATCTAAGGAATGGATTTGCATTGCTTTAATGGAAGATTATCCAACTAGGGTCTAAGTTGTGACCCTTAAGGAGTCTAAAAGTATAAATAGACCCTATGGCAAAGGGAAATCTGCACCTCATTGAGAATAGAGAATCCCTAGTCGAATTTCCTCCCCTCTCCTCTCTCTCAAATCATGCTCCTTGCTTTTTGGTGTTTGTAAGCCATTAGAGGAGTGACAATTGTGACTCTAGAGCTCCAAGACAACAAGATCAAACAAGAGATTCAAAGGTATGATTCTAGATCTGTCTTGTATTGTTTTATACCTAATTAGTCATTAGAAGTCTTGGATTCAAAGCATGTTTAATTAGAAAGCCTAGATCCGAGCATTAGGGTTTTGCATGCGCACATAGGAAAGTTCTTATGGCTAAAACCCATCATCCTAGTCACAAATCGAGGGGCATATTGAGATTTAAACATGCCATTGAAAAGTTCAATGAATCTCAAAGGATCTAGGAGTTTTTCGATACATTTAAAACATAATCACTTTTTCGTTTTTCATGGTGGAAAATTAGTGAATCGTCATTCACATACCTTCAAATGTTCTGCAATTTGGGTTACGACATCCCTCTCCCAAGTTGTTGAATATTGTGTTGGGTCCTAGCCTTAATATCTCATTTGGGTGATTTATTAAGGACTCAATCAATCAACTAACTTGAATTTTATCCCATTTTGTAGATGTCAAAATATGACAACTATGGTCTTCCTAAATCCCATGGAACAAGCTTTCCACATGAAGATGATATTTCACGATTCGATCGAGGAACACGAAATCATGCTTCACTTCCTCCACCTCCTCCTCTTGTTCAAAGGCTTGAAAAGTTCAAACTCACTCAAGCCCTTTTGGCAAGTAAACATGAAGAAGGAAAGTCAGTGTGTGCACACGTCCTAGAGATGAAGTCACACATTGATAGGTTAAGAATGTTGTGATCCGTTGTCTGTGAGGAGCTTGCTGTTGACTGGGTTCTTCAGTCGCTTCCTGACTCATATAGTGAGTTTGTAAGATAGTACTATATGATGAACCACGACGTGACCCTCATCGATCTTACCTATATGCTTATTGCTGCTGGATCAGCAATGATTTGGTGCACTGGAAAAGCAAAGTTGATTGGTGGATCTTCCTTCCAGACCTCTATGAGTATAGGCAATGGCAACAAAAGGCATGCCATGGTCGAAAAGTTTGATCGTAAGAGAAAGGCAAAGTCTGAAGTAGTTCCGTGTGTTGTTCCAAAAGAGTCAAATTGCTTTTATTGCCAAGAGAAGGAGCATTGGAGACGAAGCTGCCCAGTCTACCTGAGAGATCTAAGAGATGGGAGAGTCAAGACGTATGCCTCTACTTCACGTAAACTCCACTATCTAACTCCATTAAGTTCCTATTCATTGATTCTTAATACATAATGTGATAAGATTACATTTGAATGTTTTGTAGGATCAATGAAAAGAGAGGAAGCTTGATAGAAGAGCAAGATGAGTTTGATCACGAAGAAATGGATCACAATCGCATGGATTCGAAGATCAGATTTAGAGCTTAGAAAGTTATGATAGAATTGTTAGAAATATTTGATTACATAGTTTTTCAGTTGATTTTGCAAGGACATGTTTTCCGCTGCTTTTATGAATAAAATAAATTTTGATTTATCTTATTTACGTATCTCCTTGCAATGAAATCGTTGTGAAAAATTGATGTTTTTGTATTTCTATAAATGGATGTGATTCTTAGTTATGTTATTTATGGTAGTGTCAAAATTTTCTAAGTAAGGAAAGATTCCCATCACTCAAGTTTCAATTGGACAGAAACTTGGAATCATATGATTTGAATCATGTGATGTATGGAAATCTTCGTACTTAGGAAATTAAGACTAATTCCTTAATCACACAAGTATGTAAGTCAAGTAAAGGACTAAAGGAATAGAACACAATGTTGTGCACTAGTCTAGTCCACCACAAATAACAATAAGACTATTCGTCATAATTTACTAAAAGTCTAGTAAATGTGGTTATACTTACAAGATTATGTGTAATTCTGAATCAATGAAAAGTTTCAATTAATAGCAGAACGAATAAGAAGAATCAATGAAGGCAGAAAGATAAAAGTTTCTCCAATCTAAGAAGAAGGGAGAGTACTTTTGTATCAGATTTTATGATCGTCTTAATGCTTAAGAACGATATCACAATTGATCCTCTAAGGACATCTTAGTGCACTAGTATGGCTATGAAGAGGAATCAGAAATTGTTGAAATGGTTAAATCAGAAAAAAAAAAAAAAAAGGATGAGTCATACTTCGTTCCAAAATCAAGTCTTACAATCGTACTCCAAGATTGTGAATTGAGTGACACACACTCATCAAATGTGGAGTAGAAAATTGTTTTCCTACTCTTACACATTTGAATTTGGTATGTTGTGATGTCTTGAAGAAGCCAAAGACAAATTAAGACCAAATGTGTGTAATGTTTTGTCTGGATATAGACACACACTAACTCTTGGATATTTGTTTTGTGAAGAAATGTTTCTTCATAAGAGAATCTTATATGTCAAGAGGTCAGTAGGAGTCTGAAGATCTTGAAAGGATTCAAGAATTAATCAAGAGTAAACACTAGCGCACGACTTGAGGTTTGTAACCTATCGTGTTGACAAAATTCTATTTATGTGCCAATCCTATTGAGTGATTATGCATATGAGTTCTACGAGTTCTCAATAGACTGCATAAGGCAAACACCTTGTCCAATGAAAGTACATTGACTGGCATAGGTGAGCTGCTAGAAAACTTGGAAGCAATGGTGGGACCCTTGATGGCAAGAAATTAAGAATGAACAAGTTTTGTCCATAAGATTTTGAATTTGCCACAAACATTATCGTTCGATTATGATAATGGAAAATTCACATGGATAGGAACACATACACCATAAAATCTAAGTGTCATAAGGTTTCTCTTCTTCATGATAATGATTGTGAGGAAACGCTTCCACTAAGAGATATTTTAAGGAGATAGCAACTACGTAAATTGCATTCTCAAATTCGATTATGATTATGGCATCCCTTTTCGTAGTTCGAATTGTGAGATTTGGCAATTAGTCTGAACATTTAGGACTTAGTAGGATATGTTCTAAATTAGTTTAGACACACATATGAGCTGTCTAAGGAAAGGTGTGTGATTTTGAGAAGCTTTGATAAAGGCTTATCGAAGCATATCGTATTAAAAACAATGAACTTTGGAAGTCAATAACTATTGATTCCTAGAAGTTAGTTGGTTCCTAAATACGTGTCAAAGCTAGTGGGAGCATAAGGGTTATGCTGGAATGAATATAATCATCATGTTAGTGGGAGCATGATTATTATTTAAGTATTGCAAGTTGGCAATATTAATTATAAAAAAACAAAAGTTTCACTTTGCAAGGTAGCAGGGGTTAAAGAGATGTTTTTGCTATAATTTAGGGAGAGAATGTTATACTTCGTTTTCAATCTAAAAGCTTAGATCGAGAAATTTAATTGTATTTAGTCAAGTGTATATTTATTATTTGCATTCTCAAAATACGATTATGATTACGACATCCCTCTTCATAATTCAAATTTTTTGAGAACACGGCAAATAGAAATATAATGACGACATTATAGTCAGAAACTGGTAAAGTATCATGTTTTTATTATGAATTGCGACCCATACGCTTCGGGTATAGGATCAATTGCATATGCTATAATATTCGACCATTCTAAATTTTTCCAAATGTCTGGGGCATCTAGAGTAAAAAGGAAATAGAACCGGTTTTGACTAAAATAATTAAACGACTGCCAAGGACAATCTAAGGTTCGCCAAGGATTGGTCACTTGTGGAAAGTTGAAAGTATAGTCATGGATGGACCATATTGACATTATTATGAATAGATAAGATTCTATTTAGAATGAGTTGTCATATGGAAAATATGGAAATGTTTCCATATTGGGGCCATATGGGATTAGTATTATTCTTGTGTTTCACTTTGCATGTTTTAACTTCCTGAATAATTAAATTATTTTAGAATAATCAAATTATTCGAACGGTCCACAGTCGTTCATATGTTAGGAGTAGGTACGAATGAAGACTGTCGTGAATTGGTGTCTGGATTGTCTAAAGTGTATTATACATAAGCAAATGTTTGCTGCAACATTCATGAGTGCTTATGAATATGATTTGAGCATTGGATTAAACCCACGCTCACTTGGATCACTTCATGGATTTTATCACGAATGATTGGTGAGACGATAACATCTTATATTCTTGAAACCGAGATGTGTGAGTTGTATCTTGCAAGTCGGTTACACATTGATAATATGTAAACGCACCAGTAACTTGGTGTTATAAAACATATTGTAGTGTGTGATTCGGTGAGTGAGTGCAAGCAAGCATTGAATCAAAGTTTATCCTTTCCTTTTATCCAAAGTGGGATGAAGGCAATATCTGTGGGCCCCTCGATGATTTAGTGATGACACCTAAGCTCTTGGCCAAGCCGGGACTAATTTGATGTGTTCAATTGTAGTCTATTGTCAGTCGTCATAAATCAGAAATCGGGAAACAACACATAGACATAGAGAATGATTTAGGTCCAAGACTCAGTCTATACGATATCTAGAATGGAGGAATATATGATCCCTTATCTAAAGGACACGTATCTAATAAGATCAAAGTTGACAGCGGTTTTTGAAAGCTACGATTCCGGATCAAGATCTGAAGTGATATGCATAATATTTACTAGACTTATCCAAGTGGGAGACTGTTGGATTAGTGTCTAAGTCCATAAATATTTTGGTATGTACTTGACCCGATGGTGCATGGTCCTTTTGGCTTGCCTTCACCAAAGCAACTCTATAGGATGAATTATGGAGAGAGAGGATTAATTATGATTTATTAATATATTATGAGAATGATATATTAAAGGAGAAATCGTATTGTTTAATTAATATTAGTCAATAATTAATTAAGAATTAATTTTGTGGCTAAAAGATATTAATTAAACTTAAAGGACTAGAACTGTCAATTGTGTGATAGTTGAATATTGGCTAGTGGACTCCATAGAGGATGGAGTGGACGAATTCTATGGGGAAACCCATTAGAAATCGTCCAAAGCCTCTAAGTAGGGAGTCCATGGGCGGCTTAGGGCCTAAGCAGTCAAATTCGGATTTCCTTGTTAGATAACCCTAATAGGCTCACTATTTAAGGATCCCTAGGGCACCAAAAACGTGGCTAAGAGTCTCCTTAGGGTTTATACACATTTTTGGGTGCTTCTTTTCTTCTCATTCTTCATCCGCTTGCTCTTGGTGTTTGTGAGCCATTAGAGGAGTGACACTTGTGACTCTAAGATTTCTAAAGTCATTACAAGGAGGATTTGAGATTGTTATTGCTACATAACAATGAAGATAAGATCTAAACCCTATTCTTATGTTAATATTGATTATCACATGCCAGATCTAGGGTTTATAGTCTTGGATGAATGCATGTACAATAGAGAAACCTAGATCCGAGCATTAGGGTTTGCATGAACACATAGGATGTTCTTATGGCTAAAACCTATAAAGTCTAACGAGCCTTGCTAGGGTTTCCCTGATATCTGTTGACCATGCTCAAACAAAAGGCCACATCAGGACGAATACAAGTCATATCATACATGATCGAGCCAACAGCGGAAGCATATGGTAATGGATTCATCTCATCTATCTCAGACTTTGTGCTCAGACTATGAGTTTTACTCAGTCTGGCATTTTGTTGGATCGGTAACTCCACTTTGTTGGAATTCTCCATGTTGAACTTCTTCAACACTTTATCCAAGGAGGTACTCTGACTAATTCCAGTTAGTCTTTTACTCATGTCTCTCAGTATCCTTATCCCTAGGATATATGCAACTTTTCCAAGGTCCTTCATAGCGAAACACTTCCCAAGCCAGGACTTAACTGTTGGATTAGTGTCTAAGTCCATAACTATATTCGGTATGTACTTGACCCGACTTGGCATGTTCCATTTGGGTTGCATGGCATCATTCATTTGGATAAACTAAAATGAGAGAAATAACACATAAGGTTTGGTAATATATTATAAGTTCTAATATATTAATAATATTATTTAATTAGTATTAATCAATATTTAATTTGTAATTAATTAAGTGATGAAAAAGGAGACTAATTAAATATATGGGTTGATTGTCTAAATCATCCATACTTGTATCGTGGGCTAATGCTCCATGGGTTATCAAGTTGGGCTAAAACACATAGGATGCTCCATGGTGTTTTTGTACCCATGGATCATGGAATAGAAAGGCCATGACAAATAGGGTTTACATGATGTAACCCTAATTGTAACACATTATATAAGCATCTTATTTTTGTGAAAATCGGCCACTGTGAGAGACCATGAAGGAATAGTGAGGGCTAGCGGATGTCATGAAGTGTATCATTTCTCTCTAAGTTATTCCAAGTGCATTTGATGTTGTGCGAACCATTTGAGGTGTCACATTTGGGGAACTAGGCTCTCAAGCTTCATGGAATTAAGTTACATCAACAAGGTATGTATTTATATCTAGTTTATTATTCAAGTATCAAAAGATTGTATGCCAGTTAGGGTAATACATTGAAATATACATATTCGCATGTATAATAGAGAAAACAAAGTTCCAATGTATTTAGGGTTGCATGTACACTTAGGAGTGTTAGAATGCTCAAAAACCAACAGTGGTATCAGAGCCTAGGCTTGTTATCAATTATACTTGATGCAAGGTGCTGAAAAATGCTGAAAAAATCGATTTTCGGGCTGTCTGGGCACTAGACCCGCCAAGTCCACTGATGGACTCGCCGAGTCCTTGAATAAAATCATCCTACTCGTCGAGTAGGTTCATACACTCGACGAGTAGGACCCCCAGACATCATATTTTCGACTTTTAAGGCAGGAGTTGCACTAGAATCGTTACCCTAAGCTGTTTTTTAACCAATAAACTTGTTTTTGATGTGGTAATGTTCATTCTAATCCAATTTCAAAGATAATTGTCAATAGATTCATGTTTTTGAATTAGCTTAAGTATTAGGCTAATTACATGAAAAAGTTTCATTTGAATTAACTTGTTCTTATGAGCTGCTTAGATTAATAGAAAAGTTATGTGAAATTGTTGTTTCAATCCAAATTAATCTAAGAGTTGATTCTAAAATGTGTTTTTGTAACTTGTCCTCAAGTTATACGAAAAGTCACATTTAAGATTCATATAACTCATAAATAGTTCCATAGGTTATGAATAAAGAAAAGTCACATTCTTTTAATAGTTTAAAGTCTTCCATAACTTGTCCTCAAGTTATGGAACTTGAAGAGTTTTTTGATTAAAACTACTTTAAACACATAAGTTATGGAATTGAATAGTTTTGAATAGTTTCAAAACTTGCCCTCATGTTTTTTAATTTGTAAAGTTTTCCCTTATGAATACTTTAATTCCAAGTTAAGCCCTTAGAATTTTAAAACTTAAAAATCAACCCTTATACTTTATAGTATTATAAGTTAATAGTGTATACATATATATACATATATATATATATATATATATATATATATATATATGCATATATATATATATATATGTGTGTGTGTGTAAGTGCAAGTCAGTCTTACCATTAGTAGGCATCATTCACGAAGCCGGTCTATAAGGGGGGGTATAAGGTTACTGCCTATAAAATGGTAGTTTAATGGGTGTCCACTCTCACCCACCGCTTCCTTGGCTGGTGGAGGGTCGTTAGCCGAACGGGTAGGACAAGGACTAGAAATCTCCCTTCCTTAAAAGTATCAATGATAAATATAAAGTAACTAAATGTTTTATAATTCCCAATCTTAGTTACTTTAAGAAAATGTGAATAAGGTGCTAATCCATGAAATTACACTTTGCACTTTGCTTAAGTCGGTTAGTGGAGCGCGTATCGTTAACCGCCACACTAGCTGGACTTAACATGGTAGGCAAAGGGTAACTTAATATTTATCATAGCATCGGTGGAGCACGTGTGACTAACCGGCACATCGATTAAGGGGTAAATATTAAGGGTACCAAGTAATTTGCATGGGTACTTCACACCTTGTTTTGTGATCCTCGGCATCCCAGTCACAAAACCTAAAAGGCACACTCGAGAATGTAACATGCCAGTGAAAGTTCAATGAATCTCAAAAGATCTAGGAGTTTCAAATCCAAGTAAAACCTAATTAAATTATTTTGTTTTCATGGTGGAAATTGGTGAGTCGTCATTCGCCTACCTTCAAATATTTTATTACTTGGATTACGGCATCCCTCTTCCAAGTTATAAAATATTGTGATGGGTCCTAACCTTAATATTTCATATTAGTGGTTATATTAAGGACACTAAATCAACTATCTTGAATATCTCCCAAAAGATGTCTGGTTCAAAAATCTATGATCTTCCCAAATCTCTTGGAACTTCAGTTCCTCCACCTCCTCTAACTATTCTCCCTTACCCACAAGTTCAAGGTCACTCAAGCCCTAATGGCAAGAAAGGTCTATGTGTGCTGAAAACTTTGAGATAAAGTCACATCTTCACAAGTCGGGAGTGTTGGGTGTCAAAGTCTTAAGAAAGTTGCTTGTTCAATCACTTTCTAAGTCACATAGTGAGTTACCTCTAGGACTACTATGAAATAGACTATGACATAACCCTTAATGATCTTATCTATTTGCTTGGTGCTGCTGAATCAGCAATAATTTGGAGCAATGGCAGAGCAAATTTGATTAAGAAGATCAACTTCCCATACCTCCATGGACATTAAAAATGGTAACATAGGACATCTAGAACAACTTTCTCTTCCCAAGGAAAAGGATTAACCATAGTCAACTCGGTTGACCAAATGGTAAAGAGAAAGGCAAGTTTGAGATAGTCCAGTGCACCATTCCCAAAGAGTCCATATGTTTTGCCAAAGGAAGGAAGAATGATTGCAAAGCTACCTATTTACCTGAAAGATCATAAGGTTAATCAAGTCAAGCAGTTTGACTCTACTTCAGGTACAAACTACTATCTAACTCTGTTAAGTTTCTATTATGAGATTATTGTTACATGATGTGACTGGGTCACATGTTGATATTTTAAAAATCAAAGAAAAGTGAAGAAACTTAAAAAAGTATATGCTGATTCTAATCGCGAAAATGGATTTTGATCGTATGGTTCGGTGATCAGAATTTTGAGCTGTTACTTAGGAGTTATGATATATTGCTTAGGAATAGATAACAACAAAGCTTTCCATATACTTTTGCACTATAAGGATAAGTTTTTCCGCACAGTTTTTAAAATAAATGGAAATTTTTTGATTTCATTTATTCTAAGTATCCTTACAATGACATTTGTGGAAAATTGTTGCTTATATGATTCCATTGATAGTAGTATTGGAAAATGGATTTGTTCCTATTAATTATGGTAGTGTCTAAATTTACCAAATAAGGAAAGATTCTCATCACCCAAGGTTTCAGTTGGATAGAAACTTGGAAATCATGCATGTTGTATAGTATGATGAATGAGAATTTTCATCTTTGGAAAATTAAGACTAATTCCTTATTCATATGTATATGTGAGTCAAGTGAAGGACCAAGGGATCAAGTAGACATTCTTGTGCATTGATCAAGTCCACACAAAAGATCAATAAGAATATTCGTCATGATTTACTAAAGTTTAGTAAATATGGTCATACTTACAAGTTTAAGTATAATTCTGAAGCATTGGAAAAGTTTCGATGTATGGCAGAACGAATGAGAAGAATCAAGTTAGGTAGAAGGATAAAAGTTTCTCAAATCTGAAAAGATGGGAGAGTACTTTAGTATCATGTTTTGTGATTATCTTAGTGATTAAGAAACCATATCACAATTGGTCCTCTAAGAACATCTTAGTGCATTCTTATGACTATGAAGAGGAATCTTGAATTGTTGAAATGTTTAAATCAAGAAGATGAGTCATACTTCGTTCCAAAACAAGTCTTAGAGTCATACTCTAAGACTGTAAGTTGAGTGACATATCTTATAGAAAGGTTTGTAACACTTGTCAAATGTAAGAGTAAAAGTGTCCTACTCCTGTACATTTGAAATTGGTAAGTTTTGATGTTTTGGATAAAACAAAGACCAACTAAGGCTAATTGTGTGAAGTATTTGTCTTGATAAAGAATCCACACAATCTCTTGAATATTTGGCAAGAGAGTCTTACATGTCAAGAGGACAGTGGGAGTCTTAAAGATCCTGGAAGAATTTCAAGATCTAATCAAGAATAAAAGCATGCAGTTTGACACTAGCACACGACGTGAGGTTTATAACCTATCATGTTGACATATTCCAACTTTTGTGCCCATTCCAGTAAAATTTGGCTTTGCATATGAATTCTGAGAGTTCTCAATTGGTTGCATAACAACTTGGAAGCAATGACGGGCCCTTGTGCTGCCAGGTGGCAAGAAGTTAAGACTGCACAAGTTCAATCCATACAAGTTTGGATTTGTCATTAACCGTGTCTTGTGATTATGGTTTTGTCAAATTCACATGGATAGGAACACATACACCATAAAATCTAAGTGTCATAAGGTTTCTCTCTGATTCATGAAAATATTGGTGAGGAAACGCTTTCACTTAGTAGATTTTAGGTAGATGGCAAGTGTGATATTTGCATTCTCAAAGTCGTTAGTGGAGTGGTTAATTGGCACACTAACATGGACTTGTGAGGAACGACAAAAGGTCTAAACATTTGAGACTAAGGTTACGGCATCTCTTTTCATAGTTCTAAAATTGTTTAGACACACATGTGAGCTATCTAGGGAAAGGTGTGTGATATTGATAAAGTTTTATCAAAGCATCTTGTATCCGAAGTCTGAACATTGGTAAGAAAGTCAATAAAGTATTGATTTCTAGAAGTCCAGTTGATTTCTGAGTACATATCAAAGGTACTGGGAGCATGAGTGTATTGTTAATAATCATCATGTTAGTAGGATCATGATAATTATGATAAATGTTGCAAGTTAGCAATGTTAATTATAGAAAACAAAAGTTTCAATTCGTAGAGT
This sequence comes from Lactuca sativa, assembly GCF_002870075.4. NCBI lineage: Eukaryota > Viridiplantae > Streptophyta > Magnoliopsida > Asterales > Asteraceae > Lactuca > Lactuca sativa. The sequence goes on along the minus strand of NC_056631.2, from coordinate 118,982,105 downwards.
TATAGGGGTTGAAAAGTTGTTTTGCTATAATTAAGGGAGAGGAAATTATACTTCATTTCAATTCTAAAAGCTTAGATTGAGGTTTTAATCAACTTTAGTCAAGGATATATATGAATTTTGTGTTGGAACGGCTCAAAATAATGAAATTCTATATATGTGTCTATTATTTACATTCTCAAATTCGATTATGATTACGGCATCCATTTTCATAATCTGAATTATGAGAACTTGGCAAATAGAAATATTGTAGCAAAAGGACTAGTATCATGTCTTTATGTGAGACATCATGAATCATGTCCCATATGCATCGGATATAGGATCGATTGCATGTGCTATAATATTCATCATTTCTAAAAAATTCCTAATGCATGGGGCCTTAAGAAGGGATAAGGTCTAGAATTGGATATGACTAAAAGGATTAAGCAATTGTTGAGGACAATGTAAGGTTTACCAAAGATTGGTTGATCAGGGACAGTTTGAAGTATAGTGTTAAGTTTGGAAGGACCTATTGACATATTCTGAAAAGAGGCAACTCTTGTTCAAGAGTAATAGCCAAAAGGTGAATATGGAAATGTTCGGTGGAAGTTATTCATTAAATCTGTGCAAGATGAGGAAACTTAATGCAAGAAGAATGTTCAAAGGCAATGAACTTTGAATATGAGACTTCAGTTCCATGGAGTTGGTCTCCACTGAAATACTCTATAATTTATGTTGACAAGTCTTTGTGACTTTGTGCATAATTATTACAACAGGACCAATGCATATAAGTTTAGAATCTAACAGATTTAGGTAAATGGCAGGAATTTTGAATTCTTGCATTTGCAGTAAGGAATTGGGAGTGTGAAATGAGAATCATTGGAATTGCATTCAATCTATCTATTTCACAAAATAAAGATCATAGACAAAGTTAGCATGCATACTTGGTGTATGGGATGACTAGTGTTTAGAAAAACATAGTGTACATGCTTGGAGCATGGGACAACTATTGTTTTAATTCAAGTATAAAGATGATAGTTTAAAACAGTATGCAAATAATAATGGGTAATCAATATGGTGATAAATAAAAGATGTGTTATTTATATTCATAAGTTCTGAGACCATATTGGATTCGATTATTCTTGTGTTTCACTTTGCATGTTTTGACTTCCAGAATAACTAGGTCGTTTTTCTTAAATGACTAAGTTACTCAAACCATCCATAGTCGGTCACATGTTGGAAATAGATATGAATCAAGACTGTCATGGGTTGGCTTGTAGAGGTCTAAGATGTTGGACAATGTGCTACTACAATACTCGTGAGTGCTCATAAGTTCTGAGTAATAGATTCAACCCACGCTCATTGGAATCACTTCATGTATTTTATCACGAGTGATCATTAGACGATAATATCTTATATTCTTCAAACCTAGAGATATGAGTTGTACTATGAGTTGATTATACATTGATTGCACAAAACCACATTGGTAACTCGATGTTATAAAACATGCCTTTGGGTATGATTCAACAAGTAGTAGAACAATACATATGAGTCAAAGTTTATCGATTCCTTTTACCTTCGGGATAAAAGCGATATATGTGGGCTCCTCGATGATTTAGTGATGACACCCCAAAGTGGTTGGCCAAGCCATGACTGATTTGATTTGTTCAATTAGTCGGTCATCATAAATCGGAAATCGGGAAACAACAAATGGATAGAGGGAATGATTTTAATCAATGTCTCAGTCCATATGATTTATGGAATGGAGGAATATATTATCCCTTTTCTAATGGACAAGTCATTGATAAAGTTCAGAGTTCATCGACAAGGTCAGAGTTCCACAGCGGATTTTGTGAGCTACGATTTCACATTGGTTTTTGAAGTCATACGCAATAATAGTTTTAGACTTATAAAAGTGGGATACTGTTGGATTAGTGCCTAAGTCCATAACTATATTTGGTGTGTAGTTGACCCGACTCGGCATGGTCCGTTTGGGTTGCATGGCATCATGCATTTGGATAAACTAAAATGAGAGAAATAACACTTAAGGTTTGGTAATATATTATAAGTTCAAATATATTAACAAGATTATTTAATTAGTATTGATCAAGAATTAATTTGGAATTAATTAAGTGATCAAAAAGGAGACTAATTAAATATTTGGGTTGATTGTGTAAATCATCCATACTTGTATAGTGGGCTAATGCTCCATGGATTATCAAGTTGGGCTAAAACCCATAGGATGCTCCAAGGTGTTATTGTACCCATGGATCATCGAAATAAAAGGCCATGGCAATTAGGGTTCACATGGTGTAACCCTAATTGTAACACACTATATAAGCATCTTATTCTTGTCAAAATCGGCCACCATGAGAGACCATGAAGGAATGGTGAGGGCTAGCCGATTTCATGAAGTGTATCATTTCTCTCAAAGTTATTACAAGTGCATTTGATGTTGTGTGAACCATTTGGGGTGTCATACTTGGGGAACTAGGGTCTCGAGCATCATGGAGTTAAGCTACATCAACAAGGTATGTATTTCAATCTAGTTTATTATTCAAGTATCAAAAGATTGTATGCTAATTAGGGTAATACCTTGGAATATTCATATTTGCATGTATAATAGAGAAAACATAGATCGAAGGTATTTAGGGTTGCATGTACACTTAGGAGTGTTAGAATGCTCAAAACCCAATATTAACCTCCTGCAAAGTTGGGATGTCATTTCCTATGACTAGTATGCCATCCACATATAGTACCAAAAAACTAACTATACTCCCACTAGCCCTAACATATACACTGGACTCATCCTTGCTCCTCGAAAAACCAAACTCTTTGACTTTCTCATCGAAGCAAAGATTCCATCTGTGAGATGCTTGTTTCAATCCATAAATGGATTTCTCAAGATTACACGCTCTATTAGGGTACTTTGCATCAACAAAAACCTCTAGCTGATTCATGTAAACATCCTCACCCAACTTTCCATTAAGGAAAGCAGTTTTGACATCCATTTTCCATATTTCATAATCATGAAATGCAGCTATGGCTAGCAAAACTCTAATAGACTTAATCTTTGCTACTGGTGACAAGATCTCATCATTGTCAACTCTCGGAGTTTGAGTAAAGCCTTTCGCCACCAGTCGTGCTTTGTAAGTGTGCACCTTCCCATCCATGTCGGTCTTCTTTTTGAAGATCCATTTGCACCCAACTGTCTTATGACCTGTTACATTGTCAACCAAGTCCCAAACTTGATTGTCATACATGGACTGAATCTCGCTATCCATAGCCTCTAGCCATTTAGCAAACTAGGGGCCTTCCATGGCTTCCCTGTAATTATTAGGTTCGTCCAAATCTATCAGTGTATTGTTACTGATAAATCTATCACCTTCAGCAGTGATGTGATAACCATAATAAAAATCAGGTGTGTTCTTAACTCTAGTGGAATGCCTCGGAGGTTGGGACTCATCTATCAGCTCAACACGAGTTTCCTCCTCAGGTTGGTCGCTAGTGTTTGAGGTTCCTTCACCGCTTGTCTCTCCCACTGTCTCCTTGACCTTTAAATTCTTCCTCATGAAAGACTCCTCTCTTTGCCACAAAGACCACATTCTCACTGGGTCTGTAGAAGAGGTAACCAAAGGAATTATGTGGGTAGCCGATGAAAATACACCTCTCGCTTCGAGGTACGAGCTTGTCGTGTGACTCACGCCTCACGAAAGTCTCGCAACCCCAAATCTTGATGTGGTCTAGATTTGGAACTTTCCCAGTCCACAAAACATGAGGTTTTTTGGCAACCTTTTTGGTAGGGACTAGATTAAGGATATGGGCGACAGTCTTTAAGGCATACCCCCAGAATGAGATTGGTAACGAAGTTCGACTCAACATGGAAAAAACCATGTCCAACAAGGTTCGATTGAGCCTCTCAGCCACACCATTCAACTGTGGTTTCCTAAGAGGTGTCAATTGTCAGACGATCCCACATTCCTTAAGATAGTCAAGGAACTCAATACTAAGATACTCTCCTCCCCGATCGGATCGGAGCATCTTGATGTTCCTGCCCAGTTGATTCTCCACTTCCTGCTTAAACTCTTTGTGCCTTTCAAAGGTTTCTGACTTATTCTTGATTAAGTAGATATATCCATATCTACTATAATAATCAGTAAAAGTCACATAATAGCAAGTAGCATCCCTTGTGGCGGTTTGAAGGGTCCACACACATCTATGTGTATGAGGTCCAACAAACCTTCACCCCTCTCACAAGTACCAGTGAAGGGTGACTTTGTCATTTTTCCAAGAAAACAAGACTCGCAACTATCATCTGATTTTGGGTCAAATGATTCCAAAACTCCAGCCTTTTGGAATTGGCCTATGCGCTTCTTGTTGACATGTCCAAGACGACAATGGCACAAGGATGCTTTATCCAAGGTAATCGAAGAATCAATATGAAATACATTATTACCTAAGTAGTCTACAATCGACACAATTTCACATACACCATCACAAGGTAACGCTCTAAAATAAAACACATCATTATAAAAAACATCAATACCACCAATTTTATTATCAAATGATAATGTGAATCCTTGTTTGTACAAACTATGAAGGGGAATAATATTTCTCGCCATTTCTGACGAGTAACAACATTTATTCAAATCTAAAGTTAACCCATTATTAAGAAATAAAGAATAAACTCCAATCTTGGTCACATGTGATGCTTTACTATTGCCCATGATTAAGTTTATCTTCCCGTGCTCCACTTCTTCACTACTTCTAAGCCTTGCAAATCAATACAAATGTGAATACCACAACCTGTATCAAGCACCCAAGAGTTAGTATGCAATGAGTTATTAGACAATATTGTTTAAATACCTGCATGGGTGGGTTTAACTTTCCCATCCTTTACATCTTGCAAGTACTTAGGGAAGCTTCGCTTCCAGTGCCCCTTTTCGTGGCAGCAGAAGCATTGTGCTTCCTTTGGGTTTGAAGAAGGAGTAACAGGACCTTTCTTGCTCCCACTTGAAGAGGATCCTTCAAGAGACTTTCCCTTAGTACCCTTCGAAGGGGTCTTCAGCTACTTCCCCTTTTCCTGCCCAATTGCCAGAACAGGGGTTGTTGTAGGAGTAGGTGTAGAAGTAACAATCGATTTACCTTTAAGGCCACTCTCAGCGGTCCTTAAAAGTCCTTGACGTTTGCTATGTGTGACTTCCTCCTTTTTCATATGATAATTCATACGAAATTGTTCATAACTTGGAGGTAAGGAATGGAGAATGATATTAATTGCCATGTCCTCAAGAAAGTCCACATTAATCTTTAGCAACCAGTACACGAATCTTTACATTTTTTGCAAGTGACCGGTGATGGGTTCACCATCCTTCATCCTGGCTGTTATCATGGAGGAGATGATTTCATACCTCTCTTGACGTGCACTCTGATGGTATCTGTCCATCAGATCCTGGTGCATCTCATAGGGGTAGAAATCTTCATAGGATTTATGGAGTTCGGGAGTCATAGTAGCCAACATAATGCAGGACACTTTAGTAGCATTCCTGTCATGTGCAGCAAACTCCGCAATCTCCTCAGGAGTAGCAGTGGACTCATTGATAACCTTAAGCTCCTTATCAAGGACATATTCTTTCTCCTTATAGCGGGTAATCATCCTGATGTTCCTAATCCATTCATTGAAATTAGAACCATCAAAAGTGACTTTCCCACACAAGTTCATCAGCCTAAAGGAGCCTGTAGGATTTGAGCCAGCAGTAGTGTTGGAAGACATCTGAAAGAAAAGAAAGTCAATTTTTAATTAGATAAAGAGTCCTTATTAAGTCACCCAAATGAAATATTAAGGCTAGGACCCTACAAACTATTTCATAACTTGGAAGAGGGATGCCATAATCCAAGCTATAAAATATTTGAAGGTAGGTAAATGACGATTTACCAATTTCCACCATTATAAAAAAAAAAAAATTATTAAGTTTTAATTGGATTTGAAACTCCTAGATCTTTTGAGATTCATTGAACTTTCAATGGCATGTTTAAATCTCCATTTTGCCCTCTCAAGTTTGTGACTGGGATGTCGAGGATCACAAACAAGGTATGAATAACCATGCAAATTGACTTAGTACCCTTAATTTTATCACCCAATCGATGTGCCGGTTAAACACACACACTCCACCGATCTATGATAAAACGTAAGTCACTTTTTGCACCTCTTACTAGTCCTTGTTAGTGTGTCGGTTAACCATACACGCTCCACTAAAACTTGGTAAGGTACAAAGTGTAATTTTATGGGTTAGCACCTATTTCACATTTTCCTAAAGTAACTAATATTGGCAATTAATAAAGGTTTAGTTAATTTATAATTTCATTATAATTTGAATGAGGATTAAGGTCCTATCCTACCCGTTCGGCTAACGACCCTCCACCAATTTAGGAAGCGGTGGGTGAGAGTGGACACTCATTAAACCACCATTTTATAGGCAGTAACCTTATACCACCCCCCCTATAGACGGGCTTCGTGAATAAGGCCTACTAACGGTAAGACTAACTTATTCTTATACATATATATAATAATTAAACTTTTAATATTATAGAAGTATAAGGGTTGAATTTTAAACTTTTAAAATTCTAAGGCTCGATTTGGAATTAAAGTATTGTGTGTGAGACTTTACAAATTCCGAAACTGAGGGTAAGTTTTGAAACTATTCAAGACTTTTCGACTTCATAACTTATGAGTTAATGGTTTATTAAAATGAGAGACTTTACATTTTATGTAAACTATGTGTTTATAAATGGAATTTAAAAGAGTGACTCTTGGTAATCCATAACTTGCGGACAAATTATGGATTCCATTAAAACACATCAAGATCAAGAATTAAACTAACAAGAAAGTTACAAATAATTCCTATGGTCTTCTAAACTCATAAGTTCATGAACATTCATATCAACAGTTTCAAGAATCATAAATAAACCACACAAAATTGAAATTTCGATAATAGCCATTGAAAATGGATTAGCTGTGACAACCCGAATTTTTCTATCCTATACAGTCAAACACTTTATTGAAAGTCAAACTTATTTCTGCTAACTTTTAGCCCGTTTAGAGTTTGTTTGAGCGTTCTGAGCCTAGTACACTTAAGGGATAAGTATTGGGGTTTATCTGTGAAGCTATAGTACAATGATCAATCCTAAAAGACCATCACCATGAGTTCACGGTCACCACATTGGAGCTTACGGCCGTAAACTCCATATGGGCCGTAAACTCACCCCATATAAACAAGATTTGGCCAATTCTTTCAATACTTTCCTTCTTAGGCCGATTTCCCCTCATTATCTCTCAACTATCATCCCGATCTTCACCTTAGATCTTCAAAACTAGTAATTATTCTTCCTTGACTTGTTGATACACCTCTTAATCGAGCATTCTCTCAAGATTACATCCACAAAAATCATGTTTTCATATATTTTCAAGTTTGACTAAGAACAACAAGAACACACACTAGTGTTCTTGGCGAAAACCGACCCTTTCAAGCTCCTATATCATAAGTACTCTTGTCCTATCTTGTTATGTACTATACTGCACTTGTTTAGGCCTTAGAAACATCAAGAACCATGGGATGGAAGAGAGTTTACGGCCAAGGATCTCCCAAGGCCGTAAACTCCCTATAAGGGTGCAATGTTGCCCTAATTTCCTTCCTTATGCCTAGAACTTAGCCTAGAACCAATCACCATTGAACTTGGGATCTTAAACATCAAAAAGACCATGAACATATAGATTTTACGGCCATAAACCCATGAAGAATGATCCATGGGCCGTAAACTCTATAAAGGGGTGAAATTGTTCCACCATGACTTCCTAAGGCTTAGACTTGAAGTAAGGATGCTTCTTTATGACCTATAAGACCTCAAACCACAAAATTGTACCAATTATCATGCATTTATGGCCGTAAACTCATGGGAGAAATAACCTTAGGCTGTAAACTAGTTAAGAAGTGGTCCCTGGGCCATAAACTCAAATGCAATGCCATACAACATTTAGATGCAACCCTTTGGTACCTATAGCACTTGAATCAAAGTGTTTTCATGTCCTAGGTTGTCTAAACTTAGTTAATTAGTTGTTGATTGAATAATTGGATATATATATATATATATATATATATATATATATATATGTGTGTGTGTGTGTGTGTGTTATTATATATTATTTAGGATCATTGTGTGTGTTCAAGTCTTCAATTGACACCAAGCACCGTGTCCAACACTTCCATCCAATCCACTCACTACAGGTGAGTTCATACCCCTTAATTAACCTTTTAAATGTTTTTAATTGATTTTATGGGGGGAAGACAAGTTGAATCATGATAGTTATTATATCAATCACATTTGATTAATAACTATCAAACTATGGACTTACTACACTTTTAGCTATTTTACTATGTAAACTACTTACAAAATGATTTCTCAAACGTTTTTACATGTTAAACTCTTTACCAAGCTGTCTTATATACTATATATTTCCTTTCAAACTTTGTTATAACTGTGTTTCAAACAAGGGATTTCATATATTTTAAAATGTTTATATCAACGAACTACTTTTACATCGTTTTATAAAGCGGCATCAAGTCATCGATTTTTACTATTAAACTCTTCAAATGTTTTACAAAACTTCTTTTAAACTTTTATATTGTCAAATGCATGCCTATATATGTATAGTTATATAAGTAATGTTTAAAGGACTTAGGACTGCTAGCTCGCTTTAATTCCCTTTCCTTGTTTGGATGTGGCCTTAGGGTATCGGTTATTTGTCCGAATATCGTCTAAATATTATATTATGTATACATATATAGACATAAAAGTTCTATCAGTCAATTCAGTACCTTTGGGTAGCAAATGCATACTTTCAATTATATATGTACATTACTAGTAACTATAATAGGTATAGTTAGGAGATACCATTTACTATTCCTAGTGCAAGAAATCACACAAGAGTCAGTTCATTCATGAGTCTACACAAATATAATGCATACTATATGAAGAGATACTAATACATACTAAATGAAGAGATACTATTACATACTATATGAAGAGATACTAGTACATACCAAATGAAGAGATACTACTACATACTATATGATGAGATATTAATACATACTAAATGAAGAGATACGATTACATACTATATGAAGAGATACTACTACATACTATACGGGACTGACCATTCTACACTCGGCTGTTAGCTATAGTAGGAAAGTGCACATCCATGGATGTCTACGGTTGTAATGTTCGGCGAGTTTCCACGCCGTGTTTATCCTAAGACAAAAAGGATACGATTTTAATGATTATATAATTTTCCTATTACTTTTAGCTTGTGGCACATTCACATAAATGATGAAGTAGACTATATTTTAATAATAATAGCTGTACATGGGAAAAACCTTCATTCATACAGAGAAGCAAACCTTCAAAACTGTCGGGTCTTAGTAGAAGACTACTTTTTATACTAGTAGGAAATATGGGATTTTCTAGGGTTTTCATACTTATACAAACTTTTCCATCAAACATCTACAAGTCTTTTCTTTACAGTTTTACAAATCAATGACATTAAAAATACTTATGAATTCACCAAATTAAATGCTGATCTATGCTTTCAAAATAACTTGTATTCTCAGGTCACCAGTAGAAAGGTACGATGACCAAGTTGTGAGAAGACGGAGCAGTCAAGACTCGTCTTTTATTTTGATTACTTTATTTCATTTCTTATTCTATGAAATAAAACACTTGTATTAAAAATTATACTATTAATGCAATGTATGATGTTGTTGCTTGTTTACTACTTTACAGTGTTGTGATACTTAACATGACGTCCTCCGCCCCAGAACATTTCTGCGGTTCTTGGTTTTGGGGTGTGGCAGATTGGTATCAGAGCTTTGTTTATAGTGAATTGAGTAAATCAACCCATAAAAGATATACTAACTATAAATACAATGGGATTAAAATACTCTGACCAATAGTTTATACTTATAAATAATAAAATATTTAACTAAGTATACATGTCTGCATTCATACTAAAATAAGTGTCACAATGACAAAAACAAAGGTATTGCGATTGTTGAATATCACAAGTAAACTCAGGGATGTATGGTCAGTCCTGGGAGTTGCATAGCCTGATCAACTATGTTGGTCCGGGGAGTGATTAGCATATGCCCGAGAATGGTTGTGATATGGCAACAAGTCTAAAAATGTACCAACACTACTACAATGAAGACATTTAGGAGTATCCTGTGTTACTATAATTACTTAGTTGAGAACTAAAAATATATTCATTAGTAGGTCAATAGTTTCCAAGTGGATACACTATGGTTATATGTAACTAGGAAGACATAGACTTAGAATCTGTGAATTTTTGCTTTACTCTTGTTCCTGGTGAATTTGGAGTTAAGGTCACTTATTCAAAGGCCTATCCTGTTTTGATTACATATAACTGGTATGCACTTTACAAATAGTGGGGTAACTAATGAAGATTATCTTATAATTATCTAGTTAGTACGTCTAATAATTATTTCTTTACCCCCAATTCTCGTGTAAATAACATGGCTGGACCCCATCCCCACGGCGACATGTACTTTCTAAAACGAAGACAATGATGGATGGTTTGGAGAAGAGCCAAAAGATGATCATCCAATCCCTTTGGAAAATCACCATGTTCAAGGCCTTTCGGATGGAGCTAACTCCGAGCCCGAGGTTGAGAACCTACCCCCGATGGCTCTCAACCCGAATCCTAACCCTCGTCCGGCTTTTCAAGGCCCGACGCCCCCTTGGGTAGAATGTTTGGAGACGTGGAGCGAAGAGCAAGACCAACCTATGCAATTTAATGGAGACCGAAGCTTCTATAACATAAGCAAAGGAGGCTCAACAGACAGAGTTCTGCCAATCCTGGTCTGTAGAGTTGCCCGAAACGAAATCCAGGGCAGGATAGTTCTCCAGCGTATCACAGAGGTTGATGCCAATGCAGGAATGCATACCATTCGCACCAATCGCCTTGAAAATACTCGTGAGAGATCTGAGAAAGACCACGAGGTCCTGCTACAAGCACTAGCTGAAACATGAGCCGAAGTCATAGAGCTTCGTGTACGCCAGTGGGTGTACGAAAGACACATGCTTGATATGGAGCACCAGCTAGCTGAACTAAAGGTTCGCTAGAGGGATTACTGTCACCAGTAGGAAATGCTTTACTTTCTTTCCTTGTTTTAAGGAATCGTTTTCTTGTCTATGACCTATGTAACACTTTTCTATGTATCTACCCCAGTACCGTAAGTACTTGTAGTTAGGCCTTTATTCTGCCAAAAGTTTTCTACTCCGGATATGATGTAAGACCTTCTACAAGGTCAATTTTCCCAAACTTATTACATCATAAATATCAATGATATTGTCAGTCGGCTAATTTCTGTGTCACTCTTTGTTCAAATACTTTCATCATACTATCGTTGGAGTCTATCTGAAACTCACTCTAGTCAAGTTATTGGACTATGGTAATTTGGCTCCGGGATCACTTCCAATTCTTTTCAAAAGTTGGATAGCAATCATCTTGTAACCATTCTTTGAACCTACTTCTACCCTTTACTAAGACTACATCATAGGGATGTAGGTGAAACCATCGAGAACTTACTTCTACTCCTTTCATGAATGATCGAAATACATCTAGGTTCAACCATAATCACTCATGCACACATTTTCTTATCGTATAACAGAATCATGCCGTCGAAGAAAAGTAATCAACCCATCAACAAAACACCAAATCTTCAGATTGATGCAGCTACCTTTCAAGCTGTCGTGACAGCTTTCATGACTCACCTAAACGCTAACAATGCAAATGTTAACGGGATGGTTATCAATAATTCCAATCAAAGTAACAACTAAGTACATCAACGAGTATCAAACTACCCTGACACCTCGAATCTCAAACCCAAGAGTAATAAACGAAAACTCTAGGATAGATTTAAAGGCAAATCACCCCAAGGGACGAACAAGAGACAACAACATGTGGCAGCCTTCGCGCCCAAGACGTTTGTAACTCCTACTACCATCCCTACTAGTATCTCGGTTATCCCTCACCCAGCCAGACAGTATGCTGGAAACCTACCGAAGTGAAATAAGTGCAGCTTCCATCATCTAGGTAGTTGTCGCATGTTACACTGCAAGAACTGCAACAAGAACGGACACACTACCTACTTCTGCAGGACTCGGATCCAACACATTAGTTTAACCACCAATGTCGAAATTTCTCGGATATGCCATCTATGTGGCGTAATGGGACATTTCAAAAGGGACTGCCCAACAGAGAAGAGTGACGTAGGAACAGGGGGAGTTTGACCCCAGAACAACAAAAGGCAACAAAGGACCCTACTATAATATAGGTACATTTCCAATCAGTATTAATTAAGTATACTTTCAAACTGTTAAAAACTAATGTAACTTTAGTCTTATCTTTTGCGAGATCCCGTCGGTCAAGGGTCCCTCGTGCTGCGTATACTTGCTTTTTCAAGTATACCTTGTTCGCAGCAGTAGTCTTGTAGTTAATCTAAAGTACTGAAACATTGTTAATAGTTGTACTGTTATATTTTGTCTGTAACGCCTTTATGATTTAGTCTAATGCCTTTATTTCCAAGTGAGTCCTATACTATCAGATAAGTTGAGTCAATTCCACCCTCATAATACCAGTTTCGTGCGTACATTTCTTTTTACGAAATCTCCTTTCTAAGCAAAGGCATCATTCCAGAACTCCGAGGTACTCATGCATAGAGTATCTTATGTTTTGTATCCTTCCCGAAGAAACCCCAGCAAACCTCCCCGGAATACCACTCGTACAGTACGTCAAGTTCAATCCGAAGACCACTACGGTTGATCTATCGCTGAGGAGTGTATACGCAAGGCTGGTACATAATCATGGCTCTACAAGCTTAGAATTGATGATTCCGCTTTAACTTATTTTCCTTGTTTGGATGTGAGCTTAAAGAAGAATCATTTATTCGACTGCTTGTTCGATCTTAATTATATACGACTCGTATCCGTAAAGCTACGATTGATGAACCAAGTATGACTTCTAATATGAACTTCAGGACGAAAACTGCCCAAAACTACGAATGACCATGCTGCCATGCGAATAAAGCTTAGAGTCCAATCAAATGTCGTCTCGTAGGGTGGGGACAAGAGATTCAGTAAGAAAAGAAGTACCTATCAAATTCCTTACTCCATGAGTAATCGTACTTTCTTTCAGATATTCCCGATATCTTTCCCGAAGAACTCCCACGATTACCTCCATGACGCTAAGATCAACTTCGGAATCAAATTAGTTGCAGGGGATACCCCTATAACCAAATCACCCTTTAGTCTAGCACCTACAAAGATGCAAGGACTATCCGGTTAACTTAACAAACCACTCAGCAATGGCTTTATAAGACAGAACCTCTCACCCTAGGGAACTACAGTTTGGTTCGTCAAGACGAAAGGCGGATTAGTTAGTATACGCATCGAATAATGGAGACCTCGACAAGATTTCCATTAGGGATCGTTACCCACTGCCTCGCATGGATGGATTGTCTGACCAACCGCAAGGAACGAATTACCTTTCAAAGATGGATCTGAGATCCGAGTATCGCCAGTTACGAGTGTCAGAGGAGGATGTCCCGAGGACAGCCTTCCGAACTCGATACGGACGCTACAAGTCCGTAGTGATACCTCTCGGATAAGACCAATGTGCCCGTACTATTCATGAACTTGATGAATAAGGTACGTTGTCCTTACTTGGATCAGTTTGTCATTTTTCTTATAAATGACCTACTTAGCTACTCTTTAGCAAGAAAGAGCATAGAAGCATCCACGACTCAGCCTACCCCATGAACTCAGTAACATACATTCTACCTTCCACGTATCGAACTTGAAAAAGTGTCTGTCCGACGAGATTCTTGTAATCTCACTCGACGAGATTGAGATCAACAAGAACCTCAACTTCATGGAAGAACCGTAGTGATTATGGACCGGGAGGTCAAGCAATCGAAACAAAGCCGTATCCAGATAGTGAAGGTTCGTTGGAGCGCCAAGCGAGGACCTGAATTCACTTAGGAGCACGAGGATCAATAGAAACGAAAGTATCCTCATCTCTTTACTTGATTATTGTAGTGACTAGATGTTGTAAAAGTCGAAATGTTTGTTTAATTAGTTTTGCATGTTAGTTATTTTACTAAGTCTTCATTTGTGCAAAGCTTATAGTTCAGGAATTGGTATATTTTTTGTACACTCAAGTCTCCTATAAATAAGGACTAAGGTTAGAAGTAGAGGGATCGAATGCACGAGTGATTCATTTTTAATCATTCGCAATTTCTCTCTGCTTATTTTGTAATCAGTTCTTCATCAATATAAGATCTGATTAATATTTACTTTCTGTGCTCTTACTTTTCATTCATACAAACATGATTGAATTCTAAATCTCGATAACAATTCACTACAATTGGTATCAGAGCAGGATTTCAAACTGCATTGATCTGATTTTCGTTTTAGAATCATTTGCTTTTTGAGTACAAACTTTACTCAAAGTTTTCCGCGCATTTTGGTTCTGAAAATCTCTCTTGATTTTCATATTTGAATCGATTCTGCATTTGAATTGTTTAGTCGAGTGATCGATTAGCAATCTGTGATCAATTTGGTTGATCAATTCACAAATACATCAAGTTTTTCAAGCTTTCTAAAAATTTCTCGTGTTTATCAATGGCGAACTTCAACATGAACACCATGACTTCTTTCTCTCACTTACTTGGTTCTTCAACCAAAATTCCAATGTTAATCCCTGAATACTATGATCAGTGGGCTGATAGGATGGAGGATTACTTAAATCGAATCGATGAAGAGCTCTGGAATTATATCAGTGGAAAAGGTCAACTTCCTGATAATGTTCAACTAACTGGACAATCTACTTCTTCAGAAAAAGTTGCTAATCAAGAAAATCGCATGAAGCAAAAAGAGAAAAGGTGTATGAGAGAACTAAGAGGTGCTTTGCCTCCTGTTGTTTACAATTACATTCATAGTTGTAAAACATCTAAGGACATTTGGATCACATTAAAAGAGAAGTATCAAGGTAGCGAAAAGACGAAGATCAATTCTGTTAAGCAATGTCTTGTTGAACTTAAGGAATTCAGACAAAAGGATGCTGAAACTCTTGAAAACTACTATGATCGTCTAAATAAGCTTATTTATCATTGCAATAGGTATGGAATCACAAGGTCTCTCATGGAATTCAATCTAACATTCATCATGGGTCTTCGCAAAGAATGGTGTAGTGTGAGTATGATGATAAAAAATCAACAGAGTTTTGATACAACCAGCTTGAATGGTCTCTACAACCAGCTGAAACCACACGAAAGTGAAGTTACTGAAATGTTTGAAGAATCAAAACAGAGTCTAGGAGGTCCTCTGGCTTTGGTTTCAAAGATTTTAGAAATTGATACTGGTGAAACAGAAGGGGCTAGATAATGAAGGTTTCTTAATGAACTCTGATGATGAAGCAGTTGCATTCTATTCAAACAACAACGTTAAGAAATTTTTCAAAAAGCCCTTCAATCCAAAAGGAAAGCCAAATGATGCGATGAGTGGTTTCACAAAAGCTGGAGGTGAGAAAAGAAGAAATTGGAAAAGGTTGAAGAAAAGCAGAAAGATGCGAAGGAAGAGAAGAAACTAAAAGGTGATTCTGGAATTTATTGTCATTACTGCAATGGGGCAAATCACTTCGCAGCTGATTGTATGCTGAGAAAGAAAGAGGAGAAGAAAAGAAAAATCAAGGATGAAGCCTACTACTCAGAAAAGCTTGAGGAGGTGCGTGCGAAGGCAAAAGGCTTGTCATTAGTTGCGAAAGGAGAGTCTGATGAAGAAGAAAGTGGAACTTATCAGATCTGGTCTTCAGGATCTGATGATGAAGAAATGAGGCATCCAACTCATGGTGCAATGTTCGCAAGCTATGAAGAAAATTGCGAAGAGGATGTTTATGGACGATGCTTTGTGTCCAAGTCCATAGATATATCTCCAATGGCCACCAAGGTACGTGCTATTCTTGAATCATTTAATATTCCTTTATCTGTTTATGATGCTGAAATAACCTCATTTGATGATATTGTTGCTTATTTTGATTCTGTTAATTTGTCTGATAGTACCGAAGCACAAAATCTAGAATTGCAACTAGTTGAGACAAGAAGAGAATTAGAAATAAAACGAAGCAGAGTAGATAAACTTGAACTACAAATGGAAAATGTAAATTATGATAAGAACAATCTAGATAAAGAAGTTAGGTTGTTGCTAGCACAAAGAAACATTTATTGTAACTCTGCTAAACATTTGTATGCAAAGTTAACTACTTTACATCATTCATCTGAAATAAGCAAAGAACAACATAGGAAACTTTTACCTTTTCTTGAATATGAACGCGAAAAAATTGATGTTGTTTCTTATGACTGCGAAAACACAATTGCTAATTTTGACAAAATACCTGATGATAGATTCGCATATGGTATTGTCAAAATTGATGAATTCTTGAATGTTGATGAGTTGGGTGATATTGTCAATAAAAGCTTGACAAAGAATGAACAAGTGAAAATATTAAAGAAAACTGAAAATTCAACTCTTGATTCTCAACTCAATTATGCTGATGTCGATTACAACTCAGATAATGGGAGTGAAATCAGTGAGATCGAAGAGGAAGAAGAGGTCGATTGTTCTAAATTGTCAATCATTAATATCACATCTAAGGTCAAAGGTAACGAAATTATAGTTGATTCAATAGTAAAGGATGAAAATGATAAACCCTCTACTTCGCAACATTGTGACTTTGATAATGTGGAAGTTGAAAGCTGGAAGACTGATGACACCGATGAAGACAAAGAAGAAGTGAAGGATTCACATGAAACACATCAACGAGTTGTTGTTAATCAAGTGTTTGGTGATACAAAAGAATTCGACAAAATTCTTAATGACAAAGGTGCACACTATTTGGAAACTAACATTGTGGTTTGTCCAAATTTTACATGTACAGGTAACACAATCTTTCCAAATCAAGTCTTTGTCACAACTGGAAATGTTGAGAAAATTAAACCTGAATTCAACAAAATGGTTGAAAATGATAATCAAAGGTCAACTACTGAAGGTTTCTTTGCAAATCAAAATACAGTAGAAAACAATTTGACTCAAAATTCTTATGTTTTTCAATGTCAAAAATCATCACAAAAATGGGTGGTTAAATGTGAGAAAGAAAACAAAGTTTTTGAAAAAGATGAAAAACCAAAGATGGAAGTGAAACTAAATTCTCATGAGTTCAAATTGATGGTTGGAAAGTATTCAACAGAAAATAATGTTTCAAAAAGAAAAGCAAAGAAAGCAATCTTTTGGCAAGTTGTGTCTAATGATAAACCAAAATTGGAAAAAGCACAAATTTCAAAGAAAAAATCTTCAAAATTTCAAAAGGATACAAGTTTTCACAAACCAATATATTATGTTGACAGAATTCCAATGAAAAATAATGATAAATTTGTTTGGAAATATGACAACATTATAAAATTTGAGACTTCGCAAAAATTTGTGAATAATCATAAATTTCATAATGTTGGAAAATTAACGAATAATTCATCAACTTTGAATGTCAAAACTGAAGCAAAACCAAAATTTTCACCTAAACTACCAAAATTTCCAAATCCTTCGATCTCAAAACCGACCAAAGTTTCATATACAAAAGGAAAATCTGATGTATATACAATCAACAATTGGCTTGAAGGGAAAGGAAAACAATATCAAAATGGGAAGTTCTCAGAGCAACAGATAAAGACTGCATTTGACAAGTTCGTAAATAAGTCTACTACTGGTAGTTCCTCATCTCATGATTCGCAAGTCCCGGTACAACAATGGAAACTAGTTATGAATGTTGTGAAAGATGAGATGAAAGTCAATGGAAATCCAAAACTATTGAACAACTATATTTTAATATCTAGATCTGATGATCTTGATTTAATAGATAGTGTATCAGACAAAGTGAAAACATGGTTTTTAAAATTCAACAAATTTGTTCAAAACTACAAATGATGGAGCCAATAAGTTTTGGGTTGCTCTCGTCACATGACTGGAAGAAAGGAAAACTTGCGAGATTATAGAAGCTTGGAGAATGATGGAGTAGTCAAATTTGGAAATAATCACAAGTGTCAAGTGAAAGGATATGGAAAAGTCACAAATGGACAATTCACAGTTAATAGGGTTGCTTATGTTGAAGGTCTTCAACATAACTTGATTAGTGTTTCGTAACTTGTTGTGGGTACTGGAAATCGGGTTGTATTTAAGGAAGAAGGAAGTATCATTTCAAACACAAAGACAAATGAAGTACTTCTCAAATCCAAAAGATATGGTGACATGTTTACACTAGACATCAAACCAATTATGGGCAAACATGTCGTGTGTTTACTTACAAAGGCCTCTAATGATGTTACCTGGCTCTGACATAGAAGATTGTCGCATTTGAATTTTCGCAATATTAATAAACTTGTCACTGAAGATTCGGTTCGAGGTTTACCTATACTAAAATTTGACAATGATACTTTGTGTGCAGCTTGCGAACAAGGAAAACAACATAGAAAAGGTCATCCAATTGTGATAGATTCAAAGATCGTGGAACCATTGGAACTTCTTCACATTGACTTATGTGGACCGTCGACTGTTGCTTCAATCAATAAAAAGCGGTACATTCTAGTTAATGTTCATGATTTTTCTCGATTCACATGGGTATTTTTTCCCAGGTTAAAATCTAAAGTTGCTCAGACGATGATTGATTTTATCAAAAAGATTGAGATTAGCCTTAAAAAGAGTGTTCGCAGAATTAAAAGTGAGAATGGTTCTGAGTTTAAAAATCAAACACTGGATTTCTTTCTTACAGGCAAAGGCATTTCGCATAATTTCTCATCACCATATACCCCACAACAAAATGGTGTTGTTGAAAGAAGAAATAGTTCTTTATGCGAAGCAGCCAGAACCGTGTTAACATATGCGAACTTACCTCAATATCTTTGGGTTGAAGCAGTATCAACTGCATGTTTTACTCTGAATCGGTCATTTATTCATTGAAGATTCTATGTCACTCCATATGAAATACTCAACAATCGAAAACCTAATGTAAAATTTTTCCATGTTTTTGGTTGCAGGTGTTTTATAATGAATCTAAAATATAATTTGACCAAGTTCCAAGCTAAAGCTAATGAAGGCATTTTCTTAGGATATTCGCAAAATTCAGTTGCATACAGGGTGTTAAATAAGAGAACAAGAAAAGTTGAAGAAACCTTCAACTTAACTTTTGATGATTACTATCTTAAACAAACGGATAGTAAATTTGAACATATATCAATTCTTGTTGATTCAGAAACTCATATTGAAAATTCAGAAATAATTGATTTTGATTATGACTTAATTTTGGAACTCCTGATAGGGCAATTGATGCAGAAGTTTATGCTCCTGATAATCAAACATCAGAATCCTCAAAACATATTGATGATTCAACAATAACTACAAAGTCAATATCTTGCGAAAGTGTGCCTGAAGTTCGTATGGAGGGAGAGCATACAATCACCAATGTACAGAAAGAGCAAACTTTCGAGGGGGAGAATGAAAATATGAATCATCAAGTTGAGGGGGAGCATTCACAAATTCAACAGGAATATCATTTTGAGGGGGAGCATCAAGATGAACATCATGTTGAGGGGGAGCATGATGCAACAGAGACAATTAATCTTGATGAAAATGATGAATTTCATGAATTAAATGATAATTTTTCTGTTGCAGGATCTGAAAATGAAGATATGTACGAAGATGCACCATTGGAATTTAATTATGATTTTCCACCACTTGAGAAATGGACAAGAAATCGTCCCAAAGAATAGGCGATTAGGAATCCACAAGATGGTGTGTTGACAAGAGCTCAAATTCATGTGAAAAATGAGGTACTGAATGCGAACCAAGAATTGTGTATGTTTAATGCTTTTACTTCGAAAATAGAGCCAAAGACAGTAAAGGGTGCTATGGAACACTCAGATTGGGTTGTTGCTATGCAATCTGAACTGGCTGAATTTGAACGAAATAAGGTTTGGAGATTAATTCCTAAACCTTCTGATGTTTCAATTGTCGGATTAAAATGGATTTTTAAAAATAAAACCTACAAAGATGGCAATATTATTCGTAATAAAGCTAGACTAGTGGTTAAAGGCTATTCGCAACAAGAAGGAATAGATTATGAAGAAACATTTGCTCCTATTGAAAGACTCGAAGCAGTTCGCATATTTTTAGCTTATGCAACTCACAAAGATTTTGACGTTTTTCAAATGGATGTTAAGTGTGCATTCTTAAATGGAGAACTAGAAGAAACAATTTATGTTGAACAACCACCAGGATTTATAAATGAGGAACATCCTGATCATGTCTACATCCTAGACAAAGCAGTTTATGGGTTAAAACAAGGACCAAGAGCCTGGTATGCAACACTTACAAATTTTTTGAAACAATCTAAATTTAAACAAGGACCAGTTGACCCCACATTGTTTTGCAAGAAAGTTGGGAATCATCTCATGCTTGTTCAAATTTATGTTGATGATATTATTTTTGGCTCAACTGACCCAACATTGTCAATTGGATTTGAAAATCTAATGAAAAGTCAATTTGAAATGAGTATGATGGGAAAAATTAATAATTTTCTTGGATTAAATATAAGACAGAACATGGATGGAATTTTAATCAATCAAGAAAAATACCCAAAGAACCTGCTTGAAAAGTTTGGAATGACAACCAGCACGAAGCTGAGAGTACCTATGGCAGTGGGAACAAGACTAACTTCTTCATTAGATACTCCTGCTGTTGATTTAACTCTTTATCGAAGCATGATAGGGTCTTTGTTGTACTTAACTGCAAGAAGACCTGATATTATGTTTTCGGTATGTAATTGTCCTAGGTATCAAGCTAATCCCAGAGAACCTCATTTAACTGTAGTTAAAAATACTTTTCGATATCTTAAGGGGACAATTTCATTAGGACTTTGGTATCCTTCAAAATCGGGATTCTTCATTCAAGCTTTTTCAGATTTTGATATAGGAGGATGTACTTTGGATAGAAAAAGTACAAGTGGTGGGTGTCAACTATTGGATGGAAAATTGGTGAGTTGCCAGTCGAAAAAGCAAACTTGTGTTGCTATATCAACTGCTGAGGCTGAATACATTTCAGTTGCTGCTTGCATTTCACAAATCATTTGGATTCAGAGTCAACTTCATGATTATGCGATAAATATGAAAAAGATTCCCTTGTATTCTGATTCTCAAAGTGCAATTCGCATTTGTCATAATCCAGTACAACACTCAAAGACAAAACACATTGCTCTTCGATACCATTTTATCAAGGATCATGTGGAAGATCGGAATATTGAAATACATTTTGTTAAAACAACTGAACAACTTGCTAATATTTTTATGAAACCTCTTGATGAAAATTCATTTGTAAGAATCTTAGCAGGTTTGGGGATGATCGATGTGAATTCAGTTTCAAAATCTCAAGAATGAAAGGTCCATTCAGCAGCTCTGAGTCAAAATCATTCAGAAGTTACTGTGCGTTAAGAGGCTTCGCATTGCTTCACATTCACACACCTGGTAAATAAGGTTAAAATAAATTTTGCAAAAAACTTGAAAAATCAAAAATATTTTCTTTTGTTTTGTTCTTATTTTCGAAAATCCAAAAATCCAAAAAGATTTTATTTTGTTATATTTTTATTTTCAAAAAACTTCAAAAACAACAAAAATATATTTTTTTTTTTAACTTTGTTCTTTAAGTTTTGTGTGTTTTTAGTTATAGTCAAGAGCAAAATGCGAAGAGGACATGCTTATATGTTTCTATGGGAAGGTATCATTTCTTTCAACTTTGTACTAGTTAGGATGTCCCTAGAAGCATGCTGCAGCATGTTGACCCAAGTCTCATATAACTCTATGTTTGAGAAATGAAAGCCTTAATGAAATTATCTCATGAAAATTTCTTCCCAATTAGGCTTATATTAGCATTAGTCAAAAGAGCTACCTTACTCTTATCATATGAGTAAAGAGTTTTATGTTTGGTCCACAAATAACAGAGGTACATTCGATCTTATAACCAATCTTTTTCAACACAAAATTCTTAACACAAATCACACACAAATACGTATGTCCGAGAGGTCTCTGATCAAACCCATCGAGACCTAGATATACAAAAATTATGTGTTAATGATCTAACATCATGAGTCTATGCTGACGGTGAAACCCAAACATCTTACAACTTAAGGAATTGACGGGGAACATTGTTCCAAATATTAACGAAACTTTTGTTTCAGTACCAAAATTCGAAACTCCAAATCATATTCAATTCGCATGCATGGTCTTGATCAAACATTCGCAACCTACGATGTTTGTTACCCAACAAGATCCTGTACATAATTTTTTTTATGAATATGTTTTCCGTGTGAGTTTCATTTGAATGTCCTAGTCATGATAAATATTTTCAAAGCTAACTTCTCACTGACTACACTAGTCATATAAGTAATTTCGGTTACAATTACTCACCTTATGTTTAGGTTGATATGTAACGAAATTTTAAACCAACCCAAAAATCACTTTTAAAAGAAGCCCTTTGATACTTATCCAAAAGTATTCAATTGTAGTTCACGGGAACATACACAAGCTGTTGATCATCTCTCTTGATGATTAACGAAGCAACCTTTGCCTGGGGTTTAACTGCCTTCGTGTCAAATTGCATTTTTGACGTCACAGTATTCCAAAAAAAAATTACTTGCTTCTTATCTTATTTCTTTGGAACACTGCACTCACGAAATCCTTGAGGTTCTAAGTAATACCAACTTAGACTGAAGATTTCGCAAGTCTGGCATATGACTTCGCTTTACATCCCAAAAGTGAAAGAGCCTTGCCTCCATGCGAAGGGTTCTAACGGTTACAATTCAATAACTGGAATATTGGCAGGCTGTGTATACGAGACGTATGGTATTCTGCCCGGTTTTCTAGGCAACGTGACAGCTGCTTTTTGATACATAGCTAACTTTTCGCAGTAATGGTCCGATTTTCAAGGTGCCACGTCGGATATCATTAAATGCATCCCGCTTCAAATTCAAATCAATCAGGGTTACGTATAAAAGGGGGTTCAAGATTGTGTTATGCAGTTACGCTATCAAACACAAAAATTCCCAAATTCTCTGATTCTTCATCTTTTTCAAACCCTAACAATGGCTGCTACTCAATCCAACACCGACGAAGTTGTTTCACAGTCTCTTATGAAGATTCAAAGTACAAACTTCCAAGTTGATCCTAATGTTTCATCCTACCCAGATGAAGATGCTGGTTGTTGCACGGAAAAGGTCACCCTTATCAACTGCTATGTTCAGTTCTTTTCCTGTACCTATGAATTGGTTGTCAATTGCGGCATCAACTGTGTCATACAACTATGCAAGTGATGTTATCACTTTCAATCTGGAGAATAACAAGAGGGTTCGTCTTTCCAAGAACATGTTCATTGACTTCCTGAACATTCCTCATAACCCATCGTTCTTTAAACCCACAAATTCACAAATTATCTTCATGTTCAATGAGATGGGACATCAACCCACTCTTGAAAAGATAAGTGATATCAGGAAATCAAGTTTACCATGTATTTGGAATTTCTTATTTGGTATCTTTCTAAGATGTTTGACTGGAAGGAGTGTTGGTCTAGACAGGGGAAGAATGGAGGTTTATGCAATGGTTATGGGTCTTTAGTATGACTTAAGTGTCGATTATGGAACTCAGCTTTGGAAGGAGTTCAACAAAAGCTTAGAAAACACCAGTGTTGATAAAGGGATTTATTGTGCAAGGTACTGGAGTTTGATTTTGGAAAAGATATACACAAAAGAAGGCATTCAAGTTCCTGATGAAGGAGAAGTTGCAGAATTTTCTTTGTATCAGTTTCCAAAAGTTGTTGAAGATGATGAAAATATCTTCACAAGTGTTGCAAGAATTCCTGATGCAATGCTTCGCAAAGTATCCTCAACTCACAAGGTCTTAATTCGCTACATGAAAACGTTTGATCCTAATGTGCAAACTGGAGTGTTGCTTGAAGTCAGTGTTGAGTCATAAAAGAAAAAGAAGAAAACTCCAAAGAAAGACAAACATGAATCTTCAAAAGTTTCGAAGGCTGAAGGGGTTGAGCAAGATGAGCTTTCTTCCAAAACAAAGAAGGAGATTATACCAACAAAATCATGGGTATTAAAGAAGCTTCGCAAATCCTCACATACGACGACTACTTCACCTACTATTCGCAAAATTGAGGTGAGTAGTAAGGGGGCTATGTTTAGAGATGTTCCGGCTCCTATTTCTCCTGGTTCAAAAAGCAGAAGAGCTCAAGAAGTTGCGAAGCATATAACTCAAAAGCTCTACAAGAAACGAAAGATGATCATTCACAATGAATCATCAGATGATGAAGTGGTTCCAGAGACTCCACCTGTTTCTCTTCCCACAACAGTAAATGTTTCTCTTCCAATTACTTCGCAAATTTCCACTACCACATCCATTCCGCTTGAAGTTGTTACAAACAACTCAGTTCATGAGGAAGAACTTATTTCAGATAAGGTTGTTAACGTACCTGATATGGGGACACCTATCATGAATATTGAACTCACAGAGAAAATTATCTTATCTACTTCATTACCACAATTTTCTCTTCCAAATACACATACAACCACATCATGCATATTTGATCATCCTTTAAAACATCCATTTACTACCTTGTTTCCATCTCACTCACCTGAAATATCACAACCCATACCTTCGCAAAATCCGTCTGATGAAGAAACCGAAGGAGGAGGTTTTGGAGGAATGTTTGAAGCCATACACTTTGATTCAGAGGAGGAGGAGATACCTGATCATATGCTTATGTCAGGAAAGCAATTCAAAATCCTGAATCGAAAGTTAAATGCTATTATTCAATCTCAAGCCGATTCGGGCAATAAGTCTTCCATTTCGAGTTTAGAGGTTGAGTCAATGATTAAAGCTGCTGAGAAACGAATAACTGACAAAGTTGATCAATCTGACAAGAACAATGAGCTTTGCATTCAAGCTCAAGGAAAATCATTTGATGGTGTTGTTCATGAATTGAAAAATGTTACAAAAGAACGCCATGTTCTTTTTGTACAGGATGTCAAAAAGGTTCGAGAAGATGTTAATTTTAAAGTTGAAGAGTTAAAGCAGGAGATTGGAAAAGAGCTTAAAGATCTTAATTCTCAAAATTTGGAGGTGCAAAAGAGGGTTGATGTGGTTGTTGAAGCGCTTAACAAAATTGTCACTGATTATCAACCATCTCCTCAAATTATCGAAGCCAAACATAAGGAAAATAAGGAGCAGTTTGATAAACTAATTCAGTTAGTAACTGAATTAAAAACTTTTGTTTCGCAATCTTCTCACTAATCCCTCCTTACTCCTGAATTCTTAACTCTTAAAGTCAACACTTTGGAGCAAGCTATTCAGAAGGCAGTGGCTCCCATCACGATTTTTACTTCCATATTACCAAAGAATGCCCCACCTGCTTTCACAAGGGTGCAAGGGGGAGAAAGAAAAGGAAGTAAAGAAGAAGATGCAAAAACAGTAGGAAAGCTTATTTCTACTCAACTTAAAACATCTTTGCCAGTGCTCACAAAGCCAATTTCTTCAACAGTAACTACAACAAAACCAATTACCAAAGGAATTACAATTGGTTCAAAAGAAGGAGGAAGTTCAAGTGCGAAACCTCAAACTGAAGATATTGGAAAAGGGAAAGGGATAGCCAATGAAAAATCAAAAGAAGAAAAGAAAGCAGAGGCAGAAGCTGAAATGGAAAGATTAAGACAATTACAGAGTATTATGAGGCAAAGAGCAAATGACCCACCAACAATGAACAAGGGTGATCCTGCGAAGTTGTACTCATATGAAACCATTGAATCTAAAGTTTTGGGGAGTCATTTGTATGAGTTGAGAAAAAGCCTAGAAGGAGTTATGATGTTGCAAACTCAGACAGAAGCCAACTTGATTTTCCAATAAACGAGATGATGTTTATTACGGCGCAGTACAAGATAAGTGAAAATTTTGAAAATGCTGATGAATACACTTATTTGAAGATCAGATTTCATGATGTACTTGCGAAGGATCAAGAGGAAGTTTGGTCTTTAATGAAAATCAAGAAAGTTCTGAAAATTAAGAAGGATGTTATGTTCGAGAACATGCTTCAAAACTTTCGATATTTTGTGGTTCGTGCAGACAACAAGGCATTTGATTTTACCATAGCTGATTTTCCCTTGATGAATCTAAATGATCTCATTCAAGTGGCATCTATTCTTAAAGACATGGAAGAAAACAAGCTGAAAGGATATGATACTGATGTGTTCAGATTCGGTTTCGCACATATCAAGATTTTCATAGATAACTACTTTGATTGCTTAGCTTTGATTGATGAAGAACTAGCATCAGGTCTTGGAAGAAAAGTTATAGTTTCTTGGGAATCAACCTTGCCTCTAACGGAGTTAAAGAAGTATGCGGATGGAGAAATATGCCTGAAACCTTTTGGCATGGTTTTCATATGAAAACATACGAAGGGGAAGCCTAAGAAGTTTTTGTTTAAAGTCTCAGAGATTGAAAGATACACTACTTCGCAATATACGAATTTCATTGTTCGTATGAATAATTGCAAGAAGAATAATGATGGAGATAGGAAAGAGCTCAAAAAGATAATCAGTTGGTATTCGGAAATTAGAAGAACACTGCACTCAGCTATTCAGCATCTCCCAAACTGAATAGTTTCGACTGTTTACAAACGAGGAGATTATAGTGACTACATGTTGTAAAAGTCGAAATTTTTGTTTCTTTAGTTTCACATGTTAGTTATTTTACTAAGTCTTCATTTGTACGAAGCTTATAGTTCAGGACTTAGTATATTTTTTGTACACTCAGGTCTCCTATAAATAGGGACTGAGGTTAGAAGTAGCGGGATCGAATGCACGAGTGATTCATTTTTAATCATTCGCAATTTCTCTCTTCTTATTTTGTAATCAGTTCTTCATCAATATAAGATCTTATTAATATTTACTTTCTGTGTTCTTACTTTTCATTCATACAAACATGATTGAATTCTAAATCTCGATAACAATTCACTACAATTATTCGTACCTACTTCCTTGCCTAAACTCTAATTTCGGGCCAAAATTCCCTCAAATGGGGGATGATGTGATAACCCGAAATTTTCTATCATGTACACTCAAACACTTCATTTAAATTCAAACTTATTTCTGCTAACTTTTAGCCTGTCTAGAGTTTGTTTGAGCGTTCTAAGCCTAGTACACTTAAGGGAAAAGTGTTGGGGTTTATCTGCTAAAGCTATAGTACAATGATCAAGCCTAAAACACCATCACCATGAGTTTACGGCCACCACATTGGAGTTTACGGCCATAAACTCCATGTGGGCCGTAAACTCACCCCATATATACAAGATTTGGCCATTTCTTTCCTTCTTTGGCCGATTTCCCCTCATTCTCTCTCAACTATTATCCCGATCTTCACCTTAGATCTTCAAAACTAGTAAGTATTCTTCCTTGACTTGTTGATACACCTCTTAATATATCATTCTCTCATGACTCCATCCACCAAAATCATGTTTTCATATATCTTCAAGTTTCACCAAGAACACATACTAGTGTTCTTGGCCTAAACCGACCCTTTCAAGCTCCTATATCGTAAGTACTCTTGTCCTAGATTGTTATGTACTAGATTTCACTTTTTTAGGCCTTAGAAATATCAAGAATCATGGATTGGAAGAGAGTTTATGGCCAAGGCTCTCCCATGGCCATAAATTCTCTATAAGGGTGCAATGTTGCCCTAATTTCCTTCCTTATGCCTAGAACAGAGCCTAGAACCAATCACCATTGAACTAGGGATCTTAAACATCAAAACGACCATGAACATATAGAGTTTGCGGCCGTAAACCCACTAGGAATGGTCCATGGGCCGTAAACTCTATAAAAGGGTGAAATTGTTCCACCATGACTTCCTAAGGCTTAGACTTGAAGTAAGGATGCTTCTTTATGACTTATAAGACCTCAAAACACAAAATGGTACCAATTACCATGAGTTTACGGCCGTAAACTCATGGGGGAAATGTTCTTAGGCCGTAAACTCCTTAAGAAGTGGTCCTTGGGCCATAAACTCAAATGCAATGCCATACAACCTTTAGATGCAACCCTTTGGTACCTATAGCACTTGAATCAAAGTGTGTTCATTCCTAGGGTGTCTTAACATAGTTAATTAGTTGTTAATTGACTAATTGGATACATATACGTGTTATTATATGTTATTTAGGATCGTTGTGTGTGTTCGAGTCTTAACTTGACATCGAGCACCTTGTCCACCACTTCCGTCCAATCCACTCACTATAGGTGAGTTCATACCCCTTAATTAACCTTTTAAATGTTTTTAATTGCTTTTATGGATGTGAATACAAGTTGAATCATGGTAGTTATTATATCAATCACATCTAATTAATAACTATCAAACTATCGACTTACTACACTTTTAGCTGTTTTCCTATGTAAACTACTTCAAAATGATTTCTCAAACGTTTTTACATGTTAAAATCTTTATAAAATTGTCTTATATAATATATCTTTCCTTTCAAACTTTGTTATAAATGTGTTTCAAACAAGGGATTTCTTATATATTAAACTATTTATATCAACGAACTACTTTTACATCGTTTTATAAAGTGGCATCAAGTCATCAATTTGTACTATTAAACTCTTCAAATGTTTTACAAAACTTTTTTTAAACTTTTATATTGTCAACTGCATGCCTATGTATGTATAGTTATATATAAGTAATGTTTAAAGGAGTTAGGACTACTAGCTCGCTTTAATTCCTTCTTGTTTGGATGTGGCCTTAGGGTATTGGTTATTTGTCCGAATATCGTCTAAATATTAGTTATATATTATGTATACATATATAGACATAAAAGTTCTATCAGTCAGTTCAGTACCTTTGGGTAGCAAAGGCATACTTTCATTTATATATGCACATTACTAGTAACTATAATAGGTATAGTTAGGAGATACTATTTACTATTCCTAGTGCAAGAAATCACACAAGAGTCGGTTCATTCATGAGTCTATACAGATATAATGCATACTATATGAAGAGATAGTAATACATACTAAATGAAGAGATACTATTACATAGTATATGAAGAGATACTAATACATACTAAATGAAGAGATACTATTACATACTATATGATGAGATACTAATACATACTAAATGAAGAGATACTATTACATACTATACGAAGAGATACTACTACATACTATACGAGACTAACCATTCTACACCCGGCTATTAGCTATAGTGGGAAACTACACATCGACGGATGTCTACGGTTGTACTATTCGGCGAGTTTCCACGTCGTGTTTATCATAAGAGAAAAAGGATACGCTTTCAATGATTATATAATTTTCTTATTACTTTTAGCTTGTGACACATTCACATAAACGATGAGGTAGACTATATTTTAATAATAATAGTTGTACGTGGGAAAAACCTTCATTCATACAGAGAAGCAAACTTTCAAAACTGTCGGGTCTTGGCTGAAGACTACTTTTTATACTAGTAGGAAATATGGGATTTTCTAGGGTTTTCATACTTATACAAACTTTTCCATCAAACATCTACAAGTCTTTTCTTTACAATTTTACAAATCAATGACATTAAAATACTTATGAATTCACCAGCTTAAATGTTAATCTACGCTTTCAAAATAACTTGTATTCTCAGGTCACCAGTAGACAGGTACGATGACCAGGTTTTGAGAAGACGGAGCTATCAAGACTCGTCTTTTATTTTGATTACTTATTTTCATGTCTTATTCTATGAAAGAACACACTTGTATTAAAAATTATACTATTAATGCAATGGATGATTTTGTTGCTTGTTTACTACTTTATATTGTTGTGATACTTTACATGATGTCCTCCGCCCCAGAACGTTTCTGTCGTTCTTGGTTTTGGGGTGTGACATTAGGATAACCATTACACCATCTAAAACATGTTTTATAACATCAAAACAGTTTAGGGTAATGTTTCTAGTCTATTTCCAACACCAAAACTCGAAAAACTACAAACTAGAAGCCAAACTCGTCGAGTTATCTAAGGAACTCGTCGAGTTCATGTATTAACTTGTGAAATCGGCGAGTTTTCGGCCAGAACTCGTCGAGTTTTACATTCTGGGTAGTTTTTGGTTTTGCAAACACAATTTTGCATCAAGTATCAAGAAAACAAGCCTAGGCTCTGATACCACTATTGGGTTTTGAGCATTCTAACACTCCCATGGTGTACATGCAACCCTAGAAACCTTGGATCTATGTTTTCTTTAAATACATGCAAATTTGCTTTCCAAGGTGTACAACCTAACTAGCATGTTATGGGGTACTTGTAATACAAAACTTTAAGTAGAATAACATACCTTTCTTTTGTAGTTGATTGCTTGGAGTTTTAGAGCCTAGCACCAATAGTGTGGATGCCTCAAGTGGTGTCACAAATAATCAAAAACAATTTGGAAGTACTTGAGAGAATATGATGCTCACTAAAATCGGCCCAATCTTGTTTCTCACACACACTAGTGCCAATTCTATAACCAAGGACCTATTTATATAGTATGGAGGATTCGAGTTAAACCCTAATAACCATGTACTTCCATATACTCTTAGCCCATCCTAAATAAATCTTAGCCCAATCTGTATATCTTTAAGAGTCCATATTTAATTGGCCTCTTTTGATCACTAAATTAATTCCAAAATCAATTCTTGATCAACACTAATTAAATAATAGGATTTCATATTAGTATATTATAACTTATAATATATTAATAGATCATAAACATCTTATTCTTAAAAGTATATCCATACAAAGTGTTAGGTGAAGTGCAATCCAAATGGACCATGCTGAGTCGGGTCAAGTTAATACCAAATATAGTTACGACTTAGACACCTTATCCAACAGTTTATACAAACTGTGAAAGGAAATAATATTTCTCGCCATATCGGCCGAGTAACAACAATTATTCAAATCTAAATCTAAACCATTACTAAGCAATAAATAATAAACTCCAATCCTGGTTACAAGTAACACTTACCTATTTCCCATGGTAAAATTTATATTCCCGTGCTCCACATTCCTACTTCTTTTTAGTCCCTAAAAATCAGAACAAATGTGAAATCCACAACTTTTACCAAGGACACCCAAGAATTAGCATGTGATGAGTTATTAGATTGAATAGTGTAAATACCTGCAAAAGAGGGCTTGATCTTGCCATCCTTTTTGTCCTGCAAGTACTTGGGGATGCTTCGATTCTAGTGCCCTTTTTCATGACAGTGGAAGCACTCTGCATCCTTCGGATTAGAAGAAGGATTAGAAGAACCAACTTTGGTGCCACTTGAAGAGGTTCCATCAAGAGACTGTCCCTTGTGGCTCTTGTAAGGAGACTTCCTCTTCTTTCCCTTCCCATGTCCGATTGCCAGAACAGGGGCAGAAGTAGTAGTTGGAGTAGACACAACCGACTTACCATTCAGGTTGCTTTCTGCAATCCTTAGAAGGCCTTGAAGCTTGCTAAGACTGACATCCTCCTTGTTCAAATGATAGGTCATACGAAACTGATCATAACAAGAAGGTAAATAGTGTAGAATATTATCTATGACCAACTCTTCATCAAAATTGACATTCAATTTAAGCAAGCGGTCCACAAATCTCTGCATCTTTTGCAAGTGGGTCATGATGGGTTCACCATCCTTCATTTTGGTTGTGATCATGGAGGCAATGATCTCATACCTCTCCTGCCGAACACTTTGATGGTATTTTTCCATCAAATCTTGATATATTTCAAAAGGATAGTAGTCCTCATAGGACTTCTGCAGCTCAGCAGTCATGGTAGCAATCATTAGACACGACACCTTTGTCGCATCCCTATCATGAGTAGTATGTTCAACGATTTATTCGGGAGTAAAAGTGGTGACATCAATCTCCTTGAGCTCTTTATCTAGGACATATTATTTGTCCTCATAACAAATAGCCATTCGGATGTTTCGAATCCAATCATTGAAGTTCCAGCCATCAAAAATGACCCTCCCACATAGCTTCATAAGGGAGAAAGAGCATGAAGGGATTGGGTTGGAAGCATTGTTTGGGATAGACATCTGAAAATAATAAGAACAAAGTTTAGGTTAGATTACAATCCTTAATAATACACCCAAATGAAATATTAAGGCTAAGACCCAACACATTATTCTACAATTAGGAAAAGGGATGTTGTAATCCAATTGTAAAATATTTGAAGGTAGGTAAATGACGATTTACTAAATTCCACCATAAAAAATGAAATAGATTACTAAGTTTTAATTGGATTGAAATTCCTAGATCCTTTGAGATTCATTAAAAATTTCAATGGCATGTTTAAATCTTGATTGTGCCCTTCA
Source organism: Lactuca sativa (assembly GCF_002870075.4). Taxonomy (NCBI): domain Eukaryota; kingdom Viridiplantae; phylum Streptophyta; class Magnoliopsida; order Asterales; family Asteraceae; genus Lactuca; species Lactuca sativa. Next base: position 118,949,540 of record NC_056631.2, on the reverse strand, counting down.
AGTTTGAGACTGCGATGTCGAGGATCATAAAAAAAGGAGTAAATAACCATGCAAATTAGCTTGGTACACTCAATGTTACAGATCACCTAATCAATGTGTCGGTTAACCACACATGCTTCATTGATCTATGATTAACATCAAGCTACACTTTTCCACACATTGTCAGTGCCAGTTAACCACACATGCTCCACTAACTACTTAACAAGTTGCAAAATGTAATTTCATGGATTAGCACCATTTTCACATTTTCCTAAAGTAACCAAGATTGGGAATTTAATAAAAGTTTAGTTACTTTATATTTATCATTATACTTTTTAATGAGGGGGAATTGAAGTCATATCCTACCCGTTCAGCTAATGACCCTCCACCAGTCAAGGAAGCGGTGGGTGAGAGTGGACACCCATTAAACCACCATTTTATAGGCAGTGACCTTATACCCCCCTTATAGACCGACTTCGTGAATGAGGCCTACTAACGGTAAGACCGACATGTCTTATATATATATATATATATATATATATATATATATATATATATATATATATATATATAACTTATAATATTATAAAGTATAAGGGTTGAATTTTAACTTTTAAAACTCTAGGGTTTGGAATTAAAGTTTCAATAGTGAGACTTTACGAATTCCAAAACTTGAGGGCAAGTTTTGAAACTTGTCAAAACTCTTGCTATTCATAACTTACGAGTTTAATGCAATTTTAAGGAAAAGAGTTTTTATTTTCAATAACTTGAGGACAAGTTATGGAGTCTATTAAAGGCATTTTGATCATTATTTTAATTAACACAATAATCAAATAATTCATCCATAATCTAGTTAAACTCATAAGAACAAGATAATTCATATCAACAATCTTCAAGTAATTAGCCTAATCATATAAACTAATACAAATCTTGAAATTATGACAATTATCTTTTTAATTGGATATGCATGATCATTACCATATCAAAAACAGGTTCCATGGTTCAAAAATTAGTTTGAGGTAATGATCCTAATCCAATTATAACCAAAAACTCGAAATTCTGCACACAGGAGCACCAACTCGGCGAGTACATGAACTAGACTCGTCGAGTTGGTCTATTATTGGGTGGACTCATCGAGTTAGCCAGTGGACTCGGCGAGTTCACCAGCCAGAAGGAAGAAAATCGATTTTTTCAACTTTGAAAACCAATAAGCATTAGGTATAACAGAAAACAATCCTATGATATGATACCACTGTTGGGTTTTGAGCACTATAACACTCTTATGGTTGACATGCAACCCTAAATACTTTGGATCTATGTTTTCTCTAATTATACTTGCATATTTTCATTTTTCCAAAGCATTGTCCTAACTAGCATACAAATTTCCAAATGAACAATACAACTAGTTAGATGACTTAGCTCTTAAAAGGACTTGTAGTTCTTGACCTTTGAAAGCTTGAGCACCTCAAGTGTGATGCCTCTAATGGTTCACAAACACCAATATTGTCACACCCCCAAACCAAGGATGGCGGAAACGCCCGGGGGTGGAGGACTTCATGTATACTATCATAACAACAATTACAATAGTGATCAAAGTAAACACAACCAACATAAATATAATTGAAAAAGTTACACCATAGTATGAGTTTACATGTTTCCAAATCAATTACATTATGTTGACAAAACTGAAATGTTTGACACCTTACGTCCCATCCTCAAAAGCACTTGGTTACCTGTTTATGGATTTCCTGAGAATACAAGTAGTTTTGAAAAAGTGTCAACAATTAAGTTGGTGAGTTCATAAGCTTTTTAAGGTGATGCTAAAATCCTTTCCTTGTAAAAGTGATGTTTGTTCAAGAAAAATCCCATATTTTCTTATTTAATGCATTGTAATCTAAAAGTCAAGACCGAAGTGTAGAAGTATTTTACCATACTTAAAGAAATTTATGCAAGTTTAAATCGACAAAAACTCGTTAAATTTAGAAGTAAAACCCGTAAATCTTATGTTTGTTAATACCACATGTGAGTTATTATAACCATACTATGACTCGGACGGCCTCATAATACGACGTTCTTTAGGTGTCACAAGTTAAAGGACACTTGTCACCTCAGACCTACCGGTCTAGTTGTTGCATGCAACTCAGATGTGGGTTGGTCAGTCCCAATATAGGTATATACACAACTTTCACGTTCTCCCTACAAGAGACTCCGGTTACAATTTACAGGACTTTTGATTTCGTTACTTGGAAGTAACGCGAAACGAATGTCTCATAAATTTATTCATTAACAGATTTACGTGAACTGAAAACCTTAGGTAAAGAGTTTGAAACGTAATGAAACATAAACTATACTTATCATAGTTTACCAAATGTTTGCATGTAATGGATGTACTTTGTTGATAACAATTTGTTAATTACCATACTTGATATAACAAAAATCCATTTGTTTTATGTTGTATGTCTATCTACCAAGACAAAATGACGTGTAATGTAATAACATATAATTACATAATGATTATGCACCTTGCTCAACAAATTACAATGTGTAATGAAATTGATAGCATTTTTTCTCCTTAGCATTTTCTATTCCTTTTCTTAGAAAATTTGTAGAAAAATCATCGAAGGTCCAAATCATAATCCGTAAATTCTGTGAGGTTGTACAATGAGTCTAATTTGCTCATAAATTTTTTCATGATTTTTAGTGACCTCCAACTTGTGTGAAAAAAGTCAATAATCACAGACTGGTCCAGATTTGTTCTTGAAATGATAGACAGTTTTGTAAAAATCACCATAAATTGTAGAAAAATCGTATCAAGATGTGCAAGTAGTAATTTTAAAGGTGTGAACCTGAAATATTCGTACCTAACACAGTTTTGAAAACTAAAATGTTTAAGTTTACCAAAACAGTCCGTGAATGGAGTAAAACTTTTCTGAAGAAGGCTGTTAAATGTATTAAGTTGTGTTCTTGGTGTTTTATCTTGTATTCTCCCCCCTTAAAACTTAAGAAAAACCTGAAAGATAGGGATATGAACTCACATTATGTGTTCTTTGAGGATAGATGTTGGGGAAGAGAAGTGTTCAACTCAAGAACACTTAGAAGAGGCCTTAAAGAATCGAGAACCTAACATGAAGGTGACGATGTTTGTGTAAGATTCCTATGATTTTGAGTAGAAGGGTGTGTAATAATCATAAGAAGAATGAATTATATACCAAGAGTGGAAGAAAGCTTGATGATTAGCCTTAAAAGTCTCAAAATTGAGAGAGAATGGTGAGAGAATTTGGAGTGTGATCCTTGGAGGAAAAATGAGAGAATGAAGAAAGTGTGAGGAGAGAGGGTGGGTTGTCCAGCTCTTAGGACATGGGAATGGTTGGAGATTGATGGAAAAGTTCAAGGAAGTGACTAGGTATGGTGGGGAGGGGTGTGGGTTGGTTATGGAGTGGGTATGGGGGTGTTGCTTGTGTCAAACACTATGGCAAAGTCAACACTCCACCACAAGATCTTACTTAATAGATCTTATTCTTAAATAAGGATCTCCTTAAAAATATGCTGAATTTATGAATATATGGGACCTTATATGTCAAAATATAAGTTTGGATGAAAATCCCTCGTTAAAATAATTAAAACGAACTTAAAACGGAGTCGTGGTCGAAAACCGGGTGAAAAAGTGGAAAATCTGAAGTCAGTGTGAGGGTCCGGTCTCAACAGCCTTAGAACCGGAGTGGCTTGGTCGCTGAATTGGGTCCGAGGGGGAGGGACTGCGGTCCGAGCAAGTACCGCAGGCGGCTCGTTAGGAGGGACCGAAGGTGAAGTTCGGATGCGGTGCTCCAGGTTCGGTGGCTTCGGTTCGGCGCTGCGGGTCTTCATCAGCCTTGGTCCTCAGCAGATCCGGTCTGGGCCGATGGCTGTGGTACGATGGCTGTGGCTTATCAAGGGGACTTCGGTCCTGGTTCTTGGGGCTGTGGCTCAAGGAGGGTTTGGTCCCTATAGAGGGATTTGGGCCCTAAGAGGCTATTTTCCAAGGTATCACCCCTTTTTGAATGGTTTTTCACCAAGTCAGCTGTCGGGATGCCCTAAATGATTATAAAACTCAAAAGAGGTTTTGAGAGAGATTTGTGAGAGGTTTGACATACTTGGAGAGATTTGGGAGAGGGTTCTTTTGTGACCTTTTTGAGTGTTTGGCTTCGCAACTCAAGGTCTGTAAGCCCCCTTAAGCCATGTTTAAGGATCTTACACACTCCCGATGAGTATGCAACATTGTTTTATAGGTTTGTTTCATTACTTACCGCAATTTTAGGTTAAGGAAATCTAGATATAAAACTTTTCAATTAATGATTTCTCATTAGAATAGCAAGTTGTATAGTAATTACATAGCATAAACCCTAGTATACAAGGGTTAACTGAGTTGACCGGTTTGACTTGTTGACGTTGTTTGACTTTGACTTGACCAGAATTTGACGGTTGTCATAAATATGCAAGAGGAGGCTTGAAAGAATAGGTTACTAGCACAAAATCAACTTCACCCTCTTGGAAAGTATATGGCAACCGATTTTGGCTCTAGGGGGTTTATTTATAGTGTAGAAAGTGTTAGGGTTACACCTTGTAAACCCTAATGCTCCATGACCTTTCACATTCTTATGATCCATGGGTTTAACCTCCATGGACTATCCATGTATTATTTCATCGGTTTAGTCAATCTAAACAATCATGGATCATTGGCCCACACTACAAGAATCATTGATTTACATAATCAATCCCCATATATTTAATTAGTCTTTTTGTACCACAAAATTAATTCCAAATTAATTCTTGATCAATACTAATTAAATAATATGATTTCATATTAATATATTATACTTGTAATATATTAATAAATCATAAATAACCTTATTTTCAAAAGTTCATCCTATCAAATTGCACTGGTGAAGGCAACCCAAAAGGACCATGCTATAATCGGTTCAATTACATCCCAGTTATAGTTATGGACTTAGACACCAAATACAACAAAAATAACATCCCACTAACATTATTAAGTATACCCATCCATACTTACTCCCCTTTCTCATAATCCCACGTAGATCCTTAACCATTCTTCTTCTTCTCTTAAACCCCTCACGAATTCGTTACTCATAATCCCTCACAGATTATATCTAAGTTCTTAAAAGAACTCTCGTTCCTCGTTCCATTCATGGAAATTTTCCTCTATCTTCTCTAGCCATAACCAATCTCATTCATACATGAATCCTCTATCCACATCCCCAAAGGTACTATACTCTTATTCCCATAGGAATCATATTCTCTATTCTCGTAGGAATCATACTCTTTATTCCTACAAGAATTATCTTTCCACATTTCTCTAACTCTTTTATGTGAATCATCACATAACACTTGTCCCATGGAATATATATATATATATATATATATATATATATATCTTTATCTTATCAAGATATCTTATACTACTCATCTAGTACTTAACACATTAAGTACTTATTCTAATGAAGCATTCCTCAATGAGAAACCATATCTCTCAGGTTCCTAATGAATTCTATTAGATCTATGAATGCCTTGTCTTTCACTAGGTTGAAGGACAATGATATCTTCATTATCAATATCCTCTTGTTCAATACTAGTTCCAACTTGAGTTGCATCAGCCTGTGGTTCTTGATCTTCTTCAAGTTCCACTTATTTCATCCATTAGAAACGTGCTTTCTAATTAAGGATTCAACTTTTCATGAAATAAAGAATATATTCTCATTAGGGATGTAGAAGTAATATTATAAACAATCTTTAGGATATCTTGTAAAGATGCATTTAATAGACCTAGGTTTGAGTTTGCTTGAAGTTTCTTGTCTAAGATAAGCTTCACATCCTCAAACCTTTATATAAGAAAAGAATGGAGTGTTTCCATACGACATCTCATAAGGTGTCTTATCTACCCTTTTAGTTGGTGTCATATTCAAGATACAAGCTATAGTGACTAAGGTATAGCTCCAAAATGATAAAGGGGGAGTACTCATGCTCATCATGTATCGAACCATATCAAGTGAGGTATAATTTCTCCTCTCGGACACACCATTAAGCTATGGTGTTTTGGGTGGAGTAAGTTATGAGATAATACTATAACTCCTAAGATGATCTTGGAACTTTTAGCTTAAGTACTCTCCACGTTTATTCGAACAAAGGATTTTGATTCTCTTGTCGAATTGATTTTCAAATTTAGTTTGAAACAATTCGAACTTTTTAAATGCTTTATGTTTATGTTTTATCAAATACACGTAACCAAAACGACTGAAGTCGACAGTGAAGGTGGTGTAATATCTTTCATCAGATCTTGACATTGTTTTGAAAGGACCACATACGTCAGTATGTTGCCTAATAAAACACTTGCCTTTTCACTCGAACCATAGAAATGGAACTTTTTCCCCCAAAAGTCTACTCTTTTGGAGTTGGTATATGCGCTTCTTGTTAATGTACCCAAGGCGATAATGCCATAGATATGTTTGGTTCAAATCTTGTTTGAGCTCTTTAGTGTTAACTGTTGGATAAGGTGTCTAAGTCCATAACTATTTCGGGCTTGTATTTGACCCGACCCGGCATGGTCCATTTGGGTTGCATGGCACCATGCAATTAGATAGACTAAATGAGATAAATAACACTTGGAGATTATTAATATATTATAAGTTCTAATATATTAATAATATCATTTGATTAGTTGATCAAAGAATTAATTTGGAATTAATTAAGTGATCAAAGGATAACTAATTAAATATATGGGTTGATTATGTAAATCATCCATATCTTGTATAGTGGGCTAAGAGGCTCCATGGATTATCAAGTTGGGTTCTACCCATAGGATGCTCCATGGATGCTCCATGGGAGTTACAAACCCATGGGTCATGGAAATGAAGAGTCATGACATATTAGGGTTTACATGGTGTAACCCTAGATGTGTCAACACTATATAAGAAGCATATTCTCCACCAAAATCGGCTACACTAAGAAACTAGAGGGCTTGGCCAATTTTGAGAAGTGTGTGTTATCTCAAGAGTCTTTCCAAGAGCATTTGGTGTTGTGTGAAGCATTTGAGGCATCACACTTGGGGTGCTAGGCTCACAAGGTTTCAAGGAACATAAGCAACAACAAGGTAAGTTATTCTATCTTTCATTCAAGTTAAAATTGTTCCCCATGTATGCTAGATAGGAATATAACCTTGGAAATTCAACTTTGCATGATAATTAGACAAACATAGATCCAAGGTTATTAGGGTTGCATGTACACTTAGGAAGTGTTAGAATGCTCAAAACCCATCAGTGGTATCAGAGCCTAGGCTTGTTTGTTTGTTATTTGTGCTTAAAAGTTGAAGAAAGTCGAAAAATCTGCTGTCTGACTGATGGACTCGGCGAGTCCATGGGGAGGACTCGTCGAGTTCATGTGTATCTTCAACCTACTCGGCGAGTAGGTTTATGCACTCGGCGAGTATGGTCGACAGAGTGCAGAATTTCGACTTGAGTTGCTGGAAATGGATTAGAATCATTACCCTAAAATGTTTTGGTACTTGAAAACTTGTGTTAGAAGGTGTAATGTCTTTTCTAACTCATTTACAACAACTAGTTATCAAAATTACAAAGATACAATGTGATTTTGATTCTTGAAAGTGTTCATATTCATATTCTTGTTCTTATGATGTTTAGATGATCATAGGAATTATTTGTAACCTATGTGGTAGATTAATTCATGATCATAATGTGTTTTAATGGAGTCCATAACTTGTCCTCAAGTTATGGAAAACCAAAAGTCTCTTGGATTAAAAACCATTAAAAGAACACAAGAGTTAGGAAAAATGAAAAGTCCTCATTTTATTACTCTATTAAACTCATAAGTTACAAGAAATGAAAAGCTTTGAAAGTTTACAAAACTTGCCCTCAAGTTTTGGAACAAGTAAAGTTAAGTTAAAACTTTAGTTCCAACCCCTAGAATTTTAAAAGTTAAAATTCAACCCTTATACTTATATTATTATGATTTAATAATTATATATATATATATATATATATATATATATATATATATATATATATATATATATATATATATATATGTATAAGAACAAAGTCGTCTTACCGCTAGTACGCCTCATTCACGAAGTCGGTCTATAAGGTGGGTATAAGGTTGTTGCCTATAAAATGGTGACTTAATGGGTGTCCACTCTCACCCACCGCTTGCTTGATCGGTGGAGGGTCGTTAGCCGAACGGGTAAGACAAGGACTTATTAATTCTCATTCAAAGTATGATGAATATTATAAAGTAACTAAATGTTTTATTAAATTCCCAATCTTAGTTACTTTAGGAAAAATGTGAATAAGGTGCTATTCCATGAAATTACACTTTACACTTTGATTAAGTCGTTGGTGGAGCGTGTGTGATTAACCGGCACACTAACTTGGACTTAACAAGGTAGGTAAAGGGTGACTTGGGGTTTATTATAGTATCGATGGAGCGTGTGTGGTTAACCGGCACATCGATTGAGTGATAAACTTTAAGGGTACCAAGTGATTTGCATGGTTACTTCACACCTCGTTTTGTGATCCTCGGTATCCCAGTCACAAAACTTGGAGGGCACACTCGAGATTGAAACATGCCTTTGAAAAGTTCATTGAATCTCAAAGAATCTAGGAATTTCTAAGAACCATTCAAAAACCTAATACTAAAATATTGCGGTTTTCGTGGTGGAAATTGGTGAATCGTCATTCACCTACCTTTCAAATGTTATAGCTTAGATTACGGCATACCTCTTCTAAGTTATATTACATTGTGATTGGATCCTAGCCTTAATATTACATTTGGGTGTTTTATTAAGGACTCTCTTATATCTAAACTAATCTTGTTCTCTTTCCTTCAGATGTCTTTCAACAATGCTTCTGGCTCTAATCCTAATGGCTCCTTTACCCTTATGAACTTGTGTGGGAAAGTCACCTTTGATGGATCCAACTTCAATGAGTGGATCAGAAACATCAGGATGATTACCCGCTACGAGGACAAAGAATATGTCCTTGACAAGGAGCTTAAGGAGATTGATGAGTCCACTGCAACTCCTCAGGAGATCGCTGAATTTCGGGCACATGAAAGGGATGCTACGAAAGTGGCTTGCATCATGATGGCCACGATGACAGCGGAACTCCAAAAGTCTTATGAGGATTTCTACCCTTATGAAATGCACCAAGATTTGATGGAAAGATACCATCAAAGTGCAAGACAAGAGAGGTATGAAATCATCTGCTCCATGATAACAACCATGATGAAGGACGGGGAATCCGTCACGAGCCACATGCAGAAAATGCAAAGGTATGTGGATCGTTTGCTGAAGCTTAATGTGAACTTCCCGGAGGATCTTGCAATAGATATTATTTTGCATTCCTTACCATCGTGCTATGATCAATTCCGCATGACATATCACATGAACAAGGAAGAAGTCACCCTCAGCAAACTTCAGGGACTTCTCAAGACCGCAGAATCAGGTCTTAAGGGGAAGTCGGTTGCTATCACTCCTACTCAAAACTCTACTCCGGTTTTGGCAATCGGGAAAAGTCGAGGGAGGAAGAGAAAGAGCTCTTCTAAGGGTACCAAGGTTCGGACCCTTGATGGCTCTTCTTCAAGTGGAACCAAGAAAAGTTTCATTACTCCTTCTTCTGACCCAAAAGAGGCTGAATGCTTCTATTGCCATGAAAAATCTCATTGGAAGCGGAACTGCCCAAAATACCAGCAAGATGTGAAGGATGGGAAAGTTAAACCCAACCATGCAGGTATTTACACTATCATTTCTAATAACTCACCCCATTCTAATTCTTGGGTCCTTGATACCGGGTGTGGTATTCATATTTGTTGTGACTTGCAGGGACTAAGAAGAAGTGAGGATGTGGAGCAAGGAAGGATAAACTTGATCATGGGGAATAGGAAAGCTATACATGTTACCAAGATTGGAGTTTATACTTTATCGCTAAGTAGTGGGTTTAGTTTAGATTTGAATAAATGTTGTTACTCGCCAGGAATGGCAAGAAATATTATTTCCTTTCATGCTTTGTACAAACAAGGGTTTACCTTTTCATTTAATAATGAAGTTGGTTCTATTGATGCTTTCTTTAATAATGTTCTTTATTTTAAAGCATTACCTTGTGATGGTGTGTATGAAGATGTATATGTTGTAGATAACTTAGGAAATAATGTTTTGTGTATTGATTCTACCAATAATAACTTGGATAAAGCATCTTTATGGCATTGTCGTCTTGGACATATAAGCAAGAAACGCATAGGCCAACTCCAAAAGGATGGAGTCTTGGAGTCGTTTGACCTAAAGTCAGATGATAGTTGCGAATCATGCTTACTTGGAAAAATGACAAAGTCACCCTTCACAGGTTCGTGTGAGAGGGGTGAAGGTTTGTTGGACCTTATACACACGGATGTGTGTGGACCATTCAAACATGCCACAAGGGATGCAAATCGTTATTATTTGACTTTTACTGATGATTATAGTAGATATGGATATGTCTACTTGATCAAGCATAAGTCAGAGACTTTCGAGAGGTTTAAGGAATTTAAACAGGAAGTCGAGAATCAATTGGGCAGGAACATTAAGATGCTTCGATCCGATCGTGGTGGTGAGTATCTTAGTTCAGAGTTCCTCGACTATCTAAGGGAATGTGGGATAGTCTCACAATTGACACCTCCCAGGACACCACAGTTGAATGGTGTGGCTGAGAGGCGTAATCGAACCTTGTTAGATATGGTTCGTTCCATGATGAGTCGAGCTACGCTACCAATCTCATTCTGGGGGTATGCCTTAGAGACTGCCGCCCATATTCTTAATCTAGTCCCTACAAAGAAAGTTGCCAAAACTCCTCACGAGATGTGGACTGGTAAAGTACCTAAACTAGACCACATCAAGATTTGGGGTTGCGAGGCTTTCGTGAGACGCGAGACTCATGATAAGCTCGAACCTCGAAGCGAGAGGTGTATTTTCATCGGTTACCCACAGCGATCCTTTGGTTACCTCTTCTACAGACCGAGTGACAATGTGGTCTTTGTAGCAAGAAGAGGAGTCTTTCGAGAAAGAGAATTTATAAGCCAAGGAGACAGTGGGAGGCAAATTGATCTTGAAGAAATTCAAGAATCAAGCGGTGAAGGAACTTCAAACTCTAGCCCTCAACTTGAGGAGGAAACTCCTGTTGAGCCAATTGACAAATCTGTACCTCTGAGACGTTCCACGAGAGTTAGGAGTGCACCTGAGCATTACTATGGATTCCATATTACTACAGAAGGTGAGACACTTATTAGTGATGAAACACTAGTAAGTCAAGATGACCCTAACAGCTACGAGGAAGCCATGGCAGGCCCCGAGTCTGCAAAATGGAAAGAGGCTATGGATAGCGAGATACAATCCATGTATGACAATCAAGTTTGGAACTTGGTTGAAAATGTACCAGGTCGTAAGACAGTAGGGTGCAAATGGGTCCTCAAGAAGAAGACCGACATGGATGGTAAAGTACACACTTATAAGGCTAGACTGGTTGCAAAGGGCTTCTCTCAAATTCCTGGAGTGGACTATGATGAGACCTTTTCTCCGGTAGCCAAGATTAAGTCTATTCGGGTTCTGTTAGCCATAGCTGCATTTCATGATTATGAAATATGGCAGATGGATGTCAAAACCGCTTTCCTTAATGGAAAGTTGGCTGAAGATGTTTACATGAGTCAGCCAGAGGGTTTTGTCAGCAACGAGTACCCTAATAGAGTGTGTAAGCTTGAGAAATCCATTTATGGATTGAAGCAAGCACCTCGCAGATGGAATCTTTGCTTTGATGAAAAGGTCAAGGAATTTGGCTTTTCTAGGAGTGAAGATGAATCTTGTGTGTATGTCAAGGCTAGTGGGAGTATAGTTAGCTTTTTGGTATTGTATATGGATGACATACTACTCATAGGAAACGACATTCCAACTCTGCAGGAAGTAAAGTCCTGGCTTGGGAAGTGTTTCGCTATGAAGGACCTTGGTGAAGCTGCCTATATTCTAGGAATAAGAATCTTGAGAGATCGGAGTAAAAGACTAATTGGACTTAGTCAGAGTACCTACTTGGATAAGGTGTTGAAGAGATTTAGCATGCAGGATTCCAAGAAAGGAGAGTTACCCATCCAGAGTAACACCAGATTGAGTAAGACACAAAGCCCTAGCACTGAGGCTGAGATAGCAGAAATGAGTCGAACACCTTACGCTTCGGCTGTAGGATCGATCATGTATGCTATGACGTGTACTCGACCCGATGTAGCTTTTGCCTTGAGCATGGTTAGCAGGTATCAGGCGAACCCTGGCAAGGCACACTGGACTGCGGTAAAGAATATCCTCAAGTACCTACGGAGGACACAGGACTGGGTTCTTACCCTCGGTGGGAGTGATGACTTGAGAGTTGTAGGGTATAGTGATGCTAGCTTCCAGACTGATAGGGATAATTTCCGCTTTCAGTCGGGCTGGGTCTTTACCCTAAACGGAGGAGCAATTTCTTGGAAGAGTTCCAAGAAAGAGACAGTGGCAGATTCTACTTGTGAATCAGAGTATATTGCAGCTAGCGAGGCAGCAAAGGAGGCGATATGGCTGAAGAACTTCATTAGAGACCTTGGAGTTGTACCAGCTATTAAAGAGCCAATGGAAATTTTCTGTGATAGTGAAAGTGTTGTTGCCTTAGCCAAGGAACCAAGGGATCATGGGAGATCCAGACACATCGACAGAAAATACCATTTCATTAGACATCGGATCGAAGAAGGACACCTCGTGGCAAAGAGGGTATCATCAGATGAGAATCCGGCAGATCCCCTCACAAAGGGACTGACTCGGGTTAAGCATCTTCAGCATGCTCGGAGCATAGGGCTGAAGGATGATATTAGATTTAGTAGTTAGATAATCTCGAAATTTGTAAAGTGTAATTGACATTTGATGATAAATAAAAGTGTTTTATTTATGAGTAAAGTGTTGCTATCTTTTGTCGATCGTTTACTATATTTCTTTTGCATGTTTTGACTTCCAGAATAATTTTGTTTGGTATAACATATTATTCAAACCTCCACAGTCGGTCATATGTTGGAAGTAGATATGAATCAAGACTGTCATGTTTGGTTGTAGAGGTCTTGGACAAGGCTACAACAATCATGAGTGCTCATAAGTTCTGAGCATTGGACTCAACCCACGCTCACTGGAATCACTTCATGGAATTCTATCTCGAGTGATCGTGAGACGGTAATATCATATAAGTCTTCAAACCTAGAGATATGATTTGTTACTTACAAGTTGGTTATGCATTGACTGTACGAAACCGCATTGGTAACTCGATGTTATAAAACGTACTTTTGTGTGTAATTCAATGAGTGGTAGAACAAACATATGAGTCGAAGTTTATCTGTTCCTTCTTGGATTAGAACCTGATATCTGGGCCCCTCGATGATTTTGTTTTGACCCATGTACCGGGCCCGGTCAGAACTAAGTTGATGTGTTCAATTAAGTTCTATGTCAAACAATCGGAAATCGGGAAACAAATGCTGGACAATAAGCAAGACAATGTTCCATGTATTTGTCCGGCTGATATCTAGAATAGAGGATTATATGATCACTTATCTTAAATGGCGTACCATCATCTTCTCAGTTCCGAGAGACCTTGAAAGAGCTACGATTGCCGGTCGGTTCCTGAAGTACTAGAGATATAGTTATTAGACTTATCCAAGTGGGAGACTGTTGGATAAGGTGTCTAAGTCCATAACTATTTCGGGCTTGTATTTGACCCGACCCGGCATGGTCCATTTGGGTTGCATGGCACCATGCAATTAGATAGACTAAATGAGAGAAATAACACTTGGAGATTATTAATATATTATAAGTTCTAATATATTAATAATATCATTTGATTAGTTGATCAAAGAATTAATTTGGAATTAATTAAGTGATCAAAGGATAACTAATTAAATATATGGGTTGATTATGTAAATCATCCATATCTTGTATAGTGGGCTAAGAGGCTCCATGGATTATCAAGTTGGGTTCTACCCATAGGATGCTCCATGGATGCTCCATGGGAGTTACAAACCCATGGGTCATGGAAATGAAGAGTCATGACACATTAGGGTTTACATGGTGTAACCCTAGATGTGTCAACACTATATAAGAAGCATATTCTCCACCAAAATCGGCTACACTAAGAAACTAGAGGGCTTGGCCGATTTTGAGAAGTGTGTGTTATCTCAAGAGTCTTTCCAAGAGCATTTGGTGTTGTGTGAAGCATTTGAGGCATCACACTTGGGGTGCTAGGCTCACAAGGTTTCAAGGAACATAAGCAACAACAAGGAAAGTTATTCTATCTTTCATTCAAGTTAAAATTGTTCCCCATGTATGCTAGATAGGAATATAACCTTGGAAATTCAACTTTGCATGATAATTAGACAAACATAGATCCAAGGTTATTAGGGTTGCATGTACACTTAGGAAGTGTTAGAATGCTCAAAACCCATCATTAACATGATAAAGAGACTTATTATATGAAGTGTCATTAATGTTTAATTCATGAATTCCATTAATTGTTCTAGCTTCAACATAAAATACTCCATTCAAGAAAGAGTGAATATTTCCATCAACAATTTGATAACTAAAACCAAATTTCCTTAAACAAGAAAATGAAATAATATTTCTAGTAATAGAAGTTATCAAACACACATTGCTTAATGATAAATAGAGACCAGATGGTAAACATAAATCATAATTTTCATATAGCTTGGACAACAATCTGTGCTTTATTTCCAACTTGTAGTACCATATCATCCTCTTTCAGCTCCTACGCCTTTTTGAACCCCTGCAATGTATTATAAATATGAGTTCTATAACCAGTGCCAAATACCTAAGTGTTAGATGAAAAAGTAATAAATCCCACTTCAATCATGAAAATAGATATACATGAAGTGTCTTCCCCGACCTCCTTTTCTTTCAACCCAAAAAGATATTTAGGACAATTCCTTTTCTACTGCCCAATGAGTCCATACTAAAATCAGGGTTTATCCTTAGCAACTTTCTCCTTCTTATATGGTGGTGCAGCTTGAAGAGCTTTCTTCCCTTTGCCCTTTCCAGCTTGTGAGTTATTAAATTGTTTCTTCTTTTCGACTTACGCTTCACGAATCATGAGCACTTAGGGGTTTTCCTTGGGATGGTTTTCTCAGCAGTTTTCAGCATCAAGTGCAACTCAGAGATAGGCTTTTCCAATCCAATGGTTGTATTTCATGGTGAAGACATCATAAGACTTTGGAAATTAGTTCATAATTAAGTTTGTGGCCAAATCTTGGGGATATACAGAGCCTAATCTCTCTAGTTGATCTAGATAACTCTTCATTATGAGCACATATATGTTCACATTCCCAGTCTCCTCTATTTTACAACCATGAAGGGATCAAACAGTTTCAAACATTTCAGGTCTAGCTTGTTGGCCAAACATCTGCTTGAGATGCTAAATCAAGTAAAAAGCTGTAAAAAGTTCCAAATCTTGTTAAAGATCTGGAATCATGGTGGCAAGCATTAGGCATGAAACATCAAGTTAGTCATCCACATGCTTGATCTATGCATCATGAGAAACCTTTGGAGTAGGAGTTGGTTCATCATGAATTTAACTTTCAATGACATAGCCATTCTTTTCTTGTTTCAAAACAATTCTTAAATTTTTGTGTCAATCTAAGAAGTTGGTGTGGCCCAATTTTTCTTTGTCGACTACAAATCAAATGTTTATTAGGTGATGGTGTGTTATAATTATAGGTGGGGTCATCTACAAAATTTTAATAGAATTTTATTTATAAGTATTTAATTCTTTAAAAGTAATACCTTTTTGTTTCCAAAAACATTAATGATTTAAAGTCTACGATCCAAGTTACAAATCAAATAAATGGTTAAGTATCATTTATCCTGTCCACTTGATTTTAACAAGTTAAATAGTTTTTGTTGATTACATTAAATGCAATTCCTAGATGTATGAGACCCTAAACAATCTATTTATTATTTGACTAGTTTGGTGTCATATATGCCCTGGAACATTTTTTCTTAGGTGACCTTTATCAAACAAGTTTTCCAACCAAGTCATCCAATTAGAGAAACTTGTATAATCACGGTATCAAGTTTCCAAAAAATCATTTTTAAGGTTCATATATAGAAACCGGTTTTTATATAATTTGATGATGTTTAATTTTAATGTTAATATCTAATATTAAGTTTGAGTTTGAGTCTTATAAAACCTTTTATACATTTTAATAAAACTTCATTGTATTATTAATATTTTGGAATTTGGATAAGTTTCAAATCATAATTTGTAGACTTAAATTGACTATTTCAAAATTTATCGTTATGAACGTTTTTATAAAACTAGTTTTTATTTTACAATTATAATTTGTTGTTCTTATGTTCACATTTTATATTTTAAAAAATAAACTCCATGTGATATTTTGTTCATAAATAGTTTGAGCATGTGAAAAGCTAATTTATCAACCATACAAAATATTGACATGGAAAATAAACACAAGCATGCATTAAGACATAAACAAACCATGATTTAGTGACATTTTTGTGAGCCAACACAAAAGTGTCAAGTCCTTTCCTAAGGGATAAAGGGACCAAATAATTTTCATGTTGACTTCAAAGCTCCCATTTGCTTAGATAGTCTACTTTGTAGAAAGTGTTTACGAGATTTTAAAGAAGTTATAAAACCCCATAAAAATTGAGAGCACCCTTCTTGATCTTCAGAATAGTTTTCATCTTCATCTTGCTACATTTTATATAAAGTAAATCTAGTCTAACACTAATCTATTACATAAAATAACAAAGATAAAAACTAGCTACTTTTATTACATACTTTATTAATAACAGAATATTACAAATCTTTTTTTAAAATCCACATAAAATATCGACACAGATGGTTCATGACTTGTTTATGCACTCTAAAATACATATAAACATAAAACAACCTTTGTTTTTCTAATACAACTTTAAATGAAAAAATATGCATCACAAAAAATAATGTCACACCCCAAAACCGGAACAGCGGAAACGTTCTGGGGTGGATGACGTCATGTCAAGTATCACAACATATGCAGTATAGTAATCAAAGTACAAAAACCATTTCATTAATAGTAATAGTTTTACATAAGTTACATTTCATAGCAACATCAAAGTAATACAAGTAAAAATATAGGCGTAGCTTGGTAATAGGTTTTCTCCACAAAAGCTCCCGGAATGTACCTGTCTATCGCTGACCTCAGAATAAAAGTTATTTTGAAAGCGAGTATCAGCATTTTTATAAATCCTGGTGAGTTCATAAGTATTTAGTGTCATTTGTGTAAGTTAGCATTTTATTCAAAATAACTTTATAAAAAGTCGTAGTTTAGAATCTACGGTGTATTAGCGTCCTTTCCAGAAAATCCTATATTTTCTAATTAAAAGCAGTCTTCTACCAAGACTCGACAGTGTTATGTTTTAAAGAAAAATTTTCACTGAAATGCTATCATTCCCAAAATACGGTATTTGACTTTAAAGAAAGTAGGAGAATATCACTAGTAAAAATACTAGGGGAAAATAACATATGCCTTAGCAGAAAATACTGCTGAATAAGGCAAAGGAAATCATAGACTCCAGGAGAGTATCGAATGAATGATACACTTGACTCAGTCTAACAAAAGGAAACACGGACCCCAGACGGTATCAAATGTACGATACGGCTTGCAAGGTCTAAAACAAAGAAACACAGACCCCAGACAGTATCAAATGAACGATACAGCTAGCAAGGTCTAAAACAAAGAAACACAGACCCGAGACAGTATTAAATGAACGATACAGCTAGCAAGGTCTAAAACAAAGAAACTCAGACCCCAGGCAGTATCAAATGAACGAGACAGCTAGCAAGGTCTAAAACAAAGAAACACAGACCCCAGACAGTATCAAATGAACGATACAGCTAGCAAGGTCTAAAACAAAGGGTAATCCTCAGAGTGTTGTTTCAAGAATACAGTGTTAATTCTCATTACCTTAAGGCCATGAATTATAAGTTAAACATGGAGATACTCGTAACCATACTGATTGACACTAGAGTACATGACACCTTGCAAGCATCGGAATAAGTGTGACATTTGTCACCCCTTGGCTTGGTAGGCCGTGGACTGTAGCTAGCAGTCAGGGTGCGGGAGTTTCAGTCCCATATAGATCTATACACACAATGCCCGCTCTCCCTCTAGGAGACTCTGGTTACCAACTTGATGACGGGGAGATCCGTGTCCTGAAGATGCATCTCGTATTCTGAATTCTATTAGAGGGGCTGGAGAAATGATATACAATCGCGAATGAACTGACACTTTTAGAATGCTCATACTAGAAAGAGTAAATAGAACCTCCTAACTATTCCTATAATAGTTACTAGTGTCTCTGATCTATGAATGATGATTGGAAGGATGCCCTTGCTACCCAAGGGAAATGAACTGGTCGATGTAAACCTTTATGTCTATACGTGTATACATGATATATAACTAATGTTTAAACGACCTTTGGACGGATATCTGATACCCACCAGACCACATCCCAACGAGGAAAAGGAAATAGGGCGAACTAGCATTCCTAAGTCTTTTAAACATTATTTATATAACTATACAAGTACAGACATGCATTTAACGAAGTAGAGGCTTAGAAGTATAGAAGAAAACTTTGATATAACCTTTGGAAAACCTTTAAAAATAAAAATTTACGACTTGATATTGTTGGGTTTTGAGCATTCTAACACTCCTAAGTGTACATGCAACCCTAAATACCTTGGATCTATGTTTTCTCTATTATACATGCAAATATGAACTTCCAAGGTATTATCCTAATCTAGCATACAAAACAATGAATATAACAAGATAGAATACATACCTCTTTGATGTAGAAACTCTTCATGAAGCTTGAGTGCCTAGTGCCCCAAGTGTGACACCTCAAATGGTTCACACAATATCAATTGCCTTTGGAATAACCTTGAGAGAAATGTAGAACACTTGAAATTAGCTAGCCCTTCTCTAGAATCATAGTGGCCGATTTTTCTAAGAGTATGATCTTTATATAGTGTTACAATTAGGGTAACCCCTAATTTTCATGACTTTCCATTTCCTTGGATCCATGGGTTCAAATACACCATGGAGCATACATGGAGCATTCTATGGGTTTTAGCCCAACTTGATAATCCATGGAGCATTAGCCCACTATACAGGTATGGATGATTTACACAATCAACCCATATATTTAATTAGTCTTCTTTT
Source organism: Lactuca sativa (assembly GCF_002870075.4). Taxonomy (NCBI): domain Eukaryota; kingdom Viridiplantae; phylum Streptophyta; class Magnoliopsida; order Asterales; family Asteraceae; genus Lactuca; species Lactuca sativa. The sequence goes on along the minus strand of NC_056631.2, from coordinate 118,930,232 downwards.
GATCACTTAATTAATTCTAAATTAATTCTTGATCAATACTAATTAAATAATCCTATTAATATATTAGAACTTATAATATATTAATAATCCTTAAGTGTTATTTCTCTCATTATAGTCTATCCAAATGCATGATGCCATACAACCCAAATGGACAATGTCGGGTCGGGTCAAGTCTTACCAATTATAGTTATGGACTTAGACATTAATCCAACAGTCTCCCACTTGGATAAGTCTAAAACTATTATTGCGTATGGCTTCAAGAACCGACTGGCAATCGTAGCTCTCAAAAGCTTCTATCGAACTCTGACCTTGTAGATGAACTCTAACCTTTGTCAATGACTTTTCCATTAGATAAGGGATCATATATTCCTCCATTCTAGATATCATATGGACTGAGACATGGATTATAATCATTCTCTCTGTCCATTTGTTGTTTCCCGATTTCCAATTTATGACGACTGACTAATTGAACAAATCAAATCAGTCCTGGCCCGGCCGAGCACTTCCATTTGTCATCATCAAATCATCAAGGGGCCCATAGATATCGCTTTTATCCCGAAGGTGAAAGGAATGGATAAACTTCGACTCATATGGCTTGTTCTGCTACTTGTTGAATCATACACAAAGGCATGTTTTATAACACCGAGTTACTGAATGTGTTTTCGTGCAATCAATGTACAACCAACTCATAGTAACAACTCATTGTTGGATTAATGTCTAAGTCCATAACTATATTTGGTATGTACTTGACCCGACCCGGCATGGTCCATTTGGGTTGCACTTCACCGACACAATTTATATGGATAATCTTTTGAGAATAGTATGTTTATGATTAATATTAATATATTATAAGTTCTAATATATTAATATGGAATCATATTATTTAATTAGTATTGATCAAGAATTAATTTATAATTAATTAAGTGATCAAAATGAACTAATTAAATATGGACTCTTATATATATGGAATGGGCCAAGTTCATTTAGGTTGGGCTAAGCTTTCATGGATAGTCCATGGAGTGTTTAACCCATGGATCCTAGGAAATGAAAGGTCATGGGTATTAGGGTTTAACCCTAATCCTCCACACTATATAAAGATGTCCTTGGTTGGTGAAATTGGCACTAGTGTGGTACACTAAGAAGGGCTAGCCAATTTCACTAGAGAGAACCAAGTATCCATATTCTCTAAAGTCTTCCAAGGTGTTTTGGTGATTTGTGGTTCCATTTGAGGCTTCCACACTATTGGGGCTAAGCTCTTAAAGCTTCAAGACATCAAGCTACATCAAAAGGTATGTCATCTAACTAGTACTTTGTAGTATAAGAACTTCATAATATGCTAGTTAGGATTAAAGCCTTGGAAAGTTCTTATTTGCATGTATTATAGAGAAAACATAGATCCAAGGTTTATAGGGTCGCATGTACACCATAGGAGTGTTAGAATGCTCAAAACCCAATAGTGGTATCAGAGCCTAGGCTTGTTTTCTTGTTATACTTGCAAAACTGCTTAAAAAATCGAAATTGTTGCTGTCTGATCATCAAACTCGGCGAGTCCATGCCTAAAAAGTGATCAAATCGATCTAACTCGCTGAGTTGGTTCATGCACTCGACGAGTTGGACCCTCAGACAGCATAAATTCGACTTTTTTTGCTGGAATTCGATTAGGAACATTACCCTAAGATGTTTTTGGACTTATAAACTTGTTTTTGATGTGGTAATGTTCATGCTAATCCAATTTCAAAGATAATTGTCAATAGATTCATGTTTTGTATTAGTTTAAGGTTTAGACTAATTACATGAAAAAGTTTGATTTGAATTATCTTGTTCTTATGAGTTGCTTAGATTAATAGAAAAGTTGAGTGAAATAGTTGTTTTCAATACAAATTAATCTAAGAGTTGATTCTAAAATGTGTTTTTGTAACTTGTCCTCAAGTTATATGAAAAGTCACATTTAAGTTTCATAAAACTCATAAAAGTTGGGAATGGTTACAAAAGATGAAGAGTCTTGTCCTTAAGTTATGGAGGTTCAAGAGTCACTTCATTAAGTAATAAAATATGTAACCTTAATTAATTCCATAAGTTACAAAATAAAGAAAAAGTTACATTCTTTAATAATTTAAAGTCTTCCATAACTTGTCCTCAAGTTATGGAACTTGAAGAGTTTTTGAATTAAAACTACTTTAAAGACATAAGTTATGGAATTAATTAGTTTTGAATAGTTTCAAAACTTGCCCTCAAGTTTTGGAATTTGATAATTTTTCACTTATGAATACTTTAATTCCAAGTTAGCCCTTAGAATTTTAAAAAGTTAAAATTCAACCCTTATACTTTATAATATTATAAGTTAATATATATATATATATATATATATATATATATATATATATATATATATATATATATATATATATATATGTATGTATGTATGTATAAGAGTAAAGTCAGTCTTACCGCTAGTACGCCTCATTCACGAAGTCGGTCCATAAGGTCGGTATAAGGTTGTTGCCTATAAAATGGCAACTTAATGGGTGTCCACTCTCACCCACCGCTTGCTTGACTGGTGGAGGGTCGTTAGCCGAACGGGTTTGACAGGACTATAATTCTCCCTTCATTAAAAGTATTAATGATAAATACTGAGTAACTAAACTCTTAATAATACCCAATCTTAGTTACTTAGGAAAATGTGAATAAGGTGCTAATCCATGAAATTACACTGTGCACTTTGTTTAAGTCGGTTAGTGGAGCGTGTGTGGTTAACCGGCACACTAACTCGTATTTAACAAGGTAGGCAAAGGGTAACTTAATATTTATCATAGTATCAATGGAGCGTGTGTGGTTAACCGGCATATCGATTGAGGGGTAAACACTTAAGGGTACCAAGTAATTTGCATGGTTACTTCACACCTTGTTTTGTGATCCTCGGCATCCCAGTCACAAAACCTAAAGGGCACACTCGAGATTGAAACATGCCATTGAACAGTTCAATGAATCTCAAAGATCTAGGAGTTTCAAAACCAATTAAAAACCTAATTATTATTTCATTTTTCATGGTGGAAATTGGTGAATCATCATTCACCTACCTTCAAATATTTTATATCTTGGATTACGGCATCCCTCTTCTAAGTTATAAAATAGTTTGTTGGGTCCTAGCCTTAATATTTCATATTAGGTGTCATATTAAGGACTTTAAATCAACTATCTTGAATATCTCCCAAAAACATGTATGGTTTAGACATTTATGATCTTCCCAAATCTCTTGAAACAAGCTTTCCTAAATGAAGATGATGTCCCTTGGAAATCATACTTCTTTCACCTCCTCCAATTATTCTCCCTAACCCACAAGTTCTTGAAAAGTTTAAAGTCACTCAAGCCCTATTGGCAAGGAAAGGTCTAGGTGTGGTCACATCTTGGAGGTGTAGTCACATATTGACACGCCGGGAGAGTTGGGTGTCAAAGTCTTGAGAAAGTTGGTGGTTCAATCACTTTCTAAGTCACATAGTGAGTTCCTTTGGGACACCTATGAAATAGACTATGACAAGAACCTTAATGATCTTATATATTTGTTAAGATCAAGTTCCTTAAAACTTGATGGACATTGACAATAGTGACACAGGAAATCCAGAAAAGCACTCTCTTCCCAATGGAAAGGGATCAGCCATAGTCAACTTGGTTGACCAAATGGTAAAGAGAAAAGCTAAGTATGTGATAGTCCCGTGTACCATTAACAAAGGGTCCATATGTTTATATTGCCAAAGAAAGGGGAATTGATTGCGAAGTTGCCAAATTTACCTAAGGATGTTAAAGTCAATAAGTTTGACTCTACTTCAGGCAAAGTCCACTATCTAACTCTGCTAAGTTTCTATTCTGAGATTCTTGATACATGATGTGACTGGGTCACATGGTGATGTTTTAAGAATCAAAGAAAAGTGAAGAAACTTAAAGAAAGAATATGTTGAATCTGATGGCGTAGATGGATTTCTATCGTATAGTTTGAAATTCATCTACGCGATCAGATTCAGCATATTCTTTCTTTAAGTTCCTTCACTTTTCTTTGATTCTTAAAACATCATCATGTGACCCAGTCACATCATGTATCAAGAATCTCATAATAGAAACTTAGCAGAGTTAGATAGTGGACTTTACCTGAAGTAGAGTCAAACTTATTCACTTTAACATCCTTAGGTAAATTTGGCAGCTTCGCAACTAATTCCCCTTCCTTTAGCAATATAAAAATATGGATCCTTTGGTAATGGTACATGGGACTATCACAGACTTAGATTTTCTCTTTACCATTTGGTCAACCGAGTTGACTATGGTCGATTCCTTTCCATTGGGAAGAGAAAGCTTTACTGGATATCCAATGTCATCATTGTCAATGTCCATAAACTTTTAGGAAGTTGATCTTAGCAAATAGATAAGATCATTAAGGGTCTTTTCATAGTCTATTTCATAGGTGTCCCAAAGGAACTCACTATGTGACTAAGAAAGTGATTGACCCACCAACTTTCTCAAAACATTGCCACCCAACTCTCCCAGCTTGTCAATATGTGACTACATCTCAAAGATGAGACCACACATAGACATTTACTTGGAAATAGGGCTTGAGTGACCTTAAACTTTTCAAGAACTTGTGGGTTATGGACAATAATTAGAGGAGGTGAAAGAAGTATGATTTCCATGGGACATCATCTTCATTTAGGAAAGCTTGCTTCAAGAGATTTAGGAAGATCATAAATGTCTAAACCAGACATCTTTTGGGAGATATTCAAGATAGTTGATTTAAAGTCCTTAATATAACACACAATATGAAATATTAAGGCTAGGACCCAACACAATACTTATATAACTCGGAAGAGGGATGCCGTAATCCAAGCTATAAAATATTTGAAGGTAGGTGAATGACGATTCACCAATTTCCACCAAGATAAACGAAATATATTATTAGGTTTTAATTGGTTTTGAAACTCCTAGATCTTTGAGATTCATTGAATTGTTCAATCGCATGTTCAATCTCGAGTGTGCCCTTCTGTCACACCCCCAAACCAGAACGGCGGAATCGTTCGAGGGCGGTTGACTTCATGTAGTATCGAAACAGTTGAATACATAGAAAAGAAAGCAAAAACAACCAACATATATATAATTGAAAAAGTCACATCATTTGTAGGTATTACATGTTCCAAAATATCAATTACAATATGTTGTCAAAATGAAAATAAACAAACGCCGCAGCGTCCCTTCTTCAAAAGCAGTAGTTTACCTGTATTACTGAATCCCTGAGAAATACAAGTACTTTTTGAAAGAGTAGGTCAGCATTTAAGCAGGTGAGTTCATAAGAATTTAGTGACAATGTTTGAATAAAATCCAATGAAATTTGTTTGTAGATGTTCGAAAAACTCGTAGAAAATCCAATATAAAATCACTACAGCATTTTATAACCCTATAAATCAATAAGTTCTTAATACTCCATGTGAGTTTTATAACCATACTAATGACCCAGACTGCCTGTAACAACGTTCTTCAGGCGTTGAAATGTTATGACGTTTGTCACCCCAGGCTTGCCGGCCTAGCTGTAGCTAACAGCTTAGGTGCAGGATTGTCAATCACGTATAGATCTATACACAATTATCACGCTCCCCCTACAAGGGATTATGGTATATAATACAGGACATAAAATGCATACTCGAAAGTACGTGAAATGTCTCACAAAACTTAGTATAAAACAGATTTACGTATGAACATGTCCATTTGTTCATGTATATGAAAGTATTTCCTTGATATAGTATTCGTTAGTATATAAATGTTCATGATTTTCTCGTAAACTATACCTATTATAGTTTCTCAAAATGTGTGTTTTGTTTGTATAGTAAACCCTAGTGTAATGCTCACTTGTTATGAAAAGTATAACATTTAAAGTGACATAAATGATCACATATACTTCAAGTATAAATAAAGTGTTTGATTTCATGTATACATATATAAACATGTTTTATTTCCAAAAGACAAGATGCTATCGAGAATATATATTGCATATGAAAGTTCGTATGTAGTAGTTATGAATCACATATGATTCACTTGATAAAAAGAGAATATAGTGAAACTTTATGTTACACACGATATTAACTGTGTGTTTACTTGTATTCCCCCCCCCCCTTAAAAGTGTATAAAAAGTATTGATAAAACATTTGAAAGTGTAGTTTATAGGGGTATGAACTCACTTGATTGATTGGAGAAAACGAGATTAAAATCGAGCAGAACTTCGGCTTGTGAAAGTCGATTTTCTCGGGATTCTCGGGAATCTCAGGAGTCTCAGGAGCGTAGAATCCTTCCTTCGGAACTTGAGTGTGAAAACTGGGGCTTCGAGAGGGCTTCGGGAGCTTAACCGCAGAGTTTCAGCACGAGAGATGGAAGAATGGCGCACCTAAACCCGGGACCCCAAGAGTTCTATTTATAGGGGGTTTTTTGAGTGCCACGTCGTGGGGAGAAATTCTATCCTCTTCCATTGATTGGACGCCCTCAGTCACTTGTCGGGTCGCGGAAAAACTGTGTCACGTCGTGGCAAGCCTGACAGCCTCGGATTTTGGACCCCGAACTTGTAAAATCCATAACTTTCGCGTACGAGCTCCGTTTTCGACATTCTTTATATGCATGCGTAGCTGAAAATATGTTCTACAACTCTCGTTTAGACTTCATCGGCTAATTGTGATATTATTTTTAATTATTTATGTTTAACGGGCCGAAACACGAAAAATCTGTTAAAAATTCATTACTTCTTCATCCGATGTCCGTTTTCGTTGGACTTTTTGCTGTTGCGCTACTAATGTTGAGACCTTCGATTCTCATTTAGGTTGTTTTGGTCAAAAGTCTCTCGAGCTCTATTTCGAGTTTTTAGCTGTCTACTGCTATACCCGAATCTTGGAAAAATCATAAGTTCCTCATACGAAGTCAGATTTAGACGTTCTTTTTATGTACGCTCACAGTTTAATGTTATCTACAACTTTCATTTAGATACTTAAGGCTAAAAACTATTGTATTGAAACTTCGTGTTTTTCGTTTAATCGGTGATGTCGGTTTTGTCGGAAATCTTAGAATGGTCATAACTTCTTCGGTATAACTCGGATTTTAGTGTTCTTAGTATTTCTATAAACCTTGACACATTATGTAGCATAATAGACATCCCTATAGAGACTTTTGCACATTTTATTTTCGAAGTTAATTTCATTATTTCAAAAGTAGCTACAATACTTGACTTTTTAAGTCATTACATAGAGTCGAAATATTGGGTTGTCACATCATCCCCCGTTAGAGGAAATTTCGTCCCGAAATTTAATGTAAGAAAAACACTTGTGGATCAGGGAAAAAGATGTGGGTACTTGTGTTTCATCTGATCTTCGTGTTCCCAGGTGTATTCAGTTCCTCACTTTGCATTCCAGCGGACCTTCATGATGGGGATGCGACTTTGTTTTGTTCTTTTAATTTCCCTATCCATGATTTCAATTGGTTCTTCTATAAAGTCGAGACTCTCATTGATTTCTATCTCGTCTAAAGGGACGACGAGGGTCTCATCGGACAAACATTTCTTCAAGTTTGACACATGAAAGGTAGGGTGTACGTTATTGAGTTCCTGCGGTAGATGAAGTTTGTAGGATACCGGGCCGATCCTTGCGAGGATCTCGAATTGTCCGATATACCTTGGGTTTAGTTTCCCACATTTTCCGAAATGTATTAACCCTTTCCAGGGTGAGACCTTTAATAGAACTCGGTCCCCAACCTGAAATTCCAAGGGTTTCCGTCTTTTGTCCGCATAACTCTTTTGTCTGTCTCTTGAAGCCTTTAGTCGTTCCCTAATTTGTACAATCTTATCGGTTGTCTCTCTTATGATTTCTGGGCCTGTGAGAGTGATGTCGGGTACTTATCCCTTGGCTAGTTGTGTGCACCTACTTCAGTCCAACACAGTGGTGATCTGCACTTCCGGCCGTAGAGGGCTTCAAATGGAGCAACTTTAATGTTGGAGTGATAGCTATTGTTGTACGAAAATTCAATTAGCGGTAAATGGGTATCCCATTCTTTACCAAAATCGATTACACAAGCTCTTAGAATATCTTCCAGGGTTTGTATGGTCCTCTCACTTTGACCGTCTATTTGTGGATGGTAAGCAGTACTCATGTCGAGCCTCGTTCCTATAGATTTTTGTAACGATTGCCAGAATCGCGAGGTGAACCTACTATCTCTGTTGGAGATAATGGATATTGGTACACCGTGCAGTCGTACAATCTCTCGGATATAAGTTTGAGTTAGCTTCTCCATCTTATTGGTTTCCTTAATGGGTAGGAAGTGTGCGGATTCTTTTAACCTATCGACAATTACCCAGATGGTGTCTAGACCCCCAGTTGTCTTGGCTAATTTGGTTATGAAATCCATGGTTATCCGTTCCCACTTCCACTTGGGTATTTCGGGTTGTTGTAGTAATCCTGATGGTTTCTGGTATTCTACCTTGACTTTGGCGCAAGTCAGACACTTGCCCACATAGGTCGCGATCTCTGCTTTCATGTTCGGCCACCAATATAGTTTCTTGAGGTCCAGATACATCTTGTCTGAACCTGGATGTAAGGAGTATCGAGTCTTATGCACCTCGTTCATGACCACTTCTCTGAATCCACCATACTTCGATGTCCAGATCCGATCCATGAAGTAACGAACTTCGTTACCCTTAACTTCAAGATTTTTTTCCATTCCTCTTAAGGCTTCACCTGCCACATTCTCTTTTTTCAAGGCTTCCCTCTGAGCTTCCTTGATTTGTGTGGACAGATGTGAATGGATCGTCATGGTTAAGGATTTCACTCGGCGACCTAAGTATTCTTTTCGACTAAGAGCATCAGCTACTACATTCGCTTTTCCCGGGTGATAGCGAATCTCGGATTCATAGTCGCTAAGCAGTTCAACCCATCATCTATGCCTCATGTTGAGTTCTTTTTGGTTGAGAATGTGCTGTAGGCTCTTATAATCGGTGAAGATCGTGCATTTCGTGCCATACACATGGTGTCTCTAGATCTTTAGCGCGAAAATGACTGCTCCTAGTTCAAGATCGTGTGTAGTGTAGTTGACTTCGTGCGTCTTGAGTTGTCTTCAGGCGTAAGCGATGACCTTACCTCGTTGCATTAGTACGCATCCAAGACCTTGATTAGATGCATCACAGTAGACCATGAAGTCTTCTATTCCTTCTGGCAAGGACAAAATAGGTGCGCTACATAGAGCTTGCTTCAGTGTTTGGAATGCAACGTCTTGTCTTTCGTTCCAATAGAAAGTTACGCCCTTCTGGGTCAAGGTGGTAAGTGGTTTCGCAATCTTCGAGAAGTTCTGTATGAACCTTCGGTAGTAGCCAGCAAGGCCGAAGAATTGTCGAATTTCTGTTAGGGTTCTTGGAGCTGACCAGTTCTCGGTTGCTTTGATTTTGGAAGGGTCTTCGTGTATTTTGTCTTTGCTAACCACGTGACCTAGGAAATCTACCTTCCAAATCCAAAATTCGCACTTGGAGAATTTTGCGTATAGCTTCTCTTTTCTTAGTGTTTCCAAGACTTGTCGGAGGTGTTGACCGTGATCCTCTTTAGTCTTTGAATAAATGAGTATATCGTCGTTGAATACGATCACAAACTTGTCCGAGAATGAACGACGTACTCGGTTCATTAAGTCCATGAACACCACCGGTGCGTTTGTTAATCCAAAGGGCATCACTACAAAATCGTAGTGACCATAACGAGTTCGAAAAGCTGTTATGGGGACATCTCCTTCCAAGACTCGTAGTTGGTGGTACCCGGATGTTAAGTCGATCTTTGAGAAATAACTCGCTCCTTGGAGTTTGTCGAACAATTCGTCAATGTGTGGTAAGGGATATCGGTTCTTGATAGTGAGCTTGTTGAGTTCCCGGTAATCGATGCACATGCGGAAAGATCCATCCTTCTTCTTTACGAATAAGACTGGTGCTCCCCAAGGTGAGAAGCTCATCCTGATGAACCCTTTGTTGAGTAGTTCATTTAGTTGGCTGGATAACTCTTGCATCTCTTCCGGTGCTAGACGGTATGGCGACTTGGCTACTGGTGTAGCTCCAGGAATTAAGTCAATTCTGAACTCGCCTTGACGTTCTGGTGGAACTCCGGGAAGATCTTCAGGAAAGACATCGGGAAAATCGCAGACTTCTGGAATGTCTTTGATGCCTTTCGTTTTTTTTCCTTATCTACCACATGGGCTAAGAAGTCATGGTACTCTTTACGTAGGTATTTATGGGCTTTGACGCAAGATATGATTTGTAAATTGGTACTGGGTTTGTCACCATAAATAACAAGAGTTTCGCCGTTTGGCAGATTTAGGCGAATGGCCCTTTCGTGACAAAGTATATCGGCATGGTGTAGGCTTAACCAATCCATACCGATGATGACATCAAAGCTCTTTATAGTGATCGGCATTAGATCGATTTGAAATGAGTGTTCGTCTAGATTTAGTGTGCAACCTATGTATATATTTTTTGTGCTTTCTTTTCTACCGTTTTCCATTTCTACGGTAAATATCTTATTGAGTGTTTTAGGGTTTTTTTTAGTATGTGCTTGAATTTATGACTCACGAAACTCCTCTCCGCACCATAATCAAAGAGTATGCATGCATAAACGTTATTGAGGAGAAACGTACCTGTAACCACCGTGGGATCAGCTATCGCTTCGTTCTGCCCTATTGCCAGCACTCGTCCCGTGCCGCTAGCATACCTTGCCTTAGGACAGTCCCTCTTGTAGTGTCCAGCCTCACCGCAACCATAACACGTCTGGCCCACACTGACCCCAGGGACTTGGGTGATTGGTCGTGCCGGTGTCCTACAGAAACGGGCAGTGTGCCCCTTCTGGTTGCAGTTGTTGCAGTGCATCTCCCGAAAATTTCCATTGTGGTGGAAATTGCACTTGCTGCACTTCGGGAAGTTCCCAGCATATCACTTTATTGGTGTGGGGGCAACAAGAGCAGCAGTGGGGGCAGTAGCGGCATGGACTGCCACAATCTATTGTTTCTTGGAAGGTTCTTGTGAAGGTTGACTCTTCCTTTTGCCCCAGAACCTCTTGTTGTTGTTGCTGTTGTTGGTATTGTCGTTGTTGTTGTTGCTTCCTCTGGGTTGTTCCGGTGCGGTGGTTGCGAAATTTTGGCAGACCCCATGGTCCACGAGAGCTTGTGCCAACTGTTTGGCGCTATCGAAGGTGATTGGTTTCGAAGCTAGAACACTTCCTCTAATCTGGGATGACAGACCCCAGATGTATCTTTCGATTTTCTTGCTCTCTAGAGAAACCATCCCTGGGCAAAGGATTGCCAAATCACTATACCTATTGGTATAGGTCGTGATGTCCGATCCTACCATAGTAAGGCCCCAAAGTTCCTGTTCGAGCTTTTGTAATTCGCCCCGTGGACAGTACTCTTGCAGTAATATTTGTTTTAGATTCTCCCAGCCCATAGAGTTAGCCACTACTAGTGTCAGTGAATTGACATGGCCATTCCACCATGTCAGAGCTCTCTTAGAGAAAGTACAGGCAACGAACTTCACTTTGCTCCCTTCTGCACAAGAACAAATCTCAAAAACTGCTTCAGTTTTCTCTATCCACTGTGATAGAGCCATTATCCCTCCAGTCCCATTAAAAGTAATGGTTCTCCTATGCATGAAATCCTTGTATGTACAATCCCCCGAACGACCTTGACGTTTCCCATTCGTAGAACTATTTACTCCCCCACCAGAACCATTGTTACTCATTTGGGCCATTGTCGCTGTTACTGCAGCCGTTACAGCAGCTATCAATGTGGCATTTTCCGTCGTGGGAGGGGGTGGTGGTGGAGGTGGTGCGTTGTTGACATGGCATGTAGATCTACAAGGGACAGCATTGTGCTGATAAAGAAATAAAATAAAAGATCATTAGTTTTGGTGGTTGAGAGTTGAATGACAATGAGTTAACTATCTTTAATAGTTCGAGAATTTGTTTTGACCAATGCAGGGCTTTGAGTTTGATTTACCAATGGAGTTTGAAAAATAAATAAACAAACTCGTGAACTCGTCTGACATGCACAGATTTAACACACGAAAGAGATATGCCCTATATATATATTAAACATAAGGTTGCGTTACATCCGAAGTTAGAAAATTTTTGACCTTTCTAAAGGTCTCCGATTACAGGAAGTTAAAGAAAGTAAGACTTTTAGCCAATGGTCCTATTCTATAACAAAATTTTGGGATTCAGCAAGCACTTCTTGCGACGTAGGTTGCGCTTGGAGCTTGACTCTGCGTCTGTTTGCTTTGCCTCCATAGGACGCCTATCGAAAGGCAGCTTGCTGTTCCCTCATCTCAGAGATGGCTGCAATCACTTGTGCTTGGAACGCGTCGGCGCGGAGTTGGGTGTCATCCTGCAACCTATCCAGTCGGCGGATGTCGGAAGTGTGAACCTGTACTTCCACGTTGACTTCCCGAATTCGGCTAGCTTGAACCCCGGATTGATAGGACTGGTTGGCTAGTTTGCCCACCATGACTGGGAGTGCTCGATCGGCCGAACCTCCGCCGCGGACATCATAGAAATCCCGACACATGCCGTAGGGAGGACGTATCCCTTGTTGTTGGCTCCAATGGTGGAGGTGACTTCCCCAAACGGGAGTCGGTCCCTGAAAGTTTCTCACAAACACAGGAGGTTGTGCAGGTGGTGGGTTGATTACCTCTGGTTCTGAGTCTGTCCCAAAGTCATCCCCTTCATCCAACTCGATGGGTTCTTCATCCTCTTCGGGATCTTCTTCGACCCATCCCCCGATATCTTGGTTGAGATAGTAGGGGTCTCCATGTGGAACGAATCCAGCCATTTGACTATACAAGAATATGGTTATAGGATTTGAACAAAACTTGAAGCATGTAAAACTAAGCATGTCGATTAAACTATTGCACATACCAAATACTCCTATAGCATTTAAATTTGTATGTTTGAAACTAATGTTTATTTTGGTAAGTTTTGACTTGTTGCTCACTACGACCATTCCTCGACACACGTTAGTCCAATCACGGATAAATATAGTTGATCAGGCTATATTCGTCCCAAATCCGATTACATATGTCGAGTCCTAATCGTAGTGTCCAACTTGTCTTAATACTTCATGTATAGTTCTAACCATAAAAATATATTGTTGCATGCATGTGTTTGTACTTTTACGACCCAAAACAATATAATTTAAATGAAACAAGGTTTTAGGTGTAAAAAAAATGTTTTTTCAGAGACTTTGAGTCCCTTTGCATTTATAGTTTGTATATATTATGTGGTTCGATATACTTAGTTCACTATAAACAATGCTTTGATACCAATCTGTCACACCCCCAAACCAGAACGGCGGAATCGTTCGAGGGCGGTTGACTTCATGTAGTATCGAAACAGTTGAATACATAGTAAAGAAAGCAAACACAACCATCATATATATAATTGAAAAAGTCACATCATTTGTAGGTATTACATGTTCCAAAATATCAATTACAATATGTTGTCAGAATGAAAATAAACTAACGCCGCAACGTCCCTTCTTCAAAAGCAATAGTTTACCTGTATTACTGAATCCCTGAGAAATAGAAGTAGTTTTTGGAAGAGTAGGTCATCATTTAAGCTGGTGAGTTCATAAGAATTTAGTGAAAATGTTTGAATAAAATCAAATGAAATTTGTTTGCAGATGTTCGAAAAACTCCTAGAAAATCCAATATTTCCTACTAGTATAAAAGTAGTCTTCCTCAAAGACTCGACTGTTTTGAAGGTTTGCCTTTAGAAATCCAATGTCCATTCATAAGTGTGTGGTAGTTTAAATGTTCCAAAACTGAAATGCAATCGTGTTTTTCATGCCTAGAGTAGTAAATTTGTGTAAGTATAAAATCACTAAAGCATTTGATAACCCTGTAAATCAATAAGTTCTTAATACTCCATGTGAGTTTTATAACCATACTAATGACCCAGACTGCCTGTAACAATGTTCTTCAGGCGTTGAAATGTTATGACGTTTGTCACCCCATGCTTGTCGGCCTAGCTGTAGCTAACAGCTCAGGTGCGGGATTGTCAATCCTGTATAGATCTATACACAAGTATCACGCTCCCCCTACAAGGGATTATGGTATATAATACAGGACTTAAAATGCATACTCGAAAGTATGTGAAATGTCTCACAAAACTTAGTATAAAACAGATTTACGTATGAAAATGTCCATTTGTTCGTGTATATGAAAGTATTTCCTTGATATAGTATTCGTTAGTATATAAATGTTCATGATTTTCTCGTAAACTATACCTATTATAGTTTCTCAAAATGTGTATTTCGTTTGTATAGTAAACCCTAGTGTAATGCTCACTTGTTATGAAAAGTATAACATTTAAAGTGACATAAATGATCACATATACTTAAAGTATAAATAAAGTATTTGATTTCATGTATACATATATAAACATGTTTTATTTCCAAAAGACAAGATGTTATCGAGAGTATATATTGCATATGAAAGTTCGTATGTAGTAGTTATGAATCACATATGATTCACTTGATAAAAAGAGTATATAGTCAAACTTTATGTTACACACGATATTAACCGTGTGTTTACTTGTATTCCCCCCCTTAAAATTGTATAAAAAGTATTGATAAAACATTCGAAAGTGTAGTTTATAGGGGTATGAACTCACTTGATTGATTGGAGAAAACGAGATGAAAATCGAGCAGAACTTCGGCTTGTGAAAGTCGATTTTCTCGAGATTCTCGGGAATCTCGGGAGTCTCGGGAGCGTAGAATCCTTCCTTCGGAACTTGAGTGTGAAAACTGGGGCTTCGGGAGGGCTTCGGGAGCTTAAGCGCAGAGTTTCAACACGAGAGATGGAAGAGTGGAGCACCTAAACCCGGCACCCCAAGAGTTCTATTTATAGGGGGATTTTTGAGTGCCACGTCGTGGCAAAGGGTGTGCCGCGTCGTGGGGAGCAATTCTATCCTCTTCCATTGATTGGATGCCCTCAGTCACTTGTCGGGTCGCAGCAAAACTATGCCACGTCATGGCAAGCCTGACAGCCTTGGATTTTGGACCCCCGAACTTGTAAAATCCATAACTTCCGCGTACGAGCTCCGTTTTCGACATTCTTTATATGCACGCGTAGCTGAAAATATGTTCTACAACTCTCGTTTAGACTTCATCGGCTAATTGTGACTTTATTTTTAATTATTTATTTTTAACGGGCCGAGACACGAAAAATCCATTAAAAATCCATAACTTCTTCATCCGATGTCCGTTTTCGTCGGACCTTACACTGTTGCGCTACTAATGTTGAGACCCTCGATTCTCATTTAGGTTGTTTTGGTCAAAAGTCTCTCGAGCTCTATTTCGAGTTTTTAGCTGTCTACTGCTATACCCGAATCTTGGAAAAATCATAACTTCCTCATACAAAGTCAGATTTGGACGTTCTTTTTATGTACGCTCATGGTTTAATGTTATCTACAACTTTCATTTAGATACTTAAGGCTAAAAACTATTGCATTGAAACTTTGCGCTTTTCGTTTAATCGGTGTTGCCGGTTTTGTCGGAAATCTTAGAATGGTCATAACTTCTTCGTTATAACTCGGATTTTAGTGTTCTTAGTATTTCTATAAACCTTGACACGTTATCTAACATAACAGACATCCCTATAGAGACTTTTGCACATTTTATTTTCGAAGTTAATTTCATTATTTCAAAAGTAGCTACAATACTTGACTTTTTAGGTCATTACATAGAGTCGAAATATCGGGTTGTCACACCTTCAGGTTTTGTGACTGGGATGCCGAGGATCACAAAACAAGGTGTGAAGTAACCATGCAAATAACTTGGTAGCCTTAAGTTTTTACCCCTCAATCGATGTGTCGGTTAACCACACACGCTCCATCGATACTATGATAAACATTAAGTTACCCTTTGCCTACCTTGTTAAATACGAGATAGTGTGCCGGTTAACCACACACGCTCCACTAACCGACTTAAACAATGTGCAAAGTGTAATTTCATGGATTAACACCTTATTCACATTTTCCTAAGTAACTAAGATTGGGTATTATTAAGAGTTTAGTTACTTAGTATTTATCATTGATACTTTTAATGAAGGGAGAATTATAGTCCTGTCAATCCCGTTCGGCTAACGACCCTCCACCGGTCAAGGAAGCGGTGGGTGAGAGTGGAAACCCATTAAAATGTCATTTTATAGGCAGTAATCTTATACCCCCCTTATATACCGGCTTCGTGAATGAGGCCTACTAACGGTAAGACTGACTTGCTCTTTTATATATATATATATATATATATATATATATATATATATATATATATATATATATTATTAACTTATAATATTATAAAGTATAAGGGTTGAATTTTAACTTTTAAAATTCTAAGGGCTAACTTGGAATTAAATTATTCATAAGAGAAAACTTTACAAATTCCAAAACTTGAGGGCAAGTTTTCAAACTATTCAAAACTAATTAATTCCATAACTTATGTGTTTAAAGTAGTTTTAACTAAAAAACTCTTCAAGTTCCATAACTTGAGGACAAGTTATGGAAGACTTTAAATTATTAAAGAATGTAACTTTTTCTTTAATTTATAACTTATGGAATTAATTAAGGTTACACATTTTATTACTTAATGAAGTGACTCTTGAACCTTCATAACTTAAGGACAAGACTCTTCATTTTTGTAACCATTGCCAACTTTTATGAGTTTTATGAAACTTAAATGTGACTTTTCATATAACTTGAGGACAAGTTACAAAAACACATTTTAGAATCAACTCTTAGATTAATTTGGATTGAAAACAATAATTTCACATAACTTTCTATTAATCTAAGCAACTCATAAGAACAAGATAATTCAAATCAAACTTTTCATGTAATTAGCCTAATCACTAAACTAATTCAAAACATGAATCTATTGACAATTATCTTTGAAATTGGATTAGCATGAACATTACCACATCAAAAACAAGTTTATAAGTTCAAAAACAGCTTAGGGTAATGTTCCTAGTCCATTTCTAGCCAAAAAAAACTCGAAAAATATGTTGTCTGGGGCTCCTAGTCGTCAAGTGTATGACCCTACTCGACGAGTAGGATGATTTTACTCATGGACTCGGCGAGTTCATCAGTGGACTCGGCGAGTCCAGTGCCCAGAAAGCCAGAAAATTGAGGTTTTCAGCATTTTTCAGCAATTTGCATTAAGTATAATTGAAAACAAGCCTAGGCTCTGATACCAGTGTTGGGTTTTGAGCATTCTAACACTCCTAAGTGTACATGCAACCCTAAATACCTTGGATCTATGTTTTCTCTATTATACATGCAAATATGAACTTCCAAGGTATTATCCTAATCTAGCATACAAAACAATGAATATAACAAGATAGAATACATACCTTTTTGATGTAGAAAGTCTTCATGAAGCTTGAGTGCCTAGTCCCCCAAGTGTGACACCTCAAATGGTTCACACAACATCAATTGCCTTTGGAATAACCTTGAGAGAAATGTAGAACACTTGAAATCGGCTAGCCCTTTTCTAGAATCATAGTGGCCGATTTTTCTAAGAGTATGATATTTATATAGTGTTAAAATTAGGGTAACCCCCAATTGTCATGACTTTCCATTTCCTTGGATCCATGGGTTTAAATACACCATGGAGCATCTTATGGGTTTTAGCCCAACTTGATAATCCATGGAGCATTAGCCCACTATACAAGTATGGATGATTTACACAATGAACCCATATATTTAATTAGTCTTCTTTTGATCACTTAATTAAATCTAAATTAATTCTTGATCAATACTAATTAAATAATCCTATTAATATATTAGAACTTATAATATATTAATAATCCTTAAGTGTTATTTCTCTCATTATAGTCTATCCAAATGCATGATGCCATGCAACCCAAATGGACCATGACGGGTCAGGTCAAGTCTTACCAATTATAGTTATGGACTTAGACATTAATCCAACAGATATCGTTATGTAAAACAAGCTTTGGAAACCATTCATAAACACGTTTTGAATATAATTTGATAACACAATATAAGTAAAGAAAACCTTTGTTTAAAACACTGATGTAATTGGTTTAGAAGTAAAGCATACAGCATGAGAGATAATTTAAGAAAAGATTTAAACAAGCAAAGACGTTTTGGAAAACCATCTATAGTATTATACTTGGTAAAACAACTGAAAGTGTGATAAATCCTTGTGCATGCGGGTTATTAATCACATATGATTGGTATGATAACTAGCATGTTTTAACTTGTATTCCCCCCCATAAAAGCATGTAAAACATTTAAAAGGTTAATTCAGGGGTATGAACTCACCTGACGTTGGCGTTTCGGATGAATGGACGGTAAAGGATGCTAAGTGTCAAGTGAGGACTTGACCACACACGCGAATCCTATTTAACATGTAATGATACATTTAAGTATCCAATTAGTCATTTAAGTAACTAATTAAGCAAGTAATGATGTCCTACTACATAAAAACACTTTGCTACAAGTGCTAGGAGTACCAAGGGTTGCATAGAAGGTGTGTATGGACTCACATTGGAGTTTACTCTTCAAATGATGGCCCTTATGGGTGTTTACGGTTTCAAGACCACTTCCCCCATGAGTTTACGGCTGTAAAATCATGGTAGTGGTTTCATGGGATGTTTAAAGGTCTTAACTCACTCATAGAATCATGTTAGAGTCGAATCAAGGGCTAAGGAAGTGATTGGGGCTCAAAATGGATACTTTATGGAGTTTACGGTCCTTGGACCACTCCCTTAGGAGTTTATGGCCGTAAACACATGATTTTACAGTCGTAAACTCATGTTTGTCCATTTCTTTTGTTGTTTGGTGGTCTAACTCATGCACGCAAGGTTCTAGTCACTTATATGTGCATAGGAAGGTGTTAAAGGCACTTAAACACCTTGGAAAGGAGTTTACGGTCTATGAAGGTGTTCTTGGGGAGTTTACTACCTTAAAGACATGAGTTTACGACAGTAACCTCATGTTAGTCCATGAATCATGTGTTTTGGTGCATCAAATGAAGGATTACAAGGCTCTAGGTACTCATGGAAGCTTTTGGAGGTGTTTGAGGGGTAGTTTAACACCCAAAAAGGTGTTTATGGTCCTTGAAGATGGGTTTACAGTCTAAGAATGTCCTTAGACCGTAAACTCATGTTTACTCCCCATTTGTTAAGATTTTGGTGTTCTAATTCCTTTCATGTAAGCCCCTAAGTCATAACTAAGCTCCATAAGTGGTTGGGAAGGGTTTTTGGGCATTAAAACCCCATTTATGAGTGTTTACGGTCCAAGAGTGTTCTTGGACCGTAAACTCATGTTCTTGAGGGTTTTGGGTAATTTAAACACGAATTTGTAAGTTAAATGAGCTAATCAACAAGTTAGGGTAGATCACTTACTAGTTTGGGGCTTGAAAGAGGCGATTTTGGACCAAACCCGATTTGTAAAGAGAGAAAGTAGAGAGAGAGAGACTCCTAAGGTGTGAAAAGGGTTGGAATGAAACTCACTCAACCCTTATATAGGGTGGAGTTTATGGCCTGGTTGAGGGTTCACCCGACACCAACTGCGAACGAGGTTTTTCACGACTACCGTTAAACACGACAATTTTTAAAATTAGACCGCCTTATTTTCGGCTCGCTTGACGAATATTATTTAAAATATTCCAACGGGTTTAAATCCGGTCAAAAATATTTTGGGATAAATTTGGCTAATTTTTGACGTACTTAATTTCGACGTTAAAACTAACGGAAATTTTTGGGTTGTCACAAATAACAATTATAAAGTTGTCATAGAAAATATATGAACTCATTTTTATACAAAAACAAGTTATTCATATTTTCTAAAAACCAAGATTATCCAAATAATAATAGAAATCTAACAAAACTTGCAATGTGTCTTTAATAACAATTGTTGGGTTTTTATTTAAAATTAGTTTCAAAAACTCAAGATTTTAGCAACGGAAGACTTGAAATTTTGAAATAAACATACAAAAGTTACACATACCAAGGATCATCTTGCAAAAAAATGGAAAAGAACAACCACCACCATAGAAGGGTAGAAGAAATAACAACCTTTTTTATTTTTGGTTCCTCAATGAGAGGCTTGAAAGTTATAGAAGAATGTGGATGAAATCATTTCATTTGTGAACACCAATAAGAAACGAATTTGATAAGTGATGCTAGTTAACCTATTAAGCTTTAAGACAAAACAAGTATGACTTGAAGTGAGTATGAAGGCAAGTAAATTCTTCCAACACTTTGAGAGGACAATTTGAGAGAGATAAAGGGAAGATACAACTTTTGTCTCAAAAGCTATGCAAGAGTGAAAGCCTCATGAATGGTCTTAAAGTTAAATCTATACCCATGAGTCCTTAACCATTTAAGCACTCATGCACCTAAAGTTACTTGTCTCCCCATGCCCTTAAGACATGTCATGCTTTTTATTAAACAAATCAAAAGGTCATACATTCTCTATCCCTCTCTTTTTGGGGTATTAGGAGGAAAAGAGAATGCAAGTTTCACAAATTTTATAAACTCTTTTATAAAATATAAAACTTAACTTTCTAGTAAAAGCCAAAAAAATATTTCTAGTTCAAAATTTTCTACATGACTTAATAAAACATATCATATGATATATTATGTTACTTTGCCATTGAAAATTAATATTTCCATGAAATAAATAATTTCCGATTAATAATAAGAGTTTATGAGTACTTATTAAAACCAATTTATAATAAATAATCAATTGTATCAAGTTGTTGTTAGTGTGACCCTTTTCGGATCATATGTTAATTAACAATATCATTCAAATATGACTTTTAAGCATACAAGATCTTTCAGCGAGGTTCACGAAATGACACGATTTAAGGGGACATTGTATCGATCATTGGGTCTGAGTAGCTGATATTTTAGCAGGGTTCGCTCGGATCGGGTTTGACCGAACCCACTCAACGTGTTGATCACATGTTGACTTTGCAGAAAAGCTCATGGAAGCTTCTAAAGAGTCCAAAAAAAAAAACTATGTTACTTAGAGTGCAAGCAACAACTGTTCCGATTTAATCGGGTTAAATGTGTGTGACAAATTGTCAGTCATGATAGGGTTGTCGTCATAATAGTTCAACCATTTTTGGTATCTCCTAGTGTGTGTGTGTGTGTGATTATAAATCTAGATTTGTGGAACGAAATTATACTCACAAAATTTTTTTAAGTATTCTCTCCACTCTCCTCTCTTTCCACGATTCGTTATTTTAGTTTACGAATATTCTCTTTATGTTTATCAAATTTTCAATAGTTATCAGAACAAACGGTAACATGCATTAGATATCGGGGATGACGTTTACACTTGCAAAATTCTGAGCATGTAAATCCCTTTAAAGATAAGAGTTTCGTCATGCGGTTACAAGTCAAGAAATTTGTGATCTTCAATTTTGTTTTAATTTTTATGTCTCGTATTTTAAATCGTCCTATAATGACATTTAATTATTAAATATTTATGTCTCCTTCTACGTCAACATTTAATTTCAACATTAATACGTCTTTTGTTCGTATTGAGAATAACACGATGGAATATTTAATAATTACCAAAGGACATTTAGCCCAGCGGTATCCGGTGTTGCCCTCCCTCCTTGAGATTGAGGGTTCAAGTCCCGTCATGGACATAGGTAGATTTAAGATGTAGTTTAAGAGTAGGTTAAATTTGACGTTTCAAAAAAATAAATATTTAATAATTAATTAATTATTCAATCGTTTGTTTTTGCTAATTTTCCTGTTTAATAATTAATTTATAATATTTATCATCAAATTGTTTAGTCATCTTTTCTATATTTTAACATATTGTTGATATTAGGGGTTTTCGTTTGGATGGATTGGTTTGATCCGATCCAATCAAATAAATCCAAATTGATTTCGGTTTTCAAAACATGGATCTGAATAGTCCAAACTAAATTTAAATCCAATCTGATCCGATCCAGTTACAATTTGGTTTGATCGGTTTTTATAATTCGGTTTTTAAAAAACCGAAACATTTTAAAATGACAAATAATTATAATATTACTAAACTTTACATAAGAAGCAAAAACAAATTACTTAGTTCTGACTTGAAATTTATAAACAACTAATAAAAAGATATTTATAGTTATACATTTTATAGATAGAAAACTTTTGAATGAAAATGCATATTAATGTTTTTTATCAGGTGAAACATTCCTATTTGAAAAAATAAATTACAAAATTAATAAATAACTATAGATATATATTATAAATAGATAAATAACAAATGTTTATTCAGTTTTTTTTTTTTTTTTTGGATTATTCGGTTCTTATTTTATAAACCAAAATCAATCCGAAATCTAAAATAATAATTCGGTTTTGTTGAAAACCAATCAAAAAATTCAAATATCTAAACCATATATTCCAATCCAAATTGTCCAATTAGATAATTCAGTTTTATCCGAATAGTGCACAGTCTTAGTTGATACTAAAAAAAAGTGGCAGGGACAAGTGAAAGTGCATTATAGAAAACCACATAAGACTATATTTATGATTAGAGATAATATAAATATTTATTTATCGTATTTTATATGTATAGATATATTCTTAAAAGTATAAAATATTTTTAATTGTAAAAAATAGATGTAAATGAAAATGAAATTTTTTTAAGATATATATATATATATATATATATATATATATATATATATATATATATATATATATATATATATATATATATATATATATAGGGTTAGGTTCATGTGAGACGGCCTAATTTTGTTTTTGTGAGACCGTGAGACACATTTTTTAATTTTTTTAATTTTTTCTTATTTTTTTATTTTTTTTAGTTAATTCAAGTTCCGAAAATAATATTTAAAAAAAGAATTTTTGGATTTTTCCAATTATTTTGCATTTTAAAATTATTTTTTAGAATATGTACAGTGTAATATTCTATTAAAAAATTTCACGTATTTTTCAATAAAAATAGAATTTTTTTTTTATTTTTTTTATTTTTTAGTTAATTCAAGTTCCGAAAATAATATTTAAAAAAAAAGAAGTTTTAGATTTTTCCATTTATTCTGCATTTTAAAATTATTTTTTAGAATATGTCAGTGTAATATTCTATTAGAATATTTCACGTATTTTAAAAAAAAAACAGAATTTTTTTTATATTTTTTTTAGTTAATTCAAGTTCCGAAAATAATATTTAAAAAAAGAATTTTCTGGATTTTTCCATTTATTTTGCATTTTAAAATTATTTTTAAATTTGGTCTAACGGTCTCACAAAATTAGAATGGTCTCATATAAACCTGAACCTATATATATATATATATATATATATATATATATATATATATATATATATATATATATATATATATATATATATATAATAACGAGTTTATAATAATAATAATAATAATAATAATAATAATAATAAAATCTTTAACATTTTTTATTTATATAGAAATGCAAAAGAAGAAAAGCAAGAAAATGTTTTAGGCTAATTGGTTAAGGGTGCGGGGAGAGAGGTTGTGGATTTGACTCCTTTTTCTTTTCTATAAAAATCAATTTTTTCAAGAGTATATAATATATCAAATCACCTATTACGTAATATCATATCAATAACCTTTCGGTATCGCATTATCCTTTGAAAATGTCAAAATAGGTTAAAATATAAATTAACTGGTTTTCGGTGTCTTTTTATTTAAAAAATTTTAAGAGTTTTTCATTATTATTCTTTTTGTAAAATATTAGAATTTTTCTTAAAAACAAACCCTATTATATAATTAATATATAGTCGAGATTGGCAAGAGTCATTTTAATCTGACGTGATAGGCTACAGCCATGGGTGTGGTTGTTAAACATACATTATTTGGGGTTGTGATTATACATTTTTTGTATCTATGTTTAGATTTTGATATTATGCATCAAATATTCATGTTACCGTTTCTTGGAATTATGGTGTTGCATAATATTTATTAAAATTATTTCAAACAAAGTTTCAACCATTAATTAAAAGTATGAAGTATCATAAACCAAGATCATTTGTATCATGTTTTGTAGACCAGATAAAGCATGTTTAGCGTATCTTGATATCACGAGTATCAAATTCTATTACTATCCAAAAAGTTTAAGATATTTTTATACCAATACCAATTAAATGAATAGATTAAGAAATACATTAATACCATATATATCTATAGCTATCGATTTTAATTATTGTATATAATATAGAAAGTAGTTGAGGTAGCATGGGCATGGCATGAGTGAAGGTTCAAGGAAACTAATATGTGTACAATCAAGTACTACATTACATGAGTAGACAACATAATCTTTTCAAGATGAGGTATATGATGTTGACTTCTTTTGGGTTTATGACTTGCATCTAGGTGGTATATTAACTACCAACCCCACGCAATTATTTTGTTTTCGAGTTTTCAATATATGAAAAAATAGAACTAATTTCTAAAAAAATCAGTACATAGAATATCATCCTATTAAATATATTAATCGTGAGACTTAATAATCTAAAAAATAAAAATTAAATATAAATGTCAAAATATTTAAAAAAATTGAATTTATAAGAAAAGAAGAAAATAACAATTTATTATAATGAAAATGTTTTTTATGTTCTAAATTTAAACAAAAAATTTAAATAAAAAGAAGCTAATAAACTTAAATTTTGGAAATTTTTAAATTAAAATGTAAGTTTATTAGTGAAATTAATATTCATTTATTACTATATTTATTGCAATTATTACATTAAAATATCATGTGAAATTTAATAAAATAGAAAAACTAATAAAATGACATTTAAAAAAATTAATTCAAAATAATCAAAAAATAACGTTTGACAAATTGAATAAAAGTGTGACAAGTGGCAAAAAAAATTTCATTTATTAAAGAGGTTTTTTATTAATCTATTTACTTAAATCATTATGACAAATATCAAAATCAAAAGATGAGATAAGAAAGAATTACACATTTCAATCACTAAAGAAAAATTAAATATGTTTTATACCTTTTATTTCTATGAAACTTCATACCCATCTCTATTGTAATAAAAAAATAGGTTGATTATCCTTTTGTCATGTGTCACCTTATTAGATTTTATAATAAATGTCATGTCACATGTCAAATTATTGATTACCCATTTCAAATTTCAAAATTTAAATTTTCTATTCTAATTAAATTGAATTAAATAAAATTTAAAATAAAATTAATACGAATTATAAAGGTCATGTATTTATTTAAATCAACGATTATAATTTTATATAACGAAAAAAATATCTCTTAAGTAATAATTTCTTTAAAATAACTGATTAATAATTTTGAGTTTTTACTATGAAAGTTTAATTAATTTTGTAACAGTCGTGTCCACGAGTTATAAACTAGTAAAATAATAAATGCGTGGAAGTTATAAATTTTCTCTATAATTCATTCTTTTGATTTTGATATGTGTTTTGTTCCTACCAAATGTTCAGAAGTAGCAAAAGTTTTTTTACCTCATAATATATATGATTTTTTTGGGTTTTGAATTATACGAGTTTGGTTTTTTAGGTTTAGCTTAAACGTGTTCGAAATATTTGTATTTTTATGGCAAATTTAAACCAAGAATGTTCCTTCTAATAGCATAACTTCAACTAGTTAGTATTTATATTGTAATTTAGAGTGACTACGTATATTAGTAGAATAGAGAGAGAGGTGGAAACAAGTTCATTAAACCACATAACAACTCCACTATGGAACCCAACAACCCGCTACATCTTCTCAGAAACGTTTCCCAATGGTACCTCCGATACCGCCCCAACCCATGTAACGATACCCTCCTCCCTTAGGGGGCATATTTATCTTCTTTGAATGTCCGCCAAAAGATGATGGGTTCTCTACATATATTAGTTGTGTTTTGTTCTCGACCATGTATCCTTCGATCAAAGAGATCAGGTCTCAAACAGACAATTAACAATGGCTAACTTATTATGTTCTTTACTCATTAATTACTCTCTTTGAACTTACATTTTCAAAGCCTCTTTGAATAGAAATTATTAAACCCAGAAAAATATTTTTAATAGTCGAATCTTCACTTGATATTGTCTAATCAATATTGGTAAGAATTTAGAACAAATTAACAAGATTGTCCACGATTTAGTTACCCAATCTGGTAATGTTAAGCTATGTGACACATGTTGATTAGTACTCACTTATTTCAGTGGAGCTGTTTATTTTGCAAATCTAATTGTCTATTGAAAAAATAGTTTTTTCAAAAGATTTCAATAATTCAACTAAAACTTGATTTCAGTATTCAAATAAAAACTTTTCACTACAAAAAATAATAACTATTAACCATAAGTTCCTAATTACAAAATTACAAAATGTACACATTTCAATTATAAAGAACTAGCCGTAGACCCGCGCAAAGCGGCGGCGAAAAATAGTTTCTCATTCGGCAATAAAATCTATACGGAAACATGTTAGATTTCAAATAACACAAAACATATGCATATTGTTATCGATCGGTTTTACGGCAACAAATAAATGTAACCCTCGCAATACAAAAGAATATAAATATTTTGGTGTGTAGTGTACGTTTATAGTCCTTCATTTTAGAAATCAGGACACATCCATACGAAGTGACTTGCTTATACATTTATTGGTATTGATAAAGTTAATAAAAGGGAGAATCAAAGTTAATCTTAACAACCCGGTTTGCTTGATACAGATAAGTCTAAACGGATATATCCTATTATCCATTTTACTATCTAAAGTTTTAAACCGAAAAATAATAAAATTAATACAACCATATTTCATGGAACATGAATTACAAATGGAATACTAATTTTCTATTAGTTATAAATCATACATAGATATTTTTTCTTAATATTAAACAAAGTATTTGATTTTACAACTGATTGGTCAATTTCGATTAGAGGGCATAAATAATAAATAAAGCTTAAAAAAATTACAAATAAAAGGGCCTATATAATGGATTATTTGTTTTATTTTAATTGGATAAGAGATTGGGTCAAATTTTTGGAAGAGATAAGATTTCAAAGGTAATCAGATTAAAAGTTAATATTATTTTATTCATAATTAGTTGTATTTTAGGCTTAGAGAGTTGAACGTCTTAAAAAAATAATATTATTTTATTAGATCTATTTATAGAAATAGTAGAATTTTTTTTATAAGTTAGTAAAGATATGCATTTTCATGAAAAAAAATCTCTTTCATTTACATCTTACTTTATTTTTAACAATAACTATAAACATCTCTAGTAAGGTACAACTAATTTCAAGATTGAACAACAGAATTTCAATAACAACAAACAAGTAATAACTAAGCAATAACTAAGTTCTAACCCTAATCAAACAAACATAATTGTTAATTTCTAGTTTTTTCAAGTTTTGAAGAAAATGAGCAATAATTGAAATAAAGCTAAAAACTGCTTAAATCTTATTTGTTTCAATCTTGTAGGCGGAAAAGGTAGGTCGTTGGAGCTGTGGGATGGTCGGCTGTCGGTAGTGGCGGTGAAGGTTGCCGGAAAAAACATCGCCAGAAGTGGGAAGTGGGAAGTGGGAAGTGGGAAGAGCAAGAGGTAGGTAATGATTATGTGTTGCTGTTGTAGAGAGACAGAAAATCAACAAATTGTTTTTTTTTCTTCTGATTTAGACATTTATATTGAATTTATTGATTTCTCAAAAAAATAAGAAAAAAAAAGCAATGACACCTTTAAAAATATAAATTCACCCGTAATAATATATGGTGGGTAAGGACAACCAACAGAGCAATGCATGGTCTACAAAGCCAAAACGACACCTATACATCTACATGTCTTCATAAATTACCATAGATAAATGATTTTTCGAATGTCAAAATAAAAAAATCTTATTGTACTTTGATAAAGTATTATACTCCTTTTATATCGCATGTAAATTAAAATATTTAGGTAGAAGTTACGTATCAAGTATCAATATGAACTCAAATTTGTGTGCAAAAGTTGAAAGTATGAAAGCATGGAGCCACGTGGGAAAAGTACTATTTGCCTCTTAAAAAAGAGCGTACAAAAATTGTCATAGTTTCTTTTCGCTGGATATTCTCAATTTCCGATGGTACAAACCAAATAAAAAATAAAAATTATTGTGTAATATTTCAGAAATTTATTCGATATGTTTTTTTTTTTTTTTTTTTTTTTTTTTAAATCGGGACAAAGGTAATGGGAAAACGAAAACATAGGAAACAAAGTAATTTAATTCGAATATGTTAAGCTCGAGCTACAATCTTGTTTCATAATTATATTGAGAGTGACTTAATAGATGTTTAAAGGTTTCAACTTTTTACAATCGATGTATTGCATATTATATAATATGAAAAACAATGTTTTATGAAAAAAAAATGCAAAATTTGAGTTGACATAATTTTATAAAGTACTAGTATTGATCATATATAATAGTTATACATTTATAAATTTTAATATGCAACATTTAGACTTCATTTTCTTTTATTTGTTATGCCATAAAACATACTCTAATGCATCGGATATCATTTATTTCTATTCAAATATTCTTAAGTGTAAAACGTTTTCCAGCCATTTTTCTTCGACTATATCGTCTAATTTTTCGATGTTCTAAATTAATTCATTCATAATGTCTATCTTACTAATAAAAAGATACAACAACAATATCGTTTATACCATGTCTATTGTGGGTCACGTTAACTTTATGTAAGAAAATAAATTCGAATCTTGTGGACCTAATTGGTCAAAATTCTTATAACATGATCATAAATTACAATGAAAAGTGAATACCCAAACCATGGTAATCGGTAAACGACAAAAGTTTTATCTTATCATGGATTATTTGATTGATAAGTATTTTGAGGCGTATATGTAGCTAACACCAAATACGAAGGGTTAAGGGTAAACATGTTGAAATATGGAGGGTGTTAAATGAAAATAGTTGTTTAATTGAACGCGGTTCTTGAGGGGCAATGAGAGACAGAAGAGCAACAGCTGGTTTGTTTAGTTTTACAAGGCAGCAGGGGTTTACTGTTCCATTGCGCGTCTTTAGCTTCTTCCTTTTACTTTCCTCCTTCAGTCCTTTGTCCCTTTTTTGTTGTAAAATATTAATTCTTTTTAATACGAGGTTTGTAACCCATTGGTTTTCTTAGGATTGATAATGATACTTAATAATAAGCAATTTGTTATTTTTGAAACAAGTTTGTACTTGCCTTTAGGTAGTTTTTTTATACGCAGTCATTTTTTTTTTCTGTAATCCATTATTTTAAATACTAAAATTAGCCCTTTTCTTTTCTTATTATAGCATGTTTGGTTCATTGATTTCAGAGAAATTTGAATATAATTCAAGCAAAATTTGATTTTGGTTGAAAAATATGTATTATTTTTTTTTTTTTTTTGGATTGAAATCAAATATAGTTCAATACATAGCGATGAAAGGCAACATGCAACAAGTTGTGCCGTTGGTTCTTTCTGGATAACAAAACTAATTATTTTGAAAATATCATATGTGGATCTAGGAGATATAACATTAGAATGCATGACCCGTTAGACTCTGTTGAGGAGTTTCACCATCTCTGGCGCGAGAAATCCAAATGTATCAACTGCAAAATGTACAAACACATGTTGATTTTCTATACACGCATTCTCATGCTTTGCCACGTTGCACGCATCGACTTTCAAAGCGACATGTCCTGCTGTGAAACCCCCGCTCCTCAAACCGACGAGGGGGAGACCCCAGTAAGATCCACACAAGCGTGGTTCCCTCCTATCCATCCAAAGACCAAAATGTCAGTCGGCCTGAGTGTGAATCTTCCATCCTGCAGGTCCGTCAAAAAGTTCACTGACACTTTTTTCTTCACAGAAATATCAACACGCCGACAAGTATCAAAGAGAACATCCATAATCACATCATGTCGGTACTTGAAACCAAGGAGCTCTCTACAATGAACCGTCTGTTCCCCAAAAGTGTCCAAACTTGGCTTGCGGCAAACTGGTCATATCTCGTCAATTGGGAATAGAGGAATCATGAGGCGGTAACGAAGGATAGTTCGGTACTTCACAGGAGACATATGTTGGCCAAGGCCATCAATATGGATGGTTAGCAGAAAATCATGAGCATGAGGTGCACCAAAACACTAAAAAACTGCTTTCTGTATAAGAGTCATGTCGAAGTCGACTTCCATATCTTTGACGATTTTGTTGAAAAGGGCACACGCTAATGCTTTTGGGGATTTAGGTGGACGGTGTCCTTATTAATGAAACCACTACAGTCGAATCCTGAAATCGTATCGCGAATACGATTCAAAGCACATAAGTAATCAGAGTCCATACCACATATGCCATTGTGGTGTAAGATGTGGTCTTGTAATGCCTAAGATTGGGCCCTCGAGGCTACAAATGCGTCGGAGGAAACCTCATATGTTGAGTACAAACCCAAACCATAAAAACGAATAGGTAAGGAAGCCAAATGCCACTGGATGTCTCCAAAGAAGGGGCCTCCACATACCACCATATCCTCGATAGACCTGCATAATCCTTTGTCAAAAAACAAAGCTGCCTCTTTTATGTGCACTAGTTGGCATGTCCTTAAACCAAAGAAAAGTTTTGCAATTCTCATACATGATCGAAGCAAAATGAGCTCACTTTGCAGGTCACGTAGTTGTGGAAGAAGACTCATCAAATCAACAGCATTAATTGCTCTCTTTATGGCCAGCCTACTAATAAACCTTACGTTTATGCTAACAGCCCCCCCCCCCCCCCCCCCCAAGGAGCTTCACCCCCAAAGAAGGTCTCCCTATATATGTTGGGAATAAATCGGCACGAAGCTTCCTACCATCACATGAGAGCCAAAAAAATCTTCGTTTTCTTAATGTTCAACTCAAGACCCAAGCCTTGACCATTCACCCGACTAATGTTCAACACTCTAGCCACCTCCTCTGGATCCCTAATGACAGTCCCATCATCAAGATACCAAGCATGGAGAAGGAGCTTATAGTTGTCTCTAATTTTGTGTACAAGCGGGTGCAAAATGAGGGCAAAAGAAGAGAGCCCAAGGGGTCACCTTGCTGCACCCTAGTGGCAGACTATATATGTTGAAAAAAAAATTAAAAAAATGAAATTTTTTTGTTTCAGTTAAATTCCATTTACGAGGAAACTAATTGTTTTTTGGCTAACATCAAGAAATTTAGATCTCATTTCCTGTATATTATTATAAATGCAAAAATATCGATCCAACTCATCTATCCACACAACCATCATAACCATCTTACCTGCTTTTACACTCATCTTACCATCACTTACACCTTACCCTCCACGTTCACACACCTACCTCCACATTAATCTACCCTAACACTTACACTCCATACACTCATGCTCTACCCCCACCTTACGTGTTCCCACTCCACCCTACAATCTAGTTAAGTATTATACAAAAAAATAAGCTTAAGGCCACTTGGATATATAGAATGTATACTAAGTTTAACTTTGCTAAAGAATATCAATTGCAAATTGATTTTCGATCTCTCCAAAAAAATGAAAATGTTATGAGTATCCAGGATTTTTAAGTTGTTATGTTTGGTTAATGGGATCAATTGCAGGGGTCAAAGCTTTCATACTGTTAGGAGGGAAGAGTGATGTGAATTATTTAGTGTTTTAAATTTATAATTATGTTCTACTAGAACTAGACTGATACACACCTCAACAATTAAACCTGATTGTGTAATATTATATTGTATGCATATCATCCATAAGAGTTTAATACTAATGATGCATTTTTTAGAAACCGACCCCATATTACTATCATGCCACCGTATGATTTTGACCCTCAAGTTTTTATCAGTTTAGATAGTTTCTTGCTTATAATATGGCTGCCATGTTAGGATCCAAGTTTCATTTACGTTTTTCATGGTCTGGTACTTTAAGTATTCCTCTTCCTTATGGATTTTAAAAGAAAAGGAAATATATAAATCAACCTAATGTGAAGGAAGTCATTAATGCAGTCAAACTTCATGTTCATGTCAAGAAGGTTGATATCAGGGACACAATTATAGGATTTATTGAAGAGAAAGTTGTTATTAGGATTGTTCCATCCTCAAATGGCCCTCTCTTGAAGCTCATGTTAATCTTACAATAGATTTTATGCAAATAGTTGATATTATGGACAAATTGTTAGGTTTTTTGCATCCTGTTAGAGTTATTTTAGGGTTTATTACAACCTTGGAAAATAAATGATCTTGGAATTTTGGTTGTCTGTTTGTTGTCAAATATGTTCCATCAGTGTTTTAAGAGGCTAGAAATGCTAATGTTAACCATGATCATGTTTAGTATGAAGGTGGGTGTGATTGAGGGATATTCCTTTACACATCCTCTGTATTTTATACCTCCTAGTTCCCCTTTAATTGTTGATTTAGCTTTTGTGTAAGAACCCGAATTAGAAAAATAAGCATTAAGCAACAATAATGATTCTTCTCATGACATAACTAAAGGTAAACAATCGAGATCTTTCGACTCAACATCCTCTTGAATCAAGTGCAAAGGTTTTTCTATAATTTGAGATCTATCCTCTACTTTCAGTATTAGAAGAGTCATATGATATCATGTGATTGCATGAAATAGGATATAAAAGAGTAAATAAATAGGATGAGAGGTATAAAGTTCTTAAATTAATCTTTTTAAAGATTAATATTCAAGCTGGTGGGAACACAGATAAAAATACATGGATACAGGGCTTGTGTCAACAACATATTCTAAACTTTTTAGGAATTCAAGAAATAACTATGTCTAAGAAGGTTCTTTCGACTATTAGAGTTTATTATGGAAATTATTTTTTATAATGCTTGATTGAATGTTATAGGTAATTCGAGCAGTATCCTTTGCATGTGGGATGCACCTAAGTTTGTAAAAAACGCAAGTAATCTATAACGAAAAATAAGTTGTAATAAACGGAGATTCAGGTGTTCTGCCTATTTTGATTATGATGGTTTATGCCCAACAAACACTATATAAAACTTTTGGTGTTGATTTTTGGTCAGTGATTGCCTAATGTTTTAATCAATTTATCTTAGATGCATAACTTGTTGATATTTCTCTAGTAGGATAGTCATTTACTTAGATGAACATATTGAGTTAGAAAATAAGAAAGCTTGATTAGTTTTTGAACTTTCATAGAATTATTGACGATTTCCCAAATACTACGGGAATTATGTTGGATAAAAAATGGTTGGATCATCGTGCGGGTCTTCATAAGAAGGTCAAATCTTGTTATATGCATAATCCTTTTCTTTTATTCCATTTATTGGTTTTGTATTAACAATGTTGAAACAATGGTCATAAAATCATGTGGGAAGTTATGGAGAACCATATGTTTACTTTTAAGAATAAACTTGAAAATCTTAAAAGCAACTTAAAGCCATGGTATGATGAGATGAAAAAGTTTAAAAGAAAAAACCCATTTTCCAAAAAAAAAAACTACCAAGGAAATTGATAATTGGATGAATTTAAAGTGTGGTGTTAAGGGTGAATATGAAGGATCGTATAAATGCCATGAAAGTATTGGGAGATACTGATTGTGTTGAAAACATAGATTTGACCACAAAGGCTATATTCAACTAGGGGATGAAAACTCCAAATATTTCTAATTAAGTCAAAACTAAGTTTCAATCCTATTGTGTTGAGAAGTTTTGAGCGAGTAGTTCATTTCATTCCTCTCATGAATTGGATATTTTCAAGAGAATCACAAAAGAGAAACTTTCTTTACTTGAATCTCTATTTACCTATGATGAGATTGAGAAAGATGTTTGGGATTGTGGGGGTGATCAAACATTAGAAATAGATGTTTTATGTTTTCTTTCTACATATGATTTTAGGATTTGATTGCATATGAAATTGTAATGTTGGTTTTTATATTCTAACAAAGTTGCTACATTCGGTGTGATACATCTTTCATTTATCCAATCTCGGAAAATCAAGATCTAAAGTTGATGAAAGATAATAGGCCAACTAGTATCATTGGTTTCAAGTAAAAGATTATTGGTAAACTCTTTGCTAATTATCCTTATAAGGTGATCAATGATATTATGTGTGTTTAGCAATTGAGATTTATTAAAGGAATGCAAATTTAGATGGCCTGCTTATGATTAACGAGATTTTGGGTGGTATAAAACACTATAAAATACTTATGGTTTTTAAGATAGAGTTCAAGAGATAATATGATTCATTATATTTGGATTTTATAGATAAAGTTTTCGTAAGGATAGTGTTTATGTTGAAGTGTCAGTGTTGTATTAGGGAGGAGGGAGTCATTCCCTCCCAACCTACTCAACCCACTTCCACATCAGTTTTTTCTCTCTTTTTTCTTCATCTTTCTCAACCCACAACACATGAAAATCCTATATTTTTCAACCAACTCAACCAACTCAATTAAAAAAAATACAAAACAACTAAGGTGTAAGTCTTAAAACACATGGTATAAGAGAAAAGGAGATAGAGAAAGTAGAGAGAGAGAGGGAGAGAGAGGATGAAGCGGGTTAGTGAAACCAATTAAACAACCCACCACTCTCAACCTTCCCAACCACTAAAGAGGGAGTCGTATCTTGGAGGTACTAGCGGTAGCTCTATTACTAATTAAGACTTGTACCTTAGTTTTTTTTGTATTTTTTTAATTGAGTGGGTTGAAAAAGATAGGGTTTCCGTGTGTTGTGGGTTGGGAAAGATGAATAAAAAAAAAGAGAGAAAAATTGATGTGGTAGTGGGTTGAGTGGGTTGGGAGGAAATGACTCCCTCCACCCTTAAAGACGATTTTGTTTATTCGATAGCATCCATTTTGGGAAATGGCTCACCTACGTATAAGTTTAAAATAGAACCTTGTTCATGCCAAGGTGACCTGGTTTTTATTTATTTGTTTTTTGTTTATGATCACAATGGAAGGATTATATGTTGCTATTAGGAAGCTATTTCGATAAATGCTTTCGGGGTATGAAGGATGAAAATGGAGATCTAGAGGTTTTGAAAAAATTTATGTAAACAAAATTATGTTTCTTTATAAATGGTCCATTGAAAGTGCTCAGATTTGGTGAGTTGCCTTCTAGGTTGAAAATCACTTTATTTAAAATTAAATTGATTGGTTTTAGTGTTCAATTTTAAGAGGTGGAACAATTTTCATATGTCATTTGTTGCTCAAATATTAGACTTCAATTTTTTTTAGCTTGGGTTGCTCATTGGAGAAAATATCAATCGAATCATTCCTGAAAGCCGATTTTCGAAACGTTTACATGTAAGGTTTCCAATCAAAAAGTTATATCTTTTATCTATATGCGGTTGAATTACTCTTATAAAGTCCATTGATGTTGCAAAAAAACCATTCACATATTCTAATCAATATTTTAATACATTTAGCTATATTTTGGTTATTTATTAAGATATTTGGTGCTTATTATGTTTAAAGTATAGTTTGTACCCAAAAAGACATTCTCAGAGAAAAAGGAGCTAAGTTGACAAAATGGAAACTTGGAGGTTAAAAGTATAAATCAAGAGGAAGAAAAGAAAGAAAACATGCCAAAAGAAGATATCACATCTTAGACACATATATGCCACACCTTGGTGGTTTGGAACCTTCCTGATAATCTACGTAGAGGCTTGGAGCATACAACATAAAACCGTCTTTCACGACATGGGTATGTATTCTCCACATCGTTGCGCCTATTTTAAGAAAACTATATAAATGATTTTCAAGTCAAATTTTGTGTGTGCTTCTGGAGGTGGCGATTTCCAGAGACTAAGAATGATCAAATAACTTCTAAGAAACCCTTGGAAGGCTAGAAAACAATTGGAGATCCAGAAGTAGAGAGATTTACGCAAAGAACACAATATATTCATTTGGTTTGCAGAGTTTAATCATGTTCAACTTATTTTACTATGTTTTTTTGTGTTTTTATGATGTGATTATGGGCTAATACCCCTAACTTTCGTTTGGTGATGATGAACCCAAATAATATGAGTTGATTTGGCTATTTGTACATTTAGTTATCTTGGTTTAACTTGTGTTTGATAGATCGATAATCCTAACATGTTAATGTTCTAGTCTTTATTTCTTTTTCTTCAAGTTTTGTGTAATCAATTAACAACTCTTATTGCATGAACTTGACATCTAGTTGTTTATGACCATTGAATTGCTATATCTAGTCATTGAACAATGTGACATCCCCAAAATCTCGGCCAGAAAAGACCGATTTTCATTTATGCTTCTAAATATTTTCGGAGTAAATCCTTTTGATTTGAAAGAGTTGCGGAATTTGTTCCCAAAAACAAAACATGATAAAACATTGTTTACCGAAGCATTTCATAAAAGAAATGTATTTTCATTATAATCAAAACTCGGGGTGTCATGTTCCGATACAGACCAATAAGCATAAACGAATACATTACAAGTCATATAAAAAATATAAACATATGCAGACTTGTAAACAAAACAACTTGATGGTTCATCCATCTCATGCCCTTCCGCCAGTACCTGTAATACAATTTAAAACTGAGTGGGTCAGGCTTGGGAGCCTGGTGAGCATATAGGGTTTTCAACCCACAATAAATATCATATTTAATTTTCACCAACCAACAATAACCCAATTACCCATTCCCGTTATTCTCACTTTAATGTCCCTAAAACAACTAACATAAGGGACCTAGTCTAAGAATATTTCATCGGGGCGACAACACATGTTTCGGGGGTACCTCAGCAATATAAGTCAAATAAGGCAACCATGAGGGGGATGGAGTACAGCGAATGAACACCCAAGTTCATTAACACCTATAGGTGGCGAACCTGCTAATGTTTCCACAAGACTGTATAGAATAGCCAGTGGTCGTCATCTAAACTCCGCTAGATGACTCAATCAAACAACAACGAGGCCTCTCATCTGTTTATTACACACCAACTGTCTACCCATGTTCTACCCAACATATTAGTAGATAAAAATATACATTTGTATACATAGTTTAAAGAAAACCTGTATAGCATGCTTTAATCAACACCTATATCACATAACAGATGAGGCACACACACACATAACACATATCTCATAAAGAAATAAGCAGATCTATAAGATAGAAGAGAGTGAATACTCATTCACACATAATAGAACCAAATATATACACATAGCACGTATTTTATATATAATACTTCGTATTATTGTATTTGGAAAGAAAATAACTACACACTCACACTTATAAACAACAATACTCTTAATACACTCGAACCAAACTCGTATTATTATTGTGTTTATGAAAGGTAGTATACACTCACTTGATCAGAAGATGATCGGACAGCACTACGGCTTATAGAAGTAGTAATCCACAGCAGATCTGGAAGATCTTCACAAAAATCGAACTTCTCGCGGGCAGAGCTTCGACTCGGGAACCGCACTTCTCGGGATCTACGGGATCTCGGGACTTGCTTCGGGACTAGAGTATGATACCGGGGCTTCGGGGTATTTATGGCACGCAAAACGATGCAAAACGGGAGAGAGAAGAGAAGAAATTGGCAATTGGGTCGGCTGCCTTCGGTTCCTATTTATAGGAGGCTGGAGCCTCGGAGTACGCGGGGCGTACTGCGTTACGCGGGGCGTACTGCCCAAAACGTCATTGCTTACATATCCGAAGTGCTCGAGTGCGAGTGTCGACATCCCTCGGAGTACGCGGGGCGTACTCGAGTATGCGGGGCGTACCTCGGATCAGATCGGTGACTCCTTCGGATAATGCTTCCGAATTTTGATTTAAATTTAAATACAAAATGATTTATAAACTTCGGAAATTCATAACTTCTTCATACGAACTCCGTTTTCGACGTTCTTTATATCCACGGAAAGGTGAGACCATGCTCTACGACTTTCGATTAGACTCCGTCGGCTAATTTTGACTTTATTTTTATTAATTATTTTTAATAGGCCGGGACAGAAACTTTCGTTATAAATTCATAACTTCTTCGTTTGACGTCCGTTCTCGCCTAACTTTTTATCGCTTCGATACCAACAATGAGATCTTCGATTCTCATTTAGATTGCTTCGGCTAAAAACCCCTCGATCTCAAATCGAGTAAAACAGGTTGCACACCGCTAAGCCGAAACTTCGATAAATCATAACTCCCTCATACGAAGTCAGATTTGGGCGTTCTATATATATTCGGAAACCTCGTTTCAACTACTACAACATTATTCAAAGATAGTAAGTTTATTTTACACTTAAATTTTGACGCTTATTTTTATTCTTAATTATTCAAACCACATAATTAAGCAATTAAGCACAAAACACACAATACTCAAATAATACAATCTTATTACTTCAAAATGGGTTACAAAGCTTAACCTAGACTATTACATTGCTAAAAATGGCAAGCCCAGAAACACAGGCGTTACAAACAAATCCTAGAGTTGGATGGTAAAATTAGTATATTTGATTGTGTTAGAGAGCATTATTGATTCATAATATGTGCTTAACTTGCTTATCTTGATCATAGAAGAGTAGTCATTAGATGTTATCATTCATAGTCCATATAATTCGTAAATTCAATTTATTGTCCAACTTGTGCTTAACCATTGCATAGTAGTTCATGAATTGGTAAGTACTAGGAATCGGAACATGATAACTAGTTAATTAATAATTTGGTAACCAATATATTGAATCCATTAGAAATCAAGCATAGGAAAATGGGGGATTCAAAACTAAATGAAGATACTATTAAATCTTGATTCAAAATCATTTCTACATGCTTGCTTAGGTTTAAAGTTCTAGTAGCTATTTAATTGTTAAAATTCTCAATTTAAGTTTTTAGCCTTGTAAAATTAGTGGAAACCCCCAAGTTACCGTCTCTTCTTTATTGTAATTAGTAGTAGTTAATTTTCTAGTTAAAGTTTCATTCCCTTGAGTTCAACACCCGTCTTACTTTACTATACTACTACGAGACTAGGTACACTGCCTATTTGTGTTTAGCTCATAGAACTAGTTAGGTTTATAAATTAAAACTGTTAAGTGAAATTAAAACACATGAAGTTTTTAGCGTCGTTACAGGGGAATGACTTATTTTTACTTAAAACTAGATGTCATTAAGTGAACAATCCTTTTTGTTGAGTAAAATCTGCAAAATGTTATTTTTGTTTCGGTTTTCTTTTTGAGTTTTCTGTTTCTGCAAGAACCACGACATGGCGAGTTCCCTCAACAGTACTTGATTGTGAAACTGTTAGATTAGGTGTCTAAGCCCATAACTATAATTGGGATGTACTTGACCCGAGAGTAGCATGGTCCATTTTGGGTTTCCTTCACCAGATCAATTTGACAGGATGGATATTTGAGAAAGAGGTTATTTGTGATTTATTAATATATTATAAGTATAATATATTAATTGAGAAATCATATTATTTAATTAATATTGGTCAAGTGTTAATTTTGAATTAATTTAGTGATCAAAAGATATTAATTAAATTAAGGGGACTGATTAAGTAAATCAGCAATACATATAGTTTGGGCCAATGATCCATGATTGATTAGTGATGGACTAAGTTTACGTGAGAGTCCATGAAGTGTTAGTCCATAAGGCTTTATCATATCGATTATTGGATAAAAGGCCCAAGGAATGAATTAGGGTTTACAAGTTGAAACCCTAGGAATTCCACACTATAAAAGTAACCCCTTAGCTCCAAATTCACAACCCCAAGGGTTCTAAGAGAACCTTAGCCGATTTTGGTGGTTCTAGCCTCTCTCTCTCAAATTCTCCATTTGTTCATGGTGTTTGTGACTTGTTTGAGGCATCACACTTGAGGTGCTAAGCTCTTGAAAGGCCAACAAGTACAAGCTACAAATAAGAGGTATTCTACTAACTAGTTTTATGATTTATGTACCAAATTTGTATGGTAGATAAGTTTCATGCTTTGGATAATATTTTGTTGCATGTATAACGAGAGAAAACTTAGATCCAAAGCATTAGGGTTGTATGTGCACGATAGGAGTGTTATAGTATAAAAAACCCAACAATGGTATCAGAGCCATGTGTAGTTTTCTGTTATATAGATGCATTGTTTAATTGTTCAAAGTTGAAAAACCTAAAAAATTGATGTCTGACTGTTGGACTCGACGAGTCCCATGAGTGGACTCGACGAGTTCGCTCACATGACCATGAACTCTAAGAGTCCATAGCCTGGCTCGACGAGTTGGATCATTAGATGACAGATTTTTCGAGTTTTTGGCCTGTTTTGGATTAGGATCATTAGCACAAAATTTTTTGGCTCATAAAATTCGATTTTAATGATATGGTGATGATTGTCCCCATCCAATAACATGATGATTGTCAAATTCTAAGATAATTAATTGATTTTTGTGAAAAACTAATTATTTGTAGAATTTGAAATTATCTTGCCATATGAATTTAATTAGTTCAAATTAGTAAAAAAAATTATATGATTATTTTATTAGTTTAAAATTTGAACTAAATAACTTTGAAGAGTTTCATAACTTGCCTTCAAGTTATGGAACTTGGAAAGTCTCTTTTTTATGACTAAAGTGAGTTATAAAAACTTGCCATCAAGTTTTGGAACTCAAAAGTTTTTTAAGGAGTTACAAAACTTGCCATCAAGTTTGGAATTCAAGAGTTTGTGAATTAAGTTTCGGAATTTGAAAAGTTTAATTAAAAGGTTTCAATTTCAAATATTGAATTCTAAAACATCTAGTAATTGAAAGGTTTCAACAGGGTTCATAACTTAAAAATTAATTAAATAGTTTTTAATTTTGAATTTTTATAACATTGTTGCTTTGAATAGTTCAATTACAGCTTATGGACTTTATTAAATTGATTAAAGTGTTTAATTAAAAGAGAATTAATAATTCCATAATCATATGGTTTAAAGTTAATTAAATTAGGAGTATAATTTATTAATAGATTAAACCACCTAGTATTTTAAAAGTGTAAAATACACCCTTATACTATATAAAATTAAATGTTTTGATATATTATATATGGATAAATAAAAAAGTTAGTCTTACCATTAGTAGTCCTCATTAATGAAGCTGGTCTATAAGGGGTGTTTAAGGAAGCGGCCTGTAAAATGACCGCCATTGAGTATCCACTCTTACCCACCACACCCTTAACTAGTGGATGGTCGTTAGCCGGACGGGTTTGATAGGACGCTTAAATCCTCATTAAAAGTATGATGAAATATTAAGTAACTAAACCTTTTATAAATTCCCAATCTTAGTTACTTAGTAAAAATGTGAATTTGACGCTAACCCATAAAATTGCACATTTCACCTTATTAATCGTTAGTGGAGTGTGTGTAACATCCCAAAAATCATGATCAAAAATTTCTTTTTTAAAACGTTACTAAACCATAGCATTAATTCATTTCAATCATACAAGAAGGGTTATATAACGAAATAGAGTATCTTTTCCAAAACACTTATTCATTTTATCAGAGTAAGCATCCCAGGCTAAACTTCTTGGTGTGTGTCATGCGATTATCTTGAGCTCATCATTCCGCTATCGGAAGTACCTGAAACCAAAACTGAAAACCGTAAGCATGAAGCTTAGTGAGTTCCCCAGCCTACCACATACCATACATATCTACTGATCCATACATGCCATACATAAATCTGAGCACATAACCACATACTAGGCCCTCGCTCGCTGCATTGGGCCTCGCCCGCCATCGGAGCCCATCCGTCATCTGGCCCTGCCTGGCATCAGGTCCCACCTGGCATCGAGCCCCGCCCGGTATACTTATCTGTTTCCTTTAGGCCCGCATGTCTCTGGGCCTCGCCCATCATACACATACATATGATTAAATAACATATTGAAACATACATAAACATTCCCTGACCATACCCTCCTCTAAGGCCTCGCCTAATTTGGGCCTCGCCCCTGGTCTGCTACTGAAGTAGTGGAACCCCGTCCACACTCCTACTAGTAGTGAGATACAGGCCCTCGCCCACACTCACATTCTTCCTATCACGGGCCTCGCCCCTACTCTTTCTAATATTGAGATATGGAACCCCATCCATACTCAGCTAGTGATGAGATACGGGACCTCGCCCACACTCACCTCCTTACCAGCCACATACAAGTATCACAAAGATAAAAAGTATAGTCTAATGCACTACATAAGAATCTTCCTCGGTAATACCCCAACATCGGACCCCCGGCCAGGAATCATACTATTATCTAATGTACTTCGGGCTTACCCCGACATCGGACCCTCGGTCCAGATCCTATCATACTGACACATGCAAGAATCACGAAGACCTCTAGCATACTAACATTCCTCGAGCCTTGCCTGTCATCAGGTCGTAACCCGAAACATATATCAACCAGTGCCTAGGGCTAACTCCCGGGTCTTCCTTCTATACATAACCATAAACATGAACATGAACATAATGGGTCGGCATTGTGGCCGTAGACCCATGCACACAGTGAGGATACTCACCTCGCACTGCTGAAAACTCGTTGAACACTTCTGACTGCTAACCGACAACTTCTGAACCACTGACCCTTCGGCTTCCCGAACTATCAATACCCAAAACAACATTTAGACCACAATAATCCAAAATTCAACCGTGGTCAAACTTGGTCAAAGTCAACTTCCAGTTGACTTGACTCGCAAAGTTGTTCTACCAACTCGCCGAGTCGATGCTCCTCAAATCTCAAAACAACCCCGACTCCACTCGTCGAGTCTAGCGAGAACTCGACGAGTTCTCCTTCATCTAACAATTCGGGACTATCTTCAACCGACTCGCCGAGTTCGTCCTTGAACTCCTCGAGTTCATCATCATCGCATGAATATCTAGGCCATGACACGCCGAGTTGTATGAACAACTTGTCGAGTTCATCTTCATAACTAAGAAGATTGCCTTGGACTCGTCGAGTTCCTCTTCAAACTCGTCGAGTACCATGGTCTTCATGTCCATTACAGACCCGGTCTGGTTGAATCCTTTACTAACTCCACTCACTAATCTGAATCATAAACAGAAGGGTTTGGGTTTGCGACCCGACTCGCCGAGTGAATGAACTGACTCGCCGAGTCCACCTTGTGATATCTCTATTCTGTCAATT
The DNA here is from genome assembly GCF_002870075.4 of Lactuca sativa. Classification (NCBI taxonomy): domain Eukaryota; kingdom Viridiplantae; phylum Streptophyta; class Magnoliopsida; order Asterales; family Asteraceae; genus Lactuca; species Lactuca sativa. Next base: position 118,887,087 of record NC_056631.2, on the reverse strand, counting down.
ACAGTCCATTCCAACACCTTCAACCCATAGATCTGGACTTCTAATGCTAGCATTGCACGTAAAGTTGCTAACTTTACGTGCATGCAAGGTGTTATGAAGCTAAAACTCTTAATCCAAGCTATAAAGAAGGCTTAGGTCATGAATGAAGCGATGGCTGAGTAAAGCTGCCCCCTCAAGGCTTCCAAAGCTCATAAATGCTTAGATCTTAAGTCCTTTTCGTCCTCAAAGGTTCAATGTTCGTATTGACCTTGGAAATGGCCCAAAAGTGGGAAAATACAAGCTAAAAAGGGAATATAAATGATTAACAGCCAAGGTATCAGCTTTATACCTTCAAATGATCTGCAATGCTACCCCAACTCTAGATATATAGCTTCTTCTTGAACCACCAAGGTCCTTCTTCCTTCTCTAAGCTTCAATTCACTCTCAAGGCAAGAACTAGCTCAACAATGGAGTTGGGTGGCTAGGGTTTTGAGTTCTGGACAATAGGGGCCGCAAATGAAACCCTAGGGGAGAGAATAAGATGCTTAAATAGGGCACCAAGTCCCGAAATTAGGGTTTCCAAACCCAGACCAGACGTGTCGGGTCCACTTGCCAACTCGCCAAGTCGGTCACTTAATCCACGACACGGAACACGCTCTGACTCGTCGAGTTCCTCCTTAGACTCGACGAGTTGACCCCTTTGACTTAGGGTTTTTCTTTCCTTTCCGGGTCTTCTGCATTTTGGGTGTTACAACTCTCCCCCACTTAAACTAGACTTCCTCCTCAAAGTATGCCACGGTCAAGTACCTTATAATCCACTTACAACTTTACGCACTACACCCATTAGGTCCATTCCTGGATATATAATCCTCGGAATAAACCGATCATTACTACCTTCGAGTACAACACCTTTACCCAACCGGTATCCCTACCGGTACTCCCAGTGTACTTACACTGATACACAAGGGGTTCACCCCCCCCCCCCCTTTACCCTGCACTGCCACTGGCCTTTCCAAGGCAACTTTCCACAAGCAACAAACCCTTCCAATCTCCATCAAGGACATAACCTCTGCTGAAACCGCAATCCCGGCCACTCCCAGTGCTGGTCATCACATAAGTACTCATAGAATAATTCCACTTACGGTTTTCCAATACTGAAAACTCCACCCAACGTGAAAATTCAGACAATCCTTCGAGTAGCAGGTCTCTCTCTGTTACGTTTAAGGCTTAGACGACAACGGCATCACCGAGCCAAATCATTTACTCGGAGATTATTTGATTCCGCGGTGAGCAACTTAGCATCTCCCGATCAGCTCATAGCTTCTTGCACCAAATACCTTACCATCATTCCTGCATGAAGTCCTGCTGACCCGTATCCGCCTACCGGATGAACCGAGACCACCCTGGTCCCAACCGATCTACTGTTACCCGAAATACCAGTCCTCCACCAGATACCGAACGGAAGTACAATCCCTCAGTCGCTCTCAACGACTCTTGAAGATACCGCGACTACCCGATATGTTCTACTAACCCAGCCAATATGGCTCTAGAAGGTCTAGGATCCCCGATCCCCTACCTTACCCTAAGGTCTCTACCAGGTCCCATCTGTTGCTAAAAGAGCACGGCCTCGCCATGGGTCCCACTAGACATGCACAAAGACCCGATCCGATCCGATCCGATCCGGATCCGGATCCGGATCCGATCCGGTTTGATGACGACACACCCAATCCGATTCGGCATTAAATCCGAACCGGTTTCAAACCGGTTTTGACCGGTTTTCCGAGCCCCGCATCCGATTCGGTGTAATCCGATCCGGATCCGATCCGATCCGAAATCCGATCCGATTTTCTCTATTTTTTTTTTTTTTTAAATACACATTTTTTGGACTTCAAATATAACACAAAATGCAACATGGGTACATTAAAATAGTTAAAACATACATCAAACGTCGAATTAGAAAGAGTTTTTAAACTAGTTAAATAATAATAATAATAATAAAGTGGCGTTATAACATTTAGCCAAATGGAAATAGTTTTTGTGGTCTTCCACTTCGTGTCGCCTTCATTTAATTATTCTTCAACCGCCACGCATGTAACTAGGGGTCTCATCAATGCCATATTCTTCATTCCCGTCTTCATCTTCGACTTCATCGTCATCGTCTTCGTCTTCCGGAGGTGTTGATAAGCCTTGTGCATATTCTTCATCCATGATCTCCGGTTCAACATTTTGTGATAGTGGGCCTTCTAGTGATGCCAAGTGTTGTATACGTTCCACAGAATCCAAGTAATCCTTCAAGCAAACGCAAACCTCTACTGCAACCGGGGTAAGATTCGTCCTCAACTTTGATAAAACTCTTCCACTAAAAGAAAAAGCGGATTCCGAAGCTACCGTGGAAGCTTGGACGGTTAGTAAATCACGGGCCATGACGGAGAGAATAGGAAATTGTGCTTCCTTTTCTCTCCACCAAGCCAAAAGATCCAAATTTTTAAATTGTGGTGCACTCATGAATTTTAAAAAGTTTGAACCCATATAAATTCCAAGTTCGCTACTAGGCGTTAATGTGCGTGCTCTTTTGTTTTGCTCCTCCAAAAGGTAGTTATAGAGGTCGATATGAAAATCCGTTCGACCCCCACCACTACCCGATGCACCGCTAGTAGAGTCGGTTACACTTGCAAAAGTGTTTGACATATTGCCATATTTTGTAGCGTAAATGTCAAACAAATTAGTAAAAGTATCATTAAAAATGTTTATTTGGTTACGGATGTAGTTTGAGTTATCTTTGTGCAAATTTAAAGACATAGCAATTTTGGTAATCAAAGCCTCTACACCCGTAACATTGATACATGGGTTTAATGCTGCGGCGCAAGTAAAAAGTGGTGGCATTTCTTTGAAATATTTGACTAGTTTTTGTCTCATTGGTCTCGTAACCAAAACAAATATTTCACTTCTTTGTTCAAAACGTTCCAATTGTGCGGACATCAACCATAATTCATTTAGTAACAACGGACTTGTAGGGTAATACACACCCGATAGAAAAGTGGTTGATTGTTTAAAAACTTTTAACATTTCCACAAACTCTTCCATCAAATCCCAATCATAATCCGAAACCGGGTTTTTTCCTTTTGAAATTGTGTCGTAAAATAATTGCAAAGCGATTCTTTGACGTGTCAAACTTTCAAACATCATGCATGTTGAACTCCATCTAGTGTCACAATCCCAATGAGGACTATATGGAGTTACGTTAATGGAAATGGCAAACTTTCGATATTTTTCCATTGTAGCTTTATGTCTTCCAAAAACTCTAGTTAACACAGTTTTGAATTTTTCAATCGTCGAATCTATCATTTTTAAACCATCTTGTACCGCAAGATTAATAATGTGACAAACACATCTAGTATGAAAAAACGAGCCATCCAAAATAGGTTTATATTTTGCAATTAATCTTTTTGCCGCTGCGGTATTGTTACTTGCATTGTCAAACGAAATAGAGAAGATTTTGTCGCGTAAATTATAAGTCTCTATAACGCTTACTAAAATTGCAAATAATCTTGCCCCCGTGTGAGGATGCGCAAAAAGTTCAAAAGCAATAACTCGTTTGTTCATTACCCAAGTAGAGGGATCTATCCAATGTGCCGTGACACAAAGATAGCTTTTGGGACAACTACCGGCGGAGGACCAAACGTCACAGGTTAAAGAAACACCGGTTTTTATATTTAAAAATCCCAATTGCATATCTTTTTTGGCTATATCCCAATACTTTAAAGCATCACGTCTAAGAGAAGTGCGACTTACTTGCCGGTATTGCGGTTGCATTTTTTCCCGCAAAATCCTTGTTAATCGTGGGTTGTTGAAGTGGTTGAAAGGATAGCCCTCTTGAATCACGAACTTGCAAAAGCTTTCACGAAGGTCATCATTGTTGTAAATGAAGATCGACCCGTCGGGAGTAATATTTGGTTGACTTGGATCGCTTTGACCTTTTACAGCCGGACAAGTTTTTGTTGTATGACTCCTTAACGTGCTATTGCCATCTTTTCCCAAAAACATTCCGCACTTCTTGCATCTCGCTTTTTCCTTCCCGTTCGACAACAAACACAAATCGTAATGTTCCCACACTTCTTTACTCCGAGTGGTTGGTATGATTTTAACCACCGTTGCATCCGAATCTTGACCCGCGGTTGAATTTCTCGAGCTCATTTTTTTGAGTATTATGAGAATAAGTAGTAAATTTTTTGTGTAAAATTGAAATGTAGCAAATGAAAGGTATATATAGGTGTTTAGAAGTGCCAAAAAGTCAAAAAAAGTCAAAGTAGCCGTTTTTTTTAAGTTCCAACGGCTAGTTTTTAAAAAAAAAAAAAAATTGAAAATTCCCGTTTTTTAACGGTAACAAAAAATCCGGTTTCAAACCGGTTTTGGATCCGGTTCCGTCAAAATCCGGTTCTCGATCCGGGGGTCAAATCCGATTCGTATTCGAAGCCTCGATCCGGTTTCAATCCGGTGGCCGGTTCAATCGGATCCGGTTCGGTCAAAACCGGTTTTGACCAAATCCGGTTTTCGGATCGGATCGGATCCTATAGCCCAAACCGGTTTTTGTGTGCATGTCTAGGTCCCACCCATCTATACTTTGGAGCGGCATCTCCCATAGGTCTCACCTATCCAGGGCTATGCAGACCCACTCCTCCTCTGATCTCAACTAGCTAAACTTTCCTGATTCTCATCATGGTAACTCGGAGATACGGGCCCCCGCCCATACTCTGCGAACTAGGAGATACGGGCCCCCGCCCATACTCCGCTAACTAAGCTGCTAATGAATGCTACAACTTACCCGCAGTCTTACATCACTTCCCTCACTGGCTCACTGCTGGGGAATGTTGCGACTACCCCACAACCTTATATCCCGACTAAACTCGCATCTGCCGAAGGCTCCCAGATCTGGTTTCTCCGAACCAGCCATCAACTACTTGCGAAGACGCGAACTCAAGGTTGGGAAGTTTCCCCCAACTTCCAACCTAACTGCTCCTCAATCCAAACAGCCACTTGAGCTGCTTCCTTCCTTACCAAGACTGCGGAACCACTTCAGTCTTCCACTTACTTCTGTCTCTGGCCCTCAAGAGTGGCTCTCCCCCACTTCGATTCGTCTAGATCCTCACAGCTCATAGCTTGAGAGAATTACCGGTTCTCCCTACCATCCTCTGGCCACTTCTGCTGAAAACCCGAGCTTACCACAGCTGGGAATCTAACCGATCTATCCCCTAATGACACCTTCCCGAAACTAGCGAGACACTACCGAGCCTCACACATGCATGCTACAGTTACTGCATCCAAAGTAACCTGCTCTAAAGGAGGCGACCTCCTATTATCATTCTAAAATCCAAGGTATGCAGATGGCATATAACTCAATCACAAGCAGGCCACAAAATTCTGAAATATCTTCATCGATACCGATGCAGAACCATAACAATGAGATCATAACATAAGCTGATAGGGAAATGAAAGAAGATATGTACATGACGCATCGGGTTGCTCACACCCCATCTGAAACCAACTGATACACCCTGCTCCTCACTGCAGGCGCCTCCGCCCGACCCTGATGGCCGTCGGTGATCCTCAAGGTTGTAGGGGTAGGTGCTATCACCCGTCCTACTGAATGCAAACTCGGACATTGGGCCTTCCTGTGGCCCCTCTGACTACAATGCAAACATATCAGGTCCGATCCATGGGTGGTGGTAGCAATACAATCCCTGCTGAAATGACCAGTCTGGCCGCACTTGAAGCAGCCAGAATCACCGCCACTGCCACTCCTACACGCACCCTCGTGCATCCTGCCGCACTTGCCACAGCGGCCTGGTCCTGAGGACCTCTCAATCTGGAATCTGATGTCTTGGGCCTATTGCCCGATCCCATGGACTGCTGAACCTCTGCCAACTTTCTCTTCCTTTCTGTCTCAAGATCAATCTCTCTTTCTCTGGCCCGAGCGATCATGTCTTCTAGTGTCTTGCAACTAGACCGACTCACAAACTGGCTGATATCACTCCTCAACATCTCGTGGTACCGAGCCCGCACCGGGTATGTTGTCCTACAACACATAGCAAGACCACCTCAACCCACTACTGCCATATGTCGACATACAAACAAACAAGGATTAAGTAGGCACATAATACAGACAAACAACAATCATACAGCTCACTACCTATAACATCCTAAAATTTCAATAAAATTCAAAATTTTCATAACAACCCTTTTTCTATAGAAGTGTTTACAAAAACACTTTATTCCCAAAACATTATTTAAAAATCAGAATCTCTTTCAACATAGTTTTCAAAACATTTACATTATCAGAGTTTCCCAAAATTCATAAGTCCAAAATGCGAGGATGTGTACGGTCACGCCTTCACCTTGCCATGATCCACTGAAGTACCTGAAACCATAAACCAAAATTGTAAGAATGAAGCTTAATGAGTTCCCCCAAAGTACCAATACCCAAACAGATAACATATAAAAATAACAGCATGCATACAGGGCCTTCAGCATGACTGGTAAGCCCCACCGCCCTACAATCCATCTGGTACGCCACAGAGCCTTTAGTCTGACTGGAACGCCCAACCAGCCTATAGTCTATCTGGTATGCTCACAGAACCTTTAGCATGACTGGTACGCCTCATCGGGCCTTCAGACTACTGGACCCTTCTCTAGGCCTCCGGTCTGACTGGTACGCCTCACTGGACTTTAGTCTATCTGGGACGCCCTGGGTCTGTTGGCCTTCAGCACAAAGCACGTCTGCCTCAACCCAACCGCAAATAAAATGTCGACATATACATGGCAATTAAACATATAACCAGTCAATAAACAAGTAGGCAGATGTTAGAGATCACTAAGCATAACATCATCCTATCTACCAGATACCGATCTAACATATCAATACCGCATAGCAACATCCTATCTACTAGGATACCGATCTCACATATCACAATAGCATAGCAACATCCTATCTACCAGGATACCAATTTAATGGATCACTATAATACTCAAACATGTAATAATCAGGGTAACAATCCAAAAGGGCCGGCCTTGGTGCCTTCGACCCAACAAGTACAGTGAGGAACACTCACCTTGAATGCAGAAGCTCACTGAAGAAATCCCTAGTTGCTGCCCTGTCGGCTTCTATGCTATCAACACCATTAACACACCAAATTAGCAATTAGGCTCCATACCATAATCCATAATCCATACTTGGGGTAAAATGACCATTTTACCCCTAACCCAACATGCACCAAACTTGAGGCCCAAAACCAAAAGATCAACAATGGCCCACTAATGGTCCAATTTTCCAAATTGGGCCCAACCCCATATGGGTCTTATCCTAAGCCCATATTTTCCTTAAATCCAAATCAGGTTATCACAAACACCCCTCAGGACAAACTTGGTCAAGGACATAAATCGAAAGTCAAAGTCAACGGTCCAAGTTGACCCAACTCGTCGAGTTTTTCCATAAATCTATACAGATCGGGAAAAACCAAATCAACTCGCCAAGTTGACTCACCAACTCGCCGATTTCCTTTATCAAACTAAAAATGTTAGGGAAAACCGAGCCAACTTGTCGAGTTTATCCAACAAACTCACCGAGTTCGCCAGAACCACCTCTAAACACATTAAGCACTTAATTTATGGCTCCAAAACATAGATCTAACTTCCTTGAGCCGGAAAACCACGTAAAGTTGCCAACTTTACGCTCAAGCTTGACTAAATGAAGCTCTAAACTCAAAGAAGGCTTAATAAGGGACCTAAAGCATGAAGGAGGCCTAGAACTTGATAAAGCTTGAAACTTTAAGTCTAATAAGGCCATAAAACGTCCAGATCTGAAGTGATAACTTCATGAAATACCCAACCCATGAACAATCCCGAAAATGAGCCAAATACGACAATAAACTTGCATGAAAGAGATCTAAGTAATAGATAAGCAAGGTGTCGACTTTATACCTCAAAATGACTGAAACAAAAGAGTAGGTTCCTGATCTAAAGCCTTCTTTTAAATCAAGCCACCTCAAACTTCAAGCTTCTTTAAGAGAACACCAAGTGATCACTCTTCAAGCTCACATACATACAAATATGGGAGATGATGCACGAACTAGGGTTTTCTGGACAGAGGAGACGGATAAGGTGGCCACCCAAAGGATATAATGCCTTTAAATAGGGTGCAACACCCAAAAAATTAGGGTTTCTCAAATAATGTCCAACTCATCGAGTTCCCTTCACTAACTCAACGAGCTGGTCCTTACAAATACGCGCCCCAAAAGCTTCCAACACGTCGAGTTTATGCCATAAATTTGACGAGTTGGCCCCAAAAAAGGAATTTATTTCCATAAATGACCTTCTAGATTATGGATGTTACACTACTGCCTACTAGTCCTCTCATAGCACATAGTACCATTACCACCTAGCCTCTATGAAATGCGTAAACATAAGTACCCAGAAGTGAGATAGCCACCCGAACAGATGATCCTACTCAAGAGCCACAACTAAACAAGGAACAAACAATTAAGCCTAGATCAAGAGTTCTCAGGCTATCCTACATGACTACATACAGTCCCTAGGGCACTCTACTAGATGATAACCAACAAGTACAAGTATACATATAGTTCTACAAATCACTACCACATAACAACATTATATATACCAAGATACAGATCTAACAGACCACTATGAAACAGTAACACACTCAATACCATGATGCAAATCTAACAGATCACTACATCATAACAACATACTAAATATCGACATACCAAGAATGCATAACCATATATACTCAGAGGGGAGATAGCCACCCAGACAGGTGATCCTACTCTAGAACCACAACCAAACAAGGAACAGGTTAAAGAGTCTAGACCAAGAGTCCTCAGTCTATCCTACTTGACTATATACAATCCATAAGGCATCCCTCTACTAACAAATAACCAAAACTAGTGGGTCGACATTAGTGCCTTCTACACACGGTACAATGAGGCGAAACTCACCTGAAAGGAAGAAACCTGAGAACACCGTGATACACTCCCTGCTACATTGCTTGCTCCTGTGGATCCACTAACATTAGAACCATATAAAATCTTAATCACCAAACAAAACCCTTAAGTTTGAACTAAAGTTAAACTTGGTCCAAAAGTCAATGGCCAATGGAGTCAACAAAAGTCAAAGTCCAAGGCTGGTTGAGTACGTCTTACGTACTCAACTTACGCCCTGCATACATGGTATGGCTTAGTACACCCAACGTAAGAAAATTATGCCCAGGGTACTTGAGCTAATTCCATCCTTCCCATTAAGCACTTAATCCCTTAAGGACTTTTCACCCAAACTCATATCTAGCCTCAAAACATTGTCTTAAGTCATAAAGTTTCTACCTTTATGACTTTCCATGGCTAGGGAAGGTCCAAAAGCTAAAACCCTAACTTATTAAGCCATTAAGACATCACAAATCTTGCATGGAAGGGATAAAAGGACCAAGATCACATTTTTATGGTTCCTAATAGCTCCATAATGGATAAAGTTTCCAACTTATCCATTAGAATGGTCCCAACAAACGAGATCTAGTCTTTAAGTCATAAAAGGGACCAACAGTGCATCTTTTTCAATTTAATCCATTAAGTCCAAGTCTCCAACCTTCATATCTGAATCAATATGATGTTAGATTGATAAAGTTTCCAACATTATCCATAACAAGATCACAAACTTCGAAGATCTAAAATTTATGCACTTAAAGAGACCAAAAGCACATAACAGCCAAAAATTGCTAGATCTAACAATTTCATCATCAAGATTCAAACTTTATACATCCAAAAGAAAGTTCAAGGTGAACAATGTCTGGATCTACAAGCTTCAATGCAATGAACGCTCCTTCAATGAGTTCCTTCTTCTGCAAGGTGCATCAAGAACACTCCAAAGCACCTAAAAATACATTCTTTTTTATCACAAGGCTCAAACTAAGGTTAGGGTTTCAAGAGAGGGTCTTGGAGAGGTGGAGGCTGAGAATGGAGTGGGTTTGGGAAGTTAAGGAGCTTAAATAGGGCACAAACCATGAAAAAGGAGTTTGGGAACTTATTCCTTATGCCCATCATACTCAATTTACGCTCATCGTACTAGGGATGCCCTAGTACGCCCAACGTACGTGGATGACCCAAAAATCGTCCTAACTTCAAACGATCATAAATTCTTTGTTCCAACTCTATTTTCAATGTTCTTTATATCCACGGAAAGGTATGAAGAGCTCTACAATATTATCTAAATTCTCAAATAAAAATTCATATTTCATTCAAGAACCCGACTTATGACTTTTCCCGCTCTACCATTCGACGTAAAACACAATTCAAAGATTTAGATCTCATAAAAATCATTGCCTCCTTCCAAAAGGTCTAAACATTACCTCCTTAAGGCCCAAAACCTTTAAACAATCGACTTCCGACCCACGACCCTGAAATAAGAAATGACGGGACTCGGGATGTTACAAGAAGCCTCCTGGATAAAGAAAGGATTTGAATTTGGATTAAGTCTATTATTTAACAATTCAAATCTTGCTTTGTCCCTAAGGTACCTAAACTATAAATAGGGCCCCTTTGGAACTCAAATTCATGTATACTCTTCCTTGGAAGATAATCCGGCTGAAAAACTTCTCCTTCCACTCTCTTCTTGTCTTCTAGTTCTATGGTTTGTGTGTGAGCCATTAGAGGCATCATCCTTTTGGTGCTAAGTTTTCTAAGACCTACACTACAAGGAGATTGAAGTGATTTCTTTACTACAACAAATCAAAGGTATGTAACCTTAAACCTTGTAATTTTCGAATTATACTAGGGTATGCTAGTTTAGTTGTTCATTGTATGTTGCTATGAAGGTGCATAACATAGATCTTTTGTAGGATGCATGTACCCTATTAATTGTTAATTGTTTTCCGCATTGTAAAATTTTGTTTACTATAAATCCCAAAAAATATGGCATTTACAATAGCTAAGCTCAACATCATGGAATAGAGGATTATAAAGATGAGGCAATCGATTTATGCAATTAAATTAGGATGTGACAATTGTAGCGGACCTCATTTGACAGAGGATTGTGATTTGGACGAGAACGGGAAAAAAAGCACAAGTTTGGTTCTCAAGTGGAGATAGGTTCGATGATGATTGGAGAAGGCCAAAGAAGGAGTGGAAGCCTTATGACTAGTACAATAAGGATAAAGATGAGAAATATCGACAACAAGGTCATGGTTTTTACCAAAAAGAACAAGCACAACCTGACAAGGAACACGATATAGAGTTGGTGTTAGCTCGATTGATGGAATCAAGTAAAAAAAGACACAATTCTACTAATATAGCTCTTATAGATTAGCTAGATACTCTCCGAAATCCGCAAGCATCCATCTTGAACATCGAAACGCAAGTGGGGAAATTTTCAATGCTTTTACAAGAGAGATTACCAGGAACATTTCGAAGCAATACCGAGAAAAATCCAAAAAAAACATGCTCTTATTATGACAACTAAAGAAGGTGAGAAGTCAGATCCCTTAGTACTCTTAGCAACAACCAAAGGAACCCCTGGTCAAAAGACCAATAGGGTAGAGAAGAAAAAGGAAAGTGAGTCTGGCCAACAACCACATGCATGGTGGCCATAATGCCACTTCTTCGGACCTAAAGAATAATAATGATGCTTCTTTTATTACGCCGTACAAGACGCCATTGCCATACCCATCCCGAGCTAAGCAAGACCTACTGGAGTAGGAGCATAATTTTTTTTTGAACAAGTGAAGGGGATATCTATTGACATACCATTTATTGAAGTTATAGCTAAAATGCTTAAGTATGATAAATTCCTCAAGGATTTGATAATCAATCGTAAAGAGTTGGAGAAGGCCTTTAGAATATTACTTAATGAGCAATGTTTAGCTACGATATTGCAAGGCATTCCAGCTAAGGTGAGGGATCCGGGGAGCTTAACTATTCCTTGCGAATTTGGCAACCCGACACAGATGAATGCATTTGTTGACTCGGGGGTTAACATTAACTAAATGCCATATTTATTTTATTAAATGCTTATTTACCAGAGTTGAGGTCCATGAGAATGGCCATCCACATGGTAAATAGATCTGTTACTTACTCTCGAGAAATAATAGAAGCTTTATTGGTAGAAATTGAAACATTCATGTTTCCGATGGATTTCGTAGTTTTTGGTATAAAAGAAGATGAAGAAGTGCCCACTATCTTTGGACGACCTTTCCTAAACACTGCTCAAGCATTGGTTAATATCCATGATTCCAAACATACATTATGAGTAGTGGATGCAAAAATTACCTTTAGATTTGATCCAAAATCCAAACCTTCAAAAACAAGTGGCGATGAAGTTTTCTTCATGGATGGAGTGGATGAAATGATGTGTGAAGAGGAGCATGAAGAACAAGGAGATGTTGGGTCTAATGAACTTCTAGAGTTGGAGCATTTGATGGAAGAAGAATTAATTGGTAAAACACTAACAGAAGAAGCACCAAAAGAAGTATGACGTAGTAAACCTTGGGCTTCGATTCCATTATTTTTTGAAGTGTTTTCTTATACACAGCCACAAGCAGAAGTCAAGGATAAAAACGAAGACCAAAAGTTTAGTTATGAGGAGGTGGTCCACAAGAGTAAAAAGCCTACATAAGACAAGGTAGATAAGGAAATAAAGGAACCCACACAAGAAGAAAAGAAAGCTAAAGCAGGTGAAAAAAACTCATGGAGTGAAGAGAAAGCATGAGGAAGGTGCTAACTTAAAGAAAAATTTGAAGAAAACATACAAGAGACGAATGGTTGCATATAAGATAAAGCAAATGGTGCTGAATGATAATGTATATCCTGCTCCCTACGGCAAAAATGTAGAGCGGGATGTAGTCTGACTCACGACTCCTTAAAAAAGAAGCGTTCGCGGGAGACAACTCGTGGTTTGAAGAGTTTTTTTTCTCCTTTTTATTTGTAGTTTTGTTTATTTGTTTTGTGTGTTTTATTTTATACATGACTGATGTTTCTTTCTTTCATATTACTCTAAGATTTGTTTGATTTTTGATTTCATAGAATTTTGGGATGCAGAAAATGTGTTGGACATTCAAGTAAAAGGTCGTGAAGAGAAGTTGAAGATTATTATCGAGAGCCACAACTTTTGATAAGTCATTACTAGAAAAACAACATTTTACGACGCACAATGCGTGTCGTAAAACGCTCAGACGATGTGCAAATGCGTGTCAATGAAGGCTCTATTATAACGAGAGATGACACGCTTTTGCGCGTCATCTATAGACGACGCACATTTACAACGCGAATTTACGAAGCACGTTTATGATGCGCAATGCGTATCAAGGAAGCCCCTGTCATAAAGGATGACGACACGCATTTGCATGTGCAAACCTTATGACACACTTTTAGGATACACATTGCATATCATTAAAGCCCCTGTCATAAATGAAGATGACACGCATTGCATACCATTTACGATATACATTTACGACGCATCTTTACAATATTCATATACACATAATACAAGAATATGGAAACAAATATATACCAAAACAATCAATTTCATCCATAACATCATGTCAAAAAATTGTAATACATTGGTATTAAGGGGATCCGATTGTACATTGTTATTAAGAGGTTTTCCCTAACTATATAACCTAATACTACATTGCTATTAAGGAACACCTTCTTGATTCTACTTCTTATTGCTATGCTTCTGTTTCCACATGATACTTGTTTTCATCATCAACACATTACTAGTAACATACCTTTTTCCAAGAATCCAAGCTTCAATACAGCCCATACCTGTACAAAATAAAATACAATAAATAAGTACCTCTGAAGATGAGGTATACATGTATACACAAGAATGATTCAAGAGATGGTATACATGTCGAGTTGATTTTATTTCCAACTTTGGTTCAATTTGCTAAAGGATGAGGTCTTGGAGGAAAGGAAAATGTGTCCAAAAGCTGTGAATAATCTGAAATTACACCAGTGAGGGACGTTGATGACTTATCGACTTTCCCCTTTATTCATTAAGTCCTAACTTTTTACAAATTTACCCTCGTTTGTTTTTTTCTTTCATTTTCTCAAATAACCTTTAAACATAATTTTTCCATATTCCAGAAATTGATGAGTAGAAAGTATTTAGAAACTAACCATAACATACTTGATGCCTTCTTTCTTCCAATCATTAATAATAACGAGACGTATTTCTAAGATCAATTACTAACTCCAGCTGAAAAAATATCAATAAAAAATCAATTAACAATAGCTTCCCACAATTAGTCTAATCATACACAATACATAACAAGGCTTTGCTGAAATAAACAGAAAAACATTTAAAGGTAAAGTGATAACATATACTCACCTTCCTCCCCAAAACATTTTTTTGGTTAATGACTTGTCTAGAGGAGTATGTTTTACTAAGGACATTACATAACCCTATCCATTTTTCTTCTAAATCTCTTTTTATTTTGGGATCCTATACTCTAAATGATAGCTTTTAATTTTCCTAAACCTATGCTACGAACGCCTAAGTATATGTGTTTGGTAATTGGTAATGTAGGGAACATTCTTTCTCCAATGAACCTGAAGATGGAATTGAAATGAGTCAAGTTTTTTTAAAAACATTCCACAAGGTCTTATGTCATGGGGATCGTACAATTAAGTTGTTGCTCATATATATATATATATATATATATATATATATATATATATATATATTTATCTATCCTTACAAGTAGAGATACAGTCTACCTGTAGCATTGGTGGTTCATAGCATAACCCTGTCATCTAAGTTAACTACACAGGAGGCATATGACATAAGAGGTTTTTATAGTATGAAATTAGGATTCATAGAGCTTGTTCTGAACTTTATGACATTTTTAAATGGGACTATCAAGACATAATGATCCAACTGTAGGTGATATTCAGTTCTAGAGATACCTGTACCGACGACGTGGTGCCACTATTGCTACACCGTGGAGCATCATTTATTCATGATCCAAAGATTTCATTTGCAATCCCGCGATGTGGTAGCATAGTTGCCACAACATAGAGCCCGTGTATATATCGTGACCCAGTATACCTGAGACTCGATGCCACGATGTGGTCAACACTTTCCCAAGTCGTGGTTACTATTCATTGCAATTTTTTTTGTGATATTTTACAAATCAAGTCAAAAGTTGGTGTTCTTGATTTAATTTTTTCTGGAACATTCAAAAGTAGAAAAATTCCAATTTCCAACAAATATCAAGATGTCAATGTAAGCCCACTATAATAAATTCGATCTCGTCACTACTATCCTAGGGGAGTCTTTTTTTCTACCTTTATAGATATTTATGTGCTTTAATTATTTTATGCATATAACAAATGCATTGTATGAAATAAGAGTGGGGTAGGGGTAAAAAAAAGGATAGTGAGCATGGTTAAATAAAAAAATGCTAGATTTAAAAAATTGAAAAAAAATACATATACTTGAAAAATAGTCTAACTTAAAAATCTGGTAATTTAAAATTTTGATATTTCTGTGTTAGAGCTAGTTTGCTAATGTTATATGGGATAATTTGATGAGAACTCTAAGATTTAGTTAAACCAATATGTTATAGTATATTTGTGTCTTCCCTAGTGAAATCATGAGACAAAAATGCAAACATGTGTAGTTAGTGGGACATAATATGTTTTACATTGTATATATATATATATATATATATATATATATATATATATATATATATATATATATATATATATATATATATATATATAACAGTTCAGGAGTGGAGCCGATCTTTGGCCTTTGAAACTCGGTAAGTACCCCCCCCCCCAAGAATGTATATATTTATCCACCTATTTTTAGTGGGCTTTGAAATTTCGAATACTCCAATGAATTTCTTAGAAAGTCACAAACCTTATTATTAATATAATCAAAAGTTAGTATTATTTTCTTGTTTATTTATGTATGAAAGTTAAAAAAGTTGTGAAAAATCTTTAAAAAAATTTGAAAAGTGCGAAAAAAGCTCCACAAAAACATGAAGATATTAAACTGAATTTAGTTATATTTTTAGGACAATTATTATATATAGTATTTTCTTTTTAAAATCGTGTCACTTGGAATTTGACAATACTTTTGAAACAAAAGGGGGTAAATAAAAAAGCATAGGTGGTATGAATGTAAAATTGAATGTTATTCAAAATAAGTGGGGAACATTTACGAAGATTGTGGGTATTTAGGGCTTGGAAAATATTTAGCATCTTTAGACACAAATATATTCATTTACGCAAGATGTAATTGGTGAGTTCAATTCAAATTTTTTTGTATGATATTGGTGAGCAAAGTTTTAATGTGATGTATTAAAAATAATAAGTTTAGCTTGGGCAAAGCAAAAGACAAGTATGAGGTATTTTGATATTGCAAGAACCTGTCACATATTCTAAGCAATATTTTAATACATTTAGCTATATTTTGGTTATTTATTAAGATATTTGGTGCTTTATCTTTAAAATTCAATTTGTATGCAAAAAGACATTCCTAAAGGAAAAGGAGCCAATTTGACAAACTGGAAACTTGGAGGTTAGAAGTATAAATCAAGAGGAAGAAAAGAGAAGGAAAACATGCAAAAAGAAGATACTACATCGTGGACGCGTATATGCCACACCGTTGTGGTTTAGAACCTTCCCGATAATCTACGATGAAGCTTCGAGCATACGACATAAAACTGTTTTCCATGGTGTGGGTATCTACTCTCCACGTCGTGGCACCTATTCAAAGGAAACTATATAAACGATTTTTAGGTCAAATTCCGTGTGTGCTTTTGGAGGCTACGATTTCCAAAGACTAATTAGAAAGATCAAATAACTTTTGAGAAACCCTTGGAAGGCTAGAAAATAATTGGAGATCAAGCATTAGAGAGATTTACGTGAAGAACACAATACATTCATTCAGTTTGCTTAGTTTAATAATGTTAAATCTAATTTACTTTCTTTTTATGTGTTTTTTTGTTGTGATTATGGGCTAATACCCTAACTTTTGTTTGGTGATGATGAACCCAAATACTATGAGTTGATTTTTCTATTTGTGGATTTAGTTATCTTGGTTTAACTTGTGTTTGATAGATTGATAATCATAACATGTTAATGTTCTAGTCTTTATTGCTTTTTCTTCAAGTTTTGTGTAATTAGTTGTTAACTCTTATTGCATGAACTTGATATATATTTGTGTATAACCATTGAATTGCTAGATCTTGTGATTGAAAAATTCCTAGAGTTAAGTGGTAAAAGTAGTATCTTTGATTGTGTTAGAGAGCATTATTGATTCATAATATGTGCTTGACTTGCTTTTCTTGATGATAGATGAGTAGTCATTAGATGTTATTATTCATAGTCCAAATAATCCTTAAAATCAATTTTGTGTCCAACGTGTGCTTAACCATTGCATAGTAGTTCATGAATTGGTGAATACTAGGAATTGTAACATTATAACTAGTAAACTCATAATTTGGTAACCAACATATTTAATCCATTAGAAATCAACCAGAAAAAGGGGGGAATCAAAACTAAATGAAAGTACTCCTAAATCATGATTCAAAATCGTTTTTTACTTGCTTGCTAAGGTTTAATGTTCTAGTAGTTGTTTAATTGTTAAATTGCTCGATTTAAGTTGTTGGTCTTTTAAAATCAGTAAAATTCCCAATTACTGTCTCTTCTTTAGTTTAATTAGTAGTACTTAATTTTCTAGTTAAAATTTCCGTTCCCTGAGTTTGACATTCGACGTACTTTATTATACTATGTCTTGACATTTACTATGTCGTTTTTAAAAGTCCTAGAAATGATCTGAAACTTTTGGAATGGTTAAGGAGTTGCGTTTTCTGGGATTTGATTTGGGAGAAAGAAAGGTTACTTAGAATAGTTGGAAGAAAGTGATGTCTAGTAAATCCAACATTGTCCTTGGAATTAGTATCCTGTTCGTTTAAAAGTGGTCTCCTTCTTAAGTGGATATTGTATTTTCTTGAAGATAATAACACTTTGAAGGTCCGTTTAATCAAATCACTTCATGGTGATATTAGTTATATTGTAGTTGGGTTGATTCGATACAACCCCGAGTATGCTATTATTCACACGACATATCATCTTAAAAGTAAAGGGTGCCACATGTTCTCTATTGTAGACTTCATGTGGTATATAGCCAATGAAAAATAATTTGGGAGGACGTTTGGGTTGGTGATGCCCCCATTAATGTACAAATTTTATAGAATTTACTCACTCAAGGAACGATATCTCTATATTCTCAATGATTGGTTATGCATAGTGGCAATTTGTACCTTTGTAGTTTTTCATGAGAGGACACACAATCGAATGAGCTTCAACATATTATTTGTTTGTTGTTTTATCGAATTAACGTGAAATGTGGGGCGTGGGATCTAGATTCCAATAATAATTATTCAGTGGCTTCTATCAAGTTTCTTTTTGTCGATGCCTTATTGGACGTGGCTACTAGTCCAATAAAATTGAATCATTTAGCATATAAAGTTAAACGTATTGACTTGTATGTTATGCTTAGAAATTTATGGACAAGTGATTAGTGTTTATTCTACTATATACCATGTGTGTGACTTAGGTTATGAGATTGCCATCCATATTTTTATTAATTATCTTGGTTGTTATGTTTCCATGGCTTTAGATTGCGAAGTCATAAGATGTTCACTATCATACCATTCATAATTGTAAGGATTTTGGTTATGTAGTCTAACAAGGTTAATCTTAAGACTAGGAGTGGGAGACGTTAAGCCTCACTAATCTCACACTGACACCTCTCCTTCTATCAAGTTTCTTTTTGATGAATCCTTATTGGACGTGGCTACTAGTCCAATAAAATTGAATCATTTCGCATATAAAGTTAAACGTACTGGCTTGTATGTTGTTGTTAGGATTATTTTGTTGTGTCAATAACTATTGTATTTAATATGTTGTAACGTACCGGGACTGTCCATCCGATATTAATGTGGTAGGGTTAGAGTATAAATAGTGCATGCATTCACCGTGTTTTGTCAATGATCTCGTAACCCTACTTTGCCTTTATAGTAGCAGTTCTTAATCGGGCTCTTCTAAGGCAGTGCTTTTAATCATTCGACACAACTTTGTTCTTCATTCTTGGTGTTTGATTTCTCTACCTGTTTGAATCTGTCGATCTTATAAGTTTTATTCTTATCAATTGGTATCATAGCAGGAGACTGTGTAATCTATATGCATCTCTTATGTTAAAAGCGCTATTAGGGTTTCCGCTTTTATTGGATCTATTCTCTATCGTCTTCATCGTTTTTAACAACTGTTGATGTTGAATCTTGATCTTGATTCTACCCTAAACTCAGTTTACACATGTGGTTCATTACAGGTTTTTATTGAATCAAAATCATGCATTCAGAAGATTCTCATACTCTATCATTCAACCTATCCAACAATATCTGTTCTACAACAAGAATCCCAATTCTTTTTCCTCATGAATATGAGGTGTGGGCACTACACTTCGAGGATTATGTTCAAGGACTTGAAGATCATGCTGATTACAAGAAAAGTTGTTAAAATTCAAGCCGATTAGAATAATCTTCTTCTTGAAGTAAAAGATGTCCCACAGGATGAGAAAGCCAAGCTAATCAGTAACGTAAAAGCGACGAGGATAATCAGATTCGCTTTTCCTCCAGACACCTTTCGTCTGGTGTGTACCTGTGAGACAACAAAAGAGATATGGGACAGGCTAAAAGAACTTTATTCTAGTGATGCCGATCTTGATCATTCCATTCAGACACTGCTTCTCTCGTAGTTCGGAGCTTTTGTTTAGAAGCCTGAGCAGAAACTTGAACAAACGTTCAACCAGTACAATCATCTTTTAAACAGGATGGTGAAAAATAAGATTAGACGCGAACTGATTAAACAAAAGGTCACATTCATGAATGGTTTGAAGCCAAAATGGAAAGTTGTGGTGTCAAGGGTTAAAGCGCATGAGTAGTTCAAATCCTACACTTTAGCGAAGCTTGTGGGAATTCTTAGGTCTTACGAGGACATAGTTACTAAAGAAGCAAAGATTGTTTATGGGATGGGTTCTTTGGAATTAGTCACAAAGAACAAGCAGGTTGTAGAAGAAGAAGGTTCGAAGACAAATCTCTCAATTACACACTGATGGTGTCAAACCCTAGGAAGTTTGCCAAAAAGAACTTTGGATGAAACAAAAACAGAAACTGGCAAGGAAGTTACAGCTTTGAGAAGATGAAGGGTGAGAGTGTCAACAACCCTCAAATGGAAGAAGTGATGAAAAATGGCAAGCTGGTGGGAGATTCTGGATAAGACTGTAATTACTGTCATGGAAATAATCATTTAGCAAAAGAGTGTATGTTGAAAAGTCTTAATGAGAAGAAGGATGAAGGAGAAGAAAGGGATGAAGCTTACTTTCTTCACAAGATAGAGGAGCTCAAGAAAAAGAAGAATGTTGATAACGCTAAACCTACTTTCATTGTGCAGGAAAATGATGACGAGTTTGGAAGAGTTGAAGTTTGGTCAATTGACTCGGAGGATGACGAGGTTCGCAGACCTACTCATGGCAAGTGTTTCATCGCGAAGGCTGGTGTTTCGGAGTACGAAGGAAAATGCTTCATGGTTAACAATGATGTTTCGGAGAAAATGGGATATACTTCTAACAGTTGCTTCGCTGTGAAACCTCTCACATAGCATATCAGTGAGTGTGAGAAGATGATAAGCAAGGTAAACTGTATTATTGAATCTTTAAATATTCCTATTTCTCAGTATGAAACTGAATTAAAAGACTTAAAATTCATAGTTTCTAGTTTAAGTGATAGTTTGAAGAGAACCCGTTTAAGCAATACTAACTTAACTGATCAAATCAGCAGGGTAACATCAAAAAGTGAGGAGAGGAAAATATGGATTGAGAAGTTAGAGTTGGAGTTATCTAGATCTAGGGATGATTTAATTTATTCACAAAAAGACAACTTAGGGCTTTTGAAAAAATGAAATATTTTCTGTTTGATTGTTAAACATTTTTATTCTTATATCACTCAGTTACACATTGATTGTGAAATACGGAAGAAAATACATAAAATGATTTTGCCCTTTCTAGAAATGAAAGAGGACGAAATCAATGCAGATTGTTTCAAATACGAATCCATCGTGTCATCTTACGAAGTCTCTGATGCTTATAAAATCGGATTGGACAAATTGAATCCTATATACAGTCCAAAGAGCATAAGAACATGCTTAAACAGATTTTGAGCAAAAAAGATACATAGCAAATTAAATCTGATACTTTACAGAAATTTGACTCTTTAGGCACTAAATTGAGTTTAGATAATACACTTGACAATGAAAATGTATCGGAATTTAATGATAATAGTGACATGAGTGAGATCTCTGTGGAGGATGAGGTTGATTGCTCAGAATTTGTTAAAAGAGAACCAAAACATGCAAAAAATTTGATTTCTAAAAATTTCGTTGAGTACGTTGGCATGTATGAAAATGGTTCAAAAATTTTAAAAGAAAAGGCAACTTTTTTCCCAAAGGTTCAAACTGTTCTGAACCAGGTCTTTGCAACCTTAGGTCTTAACAAAAATCAGACCAAAGAACTCGTCCATCGTAGAAGAAGACAACGCTGATGGGTGCGATGAATTTTTCTGGTCTGCCCCTATTGACAGTGCAGGTGAAACCAAGGGTCTCTCAGAAATGACCTCTTGGAAGACGAAGGGAAGATATGTGGTCGAACCTTTGAACAAGGTCAACACTAGCTACAAAACAGGAAGTCCGAGTAGAACCAAAAATGTTCCGAGTGATGTGTCATCTGAAAATTTTGAAATCCCAGTTAGCAAGCCAAAAACTAGGGCTAATCTTCATAAGTCTGTTGAGAAATTCGCTGCTCAGAAACATCAAAGAAATGCTAGATATAATAAAAATCTGAAAGAAAGAAAACTTTTTTGGAAATCCCATAATCCTAACTTTGTTCATCAAGAAAAATCAGCAAATCTAAGTGCGAAAGTATCTTCAAATCCGAATCCTAAAAGTATTTTAAAAACTCAGTCATCCTCTTCTCCAATTTCAAAATCAAAAGTTTCTAAAAAAACCCCAGTTTTCAAAACAAGCAAAATCTGTTGAGCAAACAAAACCTAATAT